>NC_056725.1:1528352159-1528559659 GCF_019279795.1 Protopterus annectens | reverse complement strand
GGATGCATGGCTAGGCTTAAAAAGGCCCTTGTGGTCATTAGCCTAGTAAGCACCTATGAACCAATCAAACAATCCTAATTACTTTAATTTTATCTCCCTGTCTCTTCCATGTACCAAGCACACACTAAGTCTAACAATTGCTGCTGAAAAACTTAACACATCTCACTGCCAAGGGAACTTGTACAGCTGAATTTCACTTGCAGTTGTAAAAGTTCAAAAGAAACATACCTTGAGTTAAAATCTATTTAAGGCAATTTCCAAGGTTCAAACTAAAAACTTAATTGTTTTCCCTCACTTATGCATTATTTTATTCTGTACTGTAGTGTTGAGTCTGTCAGAAGGACACCCCTACCACACACCCACTCACACTCACATGCCTTTTACTGCTGAAGGTGAAGCTAAATTAACACTTTAGTATATTTTACTCTTGCAGTCTAAACAAATCCCTGGAAAGGCAATTAAAAGCCTATAGCCATAAAATTAAATACTGTGACTAAAGTCAAGTATTTAGAGTTCATAGACCTTGTCTTTATATCCATAAACATTCTTCCTCACTGATTGTTTGTTTTTGGTGGTTAACCCTCTTTGGGGAGACTAACTGCATTCCATTGAAGGACCTGATTGGTCTTCCGTTCTTCTCAGTTGTTTCTCCAACTACTATAGCATTATTTCAAGCCAAAGTCACTGCAGTACTGCCTTTTGCAGTTAACTTAGGTGTATGTTAACAGCATTTTACCAGCTTGTGTTACTGTCCTTAAAATTAGCAGGATTTGTTGTACCTTCTGTTTCTGCTGCAGTTTTACAGATAGTTTTCCTGGTACTTACTCACCATGGGCCTATCCGCGCTGTTCAGCCTGAGTGTACCCCCTGCCCTATCCCCAATTCCCACCCATACCCACTACATCTACACTTATACCTCACTTATTCCACTTCCTCTTTTCACCCTCCTATCCTGTGCCTAACTTATTATCCAATCACAAACTTCCATTTATACCATCTCCACCCACTTCTGTTTTAAATTCCTAATCAAATTTCACTGTTTCCTTCCCATCAAAATCTACTTATTCTCCACTCAGTAATCACTGCACAGTACCTCACCTAACCATACTGTAAGATTTTTGCAACACTAACCATGCTATTTCCTTCTTGTATCACCTTATTCCTCCTCCTCCTCCTCTCATTCCTAACATCACCACCAGTAGTAGTATTAAAGTACACCTTGACCATTACCTCATCCTCACCCATCAATCACCTTCCCACTAGCTACTCAAAAATCTCTTCAAGCGTATTTCCCATAACTTCATTCCACTGTTGTAACCCCAAAACTCTAAAAAATGTCAGTCCCAATTTAAGATAATGCTTCTATCCATCTCTACTAAAAATGTCATAATAAACACACCGTCTTTCTCCACTATACATCAGTATGGTGAAATGCACCTTAACCCAGATCCCATTCAAATGCCAAACCATAAAATATACCCTAAAAGTTTCAAAATTGTCACTCTAAATTAGAAGCATATGCAACAAAATCACAGATTTTCATGCCTGGATGACCCATAACATCCCAGACATCCGAACCACAACTGAGACATGGCTAAAGCCTGAAATAAAAGATGTTGAAATAATACCCCCGGTTATAATTGTGAAGATTGGCTGAAGATGGGTGAAGGCTGCCAGCCTAGCCAGATAGAATTTTGGAGATAATTCTGGCATCTGTAAATATTAATGTAAACCACAGGCTTGTTGTCTTAAATGGTAAAAATAGTGTTACATGTGGAACTGCAAAAATGTAACAACAGTGCACTCTGCTGTAAGGAAGCTAAGTCAAGCATTTTATGACTGTATTTGATCTTTAAAGTTGGTTCCAGCCAGTCTAGATGAAGGAATTCTTGCTATTGTTTTAAGACCAGATTTAATGGCCATTGCATGCATAATGTCCTTAATGGCTTTGCTTCCTGAACTGGTGTGAGCTTACTAAAGAATGTAGCATGTTAGCCTGTGAACCCCAGGAAAGTGTGAAGAATGATGTAATGTGAACCAGGAATGTGATTTGAAAAACAGAGAATCAGAGAGCATTAAGCATTTTTGTCTTGACCATCCAACTCATCAGCACTTTGCCTGTGTTCTTTATGTAAGTTTATCTTATATTTGTTTTCCCTTAGAAATAGCTAGAAACTAGAAAAGATTAGGCTAAGTGTTTTTCTGTGATGTCAGAATTGTATTACTGAATTATTTTAAGTATTTCTCTGTGATCTCTGAACTCTTGACTAGCACTGTGTAGTAAAAAGTATTGTCTTGTGGTTTGACTATTTGTTATTAAATATTTTTAAACCCTTTCAACTGTGGCTGTTTTGTAGAGATAATTTAAGCTCTTTAGAGTACTTGTATGCCTTTGTTAAAATTGCAGAAAGCCACTCTAATAGATTTAGCCCTGGGCTATACTACCAATTGGATAATACTATTGCACAGTAATAATTGGACACCCTCTTAAGGGCCTTTGAGTAGCTGATAAATATTAGTAGGTGGCGGCAGCTGGAACTACCATATAGTCTGGTAAAAAGAGGCACAGCTGGAGAACCTGTGCCAGCCTTCCCCAGGAGTGTCTGTGTGGTTGTATAAACTCTTCTCAAAGTGTGTGTGTGTGTGTGTGTGTGTGTGTGTGTGTGTGTGTGTGTGTGTGTGTGTGTGTGTGTGTGTGTGTGTGTCAGCTACTTGGGCAGGGATATGAAGCACTAGTTGGACAGAGAGGGTGCTGGAGGTTTTAGCTTGCCTGCTAGGCTGAGATCTGGACCCTATAGCTGTGCCAGTGGGGAGTCTTATTGGGGACCTGGAGAGCAAGGGAGCGGCCAACCCCAGACTGACTGTGATCTCTGTGTGCTCTTAAGAGAAATTGCACTTTACTGTGTGTGTGTTATCCTTTCCTCCTATATGAGATGCGCCTCACTGGTGTTAGTGGTGAGGACTGAGGCTTCTTGATTGCTGGGCCAGGGCATGGGAGTCACAATAATATTATTAGGCTCAATATAAAACATGAAGAAAGCAGGTAGAATAGTTATAATCTTTTCAAATATGATCACAGTAATTCCCTATACAGGCACAATCCCAACTTTTGGAAAAGCAGAAATTCTAATCTCATTCCTAAAACTTAATAGAGCCAAGAGCATATGCATTGCTGTTCTATATATCCCCCCAGGACAGAGCATTCAAATATGTGAAAATATACTATCCTGGATAACAGATACAATCACAAATTAAATTATCCTCCTGGGTGATGTAAACATTAACTGGCAGTCTTTATCTGCAAATGCAGGGATCAACAGCATGAACCTCTTTTGATCCATTCAATTTATTAATACACCAACAAGTTATGACAAAAATAACTCTCAACAATCTGCCCTGGATTGGATTCTGGTTACCAACCCATCTAATTTTACCTCCTCATGTACCCTCCCTGATACACTAAGTGATCACCTGCCATCTTATACCCACAGTAGTATTACACAGATAACAAAGGAACATAATCTCAAAACTACCTGTACTCTTTCCAATTCCTTCAAGGAGTCTTTCATTGAATCTCTGAAGGCAGTTAACTGGTCCATCCTGAAAAGACTCCCCTTAAATGATGTAGATGAATAAACGCAACATTTCTAAGTAATCATAAGACATTTTGCACCAGAGCATATAAAAACAATTAAAAATGGCCATACCCCATGGCTCACTGACCAATGCAAACTCCTTATGAAAAACAGATACAAGGCATGGATAACTGGCAAAAGAATAAAACTGACAAAATTGGCAACCATTCAGACAACTATGAAACCAAGTAAAAAAAAGTTAATAGTGATAAAAAGTCTTATTATACTCAGTTACAAAATAGCCATAAAAACAACCCTAAAATGTTCTGGTCCTCCATATCCTCTCTCATCAGCCCAGGTACAAAAAAGAATCCCAACCTATACCCAGATATTCCCCCTCTTCAAACAGCTACTTATTTCAATGCATACCTCATAGAATGCATAGCCAGCTTAACCTCAAACTCATTTAACTCACCCCCTTCCACACAGCCTACTTCCCCTACCTTAGACCCTACCACTTTTATTTCACAAAACACACCTATATGCAACATCTCCAATAATCATGCACACAACTCCATCCACTTTACCTTTCAACCAGTTTCTATAACTCTTATAAAAATCTTTTACATAAACTAAAACCTTGTTCCTCCTCAGCCAATAACCTTCTCCCAAAAATACCTAAATCTTGCTGCAGATACAAAAGTATACCAAATCAGCATTCTTATTAATAGAGCAATAACAGAATCATGTGTCTCTAACTTGTGGTAATTGGCACACATTAGCCCATTACAGATAGGAGGTAATTCCAGTGACATTTCAAATTTCCATCCCATAGACATCATGTCTCCCCTTTCTAAACTCCTTAAAAGAAGTATCCATCAACAACATCTCCACTATCTCTAAAAAATAAGCTAATCACCAATACACAACATGGATTTCAGCCAGAACACAGCACCTCTACTGAATTACTATTATTTACAGACACTGTTAATAAGGTTTGCAACTTTAATAAATTTGTATCTGCAGTATTTCTAGTTGTATCAAAAGCCTTTAACGTGGTCTCTTACAGTAAACTCTTCATTCATCTCTCCACCCTGAGTCTGCATCTCCAATTATTCATTGCTTCTCTAGTTACCTTGCCAACAGGCAACAAGCTGTAAAATGCCAAGAATCCATCTTCACACATCTTCCCACTTCCACAGGAGTCCCACAAGGATCTGTCCTTCGCCCTCTATTGTCCAATATTTTTATCAATAAGCTACATTAATTTTCTTCTGAAAGCACCTTGATTTAATATGCAGGTGACTCTACCATCATCTGCCCTTCTAACACTTTAACTCACCTCCAAGAAATCACTCAACAAGCTGTCATCTCTATTGAAACCTGGCTTACAATAGCACAACTCCTACTCAACTCCCCCCAAAAAACAAACTCCTCTTTACTCCAAATACACCCATAACAAAGCATCCTTCAAAATTTTTTGGCAAATGGCACTGAAATCAAGTTAGTCTACCATACCAAACTATTAGGAGTCATAATATATGATCATCTGAAATTTGACCTTCACATCCAAAGCAATATGAAGAAAACCCACCAAACTAACTAGGCATGTTTTTCAGAAACAATGATTTTCTGAGCACACCCACAAATATTACTCTAGCCAAAACATACATTTTGCCCTCCCTACGCTATGGTTTGTCAATTGTAACTAATTTACAATCCACCATAAAAAACAAATTTGAAAGCTGCTACAATAAAATTGCCAAGTTTGCTACTAATTCATCCTCCTTCACCCATCACTGTAAAGCTCTGCATACCCTTAGCTGGCTGGAAGTCCCCCTCCATCTCTACTACCTTCAGCTTATAACAATACATAAAATCCTACACAAACCATTAGCCTGCCCAACTCTTACCCCTTTAGTCAACATGTATTTTCCAAAAAGAACTCTTAGATTGATAGACAAACAACTTCTCACCATAAATAAAAATGAATAAATCCCCTAAACAAAACTATACTCATACTCAATAGCAAAAAAATGGAACTCCTTACCTGTAACCACACAACTATTTCTAACCTACCCACCTTTAAATGCTCCCTAAAAGAATACCTTACACAATCTTGGACCTGCTTCTCTACATTCAATCCTGGCTGAACTTACTCACTATTTTTCACTCATCTCGTTCAACCTAGATCACACTCACAATCCTCTCCAGCCTCCTATTCCACTCCTTTTTGTTTTCCCCACTACCTCACCTTATTTAATTCATCTCTGCAAACCTTTCCTCTATCTCCCTACTCACCTAAGCTACCTGAAGACACCCTACCCTGCACTCTTCTTATAATCTCCTTCTCTCCATCCTTCCTCCTTCTATAACCATAATATGAACACCTCTCTCATACAAAGACATCACTTAATTTCAACTCACTGTCTCTACTATCTCTTTAATTATCTTATTAGAATTGTCTCAGGTCCCATTTGCCACATACTAATCTATGTAACAGATATGACTATTGAATTTTTCCTCACATATTCTCTTCAAGTCATGCTATTTTCATTGCACTCTGCTATGAAACATGTGTTCTATGTTTCTCATTGCAGCATTGTTTCACTCATGTTTGTACTGTAACATACTTTGTGACTGAAAATATCTGTATTTGTTTTTTGACATATTGTGATTGTGGAGCTTTTCTCACCAGGCCTCTGCTGAAAATGGGCACTTTCTGGCCCCGTCAGACTTTCATGGTAAACAAATGTCAAATAAATAAATAAATTCATTTTGCGTCTGAGCTTCTCTTTTCTCCATGGTTGTACAACAGAAGAGATGGTATATAGCTTGACCCTCTCCCAACAAAACTCACTTTTACAGCAATTTCATTAAACTGAAAGTTTGGCTACTTTAATTTGTCCAGCTGAATTTTTAAGGAACAAATAATGGATGTAACACAGGGGATCCACGTCATGTCTGTATCTTAAGGACAATGACCATTGTTCAGTTCCGGATGGAAAAACAAGTGAGGCAGGTGGGCATTGCAGTCATGGTAAGATGGTATGTTCACATGGTTGGGTCAATGTCAGGGGAGGAATTTCATCAGATTAAGAAAAAGTGTAGTGTTCTTTTTCATTTCATTTTTTTAAATATTTTTTTTATTTTTTATTTGGTATTTTGTATGTAAGAAATTGACAGATGACAAACTTATAAATGTCCCAATATGGAACATATGACAATAAACTGGTCAGTGTAGATTCATTTCAGTAATTAAATATATATGTAAGAGTGGACTACAGGATTCACAGTCATAAGGGGGAATAGGGATAGTTAAAAATAAAAAATAAATAAATAAAAAGGCAGAGAAACTACACATGGAGTCTGAATACATAGTAAATTATTTCTAAGCATAGTGCAACGAGGGACTATGCATCAGCCAGGGGGCCAGACTAAAACACATGGTACTGGAAAGCTAGAAATCTTCCCTACTGTTACTCTAGGGATTAAATAAATGTACATGAGATTGAACTCTGTTATGTCAAGTGTTGAGCTATCAGAGTCCAAATGTGTGAATTGCCATTAAAACAAAAAAATAAATAACATACAATTGGTACCTGTAATTGCAGAACAAGATACTGGTGAGATGAGCACCAAACATATTTCAGTCAATGGTTTATGTCTAAAATGGAGTTCCTACTAAGGTGGTGTCAACACATTATTTATGGAAATTATTAAATGTACATGTTAAAGCACATTTTCAAAATTCCATCCATATACATGGGGATAGGCTACCCTCCGGTCTCAGGAATAATCCAAACCGTGGCACATGTAACATCAAAAGTCAGATGTGTGAAGTAACTAGGTCATTCAGAAAATGGAGGTGTGATGCAAACTTACTTTATACTGTCCTTACTTTTTATTTAAGAAGCTGTATTCTAATGCTAGTTTCATTTGATACATGTTCACATGTACTCATTACTTCTCCTGTATCTGTGTGTTGCATTTCAAATGAATAGGCTGTGCTTTGGGCGTAGCTAGCAAATAATGTGAAATCTATGTTTTTGATTGCTTGACTTGCAGTCATTGCTTAATTAGATGTATCAATACCTACTCAAAAGAGTATACTTCTCTGCTCAGCCTATTTGAAAATATTTTTGATGAACACCAGCATCAGAACAGTTAAAAGTTTTGTAGTACATGGAGCACCATGACTATTCTTCAATATCTGAAAAAAAGATAAACCTGTGATGCACCACTGTAGTGCGAGAATGATCATTTGCAACTTTTCCACCTGGTTCATTGATTTGTGTTCCCAACATTCTGCGCCTGTTACCACATTTTTTGCATACCTTTTGTGGTACTAACTTTTATTAGTGTGTGTGTTGCCACTATTTCGGTTTATATAAATATATATATATATATATATATATATATATATATATATATATATATATATAGATATATATACTCTCACACACACACACATGTGTGTGTATGTGTGTGTGTGTGTGTGTGTGTGTGTGTGTGTGTGCGTGCGTGTGTGTGTGTGTGTGTGTATGTGTGCGTGTGTGTGTGCGTGTACATGTGTGCAAGCGCATGTGTGTGTGTGTGTGTGTGTGTGTGTGTGTGTGTGTGTGTGTGTGTGTGTGTGTGTTATGATTCATAAACTATATTCATTTGGTGGAAAAGTTTGTGTAGATATAAAAAAAGAGTGACTGCACATATGAGTGAATGCTCATTTATGTAAATCAAATATAGTTTTGTATAGTGTACTAAGTAGGAATGTACAGAAAAGTTAATTTTTGACCTGAAACGTGGTTATTTTATTATTTATTATTTATTATTTTATTTACATTTGTTTACCGGGAAATTTCGACTGGACCGGGTCCTTTTTCAGCGGATGCCCGGGGAGAAAAGCTCCACATCATGTACATGATAAATAGAGATACAAAGTTGCAGCAATAGTAAACAACATTACAAGTTGTTGGCTTTTATACAATAACAAGATATTGATTATCAACAGTATATACAGTAAATGATGCAAGTTAAGATAGTTTCTTGTTGTTTATAATATTAGTAACAAAGTCGTCAGACAATATTTTAAAGTATGTAAAGACAACTAGTTAATTCTGACTGTGGTTAGTAGTGGCAGTAGTATAGTTGGGTTAAGAGTCTAGGTGGGGGGGGGGTAAGGGTGGGGGTGTTAGTCTGGATTAGAACAAGGACAAAGCCAGTGCAAATTTAAGTGGAATTTGAATACAGTCTTGAAAAGGTCCTGGAAGGTAGAGTAGTTACACAGGGTGGAAGATTGTTCCAAAGTTTAGATATGGTACATGAAAATATGGCTTCTACTGCTGAGTTTTTGGGTTTGTTAACAGTGAGTTGATTGTTGTTGCTTGATCTTAGGGGCCTAGTGGAGTGATAGGGTTGGAGAAGGGTTTGAAGGGAAGGGATGTTATGGGGGTGGTTAATAAGTTTATGAGCGAGGGTGAGTTGATTAAAGTGAAGGAGTTGTGGGAGTTCTAGCCAGTTTAGTTCTTTAAGGAAGATACAATGATGGCTGTGGTAGGAGGTTCCAGTGGCAAATTTAGCAATTTTGTTGTAATAAGCATCCAGCTTGTGTAGGTCTGTCTGTTTAAGGTTGGTAAGTGTGGGGGTTGCAGGTGGTGGCTGTGATGGTGTGCAAGACTGCAATAAAGTAGTTAGTGTTTACATGTGAGTGTTCATGGGTGTGGGTTAGATTTAGGGCTAGAGAAAGGGATAGGTATAATGTTGTGCCTATTTGGTGTTTGTGTTATTTTGTCTTGTAATGCAATACACTTAAGGAAAGGGCTTTTAACAAAGCAATTAGTTGGGGATACGTGCAGGGGTAGAGTTGCAGTTAGTGTTAGTACTCATATGGAAGGTAGTGTGGGGTCAAAGCAGGATCATAAATTAAAGTGATATTAAATGGGGAAATCATGCTGAAGTGTTCACTCAAACCCATATATGGCATAATAAACATGTGTATGCCATTATCAGAAGACAAGGAAAATATACATGATGAATACCTATTGGATGAGGGATGAATCATTGCCTAGACACAGTGGATATGCTGTAAAAATGTGACTGACAGAAGGTAAATTTTCTCCCTCCTTGAAGCAAACAAAGAAAGAACATATACTGTTATGGTGTCTTGAAATATTGCAGATCTTGCAGCAAATTATGGTGATATGGATGTTAACGAATATTCAGAGAAGTTTGAAATTGTAATTTCACAGGAAACGTGGATGACAGATGGGAATAAATTTGAGTTACACAATGTTATAGTCTTTAACATTCCTGCAGTTAAAAGTAAGGAACATGGTCTGCCAAATGGAGGGCTAATTACTTTTATAAATTTGCCTTCTAAATTAGATATAAAATTAGCAGAAGTAACAAAACAAAATATTTGAAATTGAAACTATGTATAACCATTGGATAATGCACATCATTAATGTGTATCATCTGCCATAAACATGGGTAGAAGGGATTAATGACTGTTTTTGGAAGAATTCCTAACAAAGTATTGAGACTGCATTACTGAAAGAAAAAGTTATAATTGTATATCATGATTTTAGTGCAACAGTTGATGTGTTCCCAAATTATAAGAAGTTAAAAAAAAATGAAATAGCTTTTTCTGTAAGGAATGCAATAGGTGCCCTTGTAAACACAAGGTGTGAATTTGTTAAAGTTTATGACAACATGATTCAGAATGTAAAAGCAGATAAAAAGAAAGGGAATGATTATACATGTCTAGATAAACAGAAAGGTAAGGTCCTGAATTATGCAACAGTTTCATCTGGATTAGTGGGAGCTAGGGATTTACAAACTGATATAAGAGCAGAAGATCACTTTTCAATAAAAATATTACTAAATGGCAAATTTAGTAAAAAAGTGGCAAATGTCTTATTTAACTGATACATAGGTTCATAGGTTCATAGGTTGGAACTAGGCTATCGGCCCTATAGCCTATGCAAGCCTAGCCATAACAATTCCCTGGATATTGCTTCCCACAATATTTACTTCTCCAGGCCCCTGTCTAGCAGGGTGACTGACATGATCCCCGGGGTGAATTTCCTCTCTCCCATCCAATCGTCAAGGTTCCTTTTGAAGAGGGCCAATGAGGTGCTCTGCTTGATATGTATGGCAGTCTGTTCCAGAGTATGGGGAGTCTCTGAGTCAGGAACCTATCCCTCCAGCATGTTTTGTTCATTGTGATGATAAGGATTAGCTCCCTGGAGCGTGTGGCTTTGAAGGATTGGAATTTCTTTAAGTGGAGCATGTCCAACAGCTCAGGGTTTGACATGGCCTTGTATGTTAAGAAGAGATCACCTCTGAGTAGACGGTATGCCACAGAGTATAGCTGGAGTTTTTTTAGACGGTCAGTATATGGCATCTGCTTTAGGCCTGTGATTCTTTTAGTGAGGTATTTCTGTGGCCTTTCCAGCTGTTGCAGATGTCTTGTGAGGTACATACCAAATGGGGCATTATACTCTATAATGGGTCTAATGAGGGATGAGTACAGTGGGACAATGACCTCCTTTTTCCAGGATGAAAAGCCCTTAGTGATGAGGTGTGCCACATAGAAGGATTTCCTGACTGTTGTGGCAATGTGGTTATCAAAATTGAGACCACTGTCCACCTGGTGTCCCTAAGTCTCTCATCGCATTTTTGATGTTTAGTGTCCTGCCACCTATGTGGTAATTCATGGGTACATGTTTTTTTCCAAAGGGGATAACTATACATTTCTTGGCATTAAGCGTGAGCCCATGGCTCTGGCACCAGGCATCTCTTTCTGTAAGGCCCTTTTGTAGAATATCCACATCATTTGGGGATTCAGTAATGGCTCCCAGTTAGCAGTCATCTGCAAACTTTGTTAGCCAGAGTCCCCTAGTGTTGGCCTGTACTTCAGAGAAGTAGATGTCAAACAAGAGTGGTCCCAGGACTGAACCCTGAGGTACTTCACTTGTCAGTTGTCTGGAGCTGGATTTGGAGTTGGCTATTTTACTGTCTGGGTTCCGTCAGTAAGCCAGTTAGCAACCCATCGAGTGACGTAGGGATTTATGCCAGGTTAGTAAGTTTATCTATGATTCCAGAGTGGGGGATGGTGTCAAAGGCCTTGGCGAGGTCCAGATAGGCTGTGTGGACTGCTTACCCTCGTCCACAGCTCTGGAGATTGATTCAAAGAAGTCAAACAGATTCAGGAGACAAGATCAGCCCTTCACAAACCCAAACTGGGTGGGGCATCTTCAAAACAAATGAAAATTAGAGAAAGTAAGGAATAAGCGTGTACTAAAATTATTCTGAACTTGGAATCAACCTCAAAAGGCACTGAATAGACTGGAAATTTATTTATGGCAGCATGCAAGAAGTTGAGACAAGGAATTAAGTATTTTTAATGGAAAGCTGAGAATCAATAACAGATAGCTCAAACAGGAAGTAAGTCTGGGAAATTAATTTACAGAGATTTCAATAGTGCAAAGAACTTTGCACTACTGGGAGAATTTTATTATTATTTTTCCTTTTTTAGCTGTTAGTAGTTTTTATAAATAAAAGAAATTCTTTGGTTTATTTAAAAGAAAATCTGTAAAAAGTTTATCATCAGATGATACTAATGAGAATAACGTGTAGTTAAGAAAAGATGAGTTACACCAAGAAGAGATGGAACAAATGTTGAGAATTATCACAGGTAATAATGTAAAATGCTTTGGAAAATGATCTGAAAGTCCCTGTGCTAGTAATAAGGGTGATCA
Organism: Protopterus annectens; assembly: GCF_019279795.1. Classification (NCBI taxonomy): domain Eukaryota; kingdom Metazoa; phylum Chordata; order Ceratodontiformes; family Protopteridae; genus Protopterus; species Protopterus annectens. The sequence goes on along the minus strand of NC_056725.1, from coordinate 1,528,547,322 downwards.
TTGTGAAGACAGAAAAATATGAGAAAAACATGTTGTGAAGAAAAGAGATAAAACTGAAGGAGATTCAATTCTGGGTTGGGGAGGTTTTTGCTTGAGTTTAGCTGACTGACAGTATAATTCATTAAGTCATGTGTTACAAAACTTAAGAAAAGCCACCAGCCCAGATGGCATTTGAAGTGAGTTATTTGTATTTTATATAGATTCCTAGGCAGGACTTAATTTCTTTAACATCCTAGGAATCCACAAGATCTAGACAATGCAAAAGTGTCTAAATAGCCCCTGTTTATAATACGTAGACAAACTGATCTACCAGTGTTATCAGCCTATTACATTAATAGATACTTCTCTGATGTTTCTAATTAAGTACTTAAGAAATTAAAAGCTGAACTTAAACTGTGTGTTTTATGATATTGATTAATTTGATATAAAATATACAAACTTATGAAATCAAGTACTTTATATTTTATTTATTGATGCAGAATCCATACTGCATTCTGCTACTAGAGTTAAACTCTGGTGGTTAATGAATAGCAAGGCTCTAAAAAAACTCTAGTTAATATTAATCTTTCTTAATATACCTTGACATGAGCCAAAATTAAGATTATATGGAAGGGCAATCTTATCAAAAAATTTGAAACTAGAAATTGTGTTATACAAGGATATGTGGTAGCACTGTGACTATTCTTAACTCATGCAGATATATATACATATATATATATATATATATATATATATATATATATATATATATATATTTGAAGGAAGCAATTATGAGATATCAAATCTTCAGTGATGGGATTTAGAGAAATCTAGCAGCATCAGCAGCATCTTAAGAAACAAGTAGAAGGTTGTTTCTCTATATAGAATAGTTTATATATTCTCATGATTTGAAATTAATATTAGCAATCAAAACTAATGATTTATAACACAAAGAAATAGAAGATGGTAAAAAGTATATTTAAAAATATATTTCTGGAAGTCATTACAACCCAAACATACCTGGGAAGAATTTTCAATTTAAAGAAATCTGGTATTCTATTTTAAAAATGTGAAGGCTAAAATAAAAAAAAAAGAATTTGTGCTGGCCAGGAAAGATAACTTATTAAAAGGAATACATCTGATACCTATGCTAGACTGTATTAGTGCAAAAACATATCTTCTGATTTATTTTGAGGCAGTGGTGTGGTTTAGTAAAAGTGAACTGAATTTATTTAAATTAGTATTTATGATTATAAGGACAGTAGTATGTTTATCAAATACAGGTCTGGAGATATACATAAGATCTGAAATGGGATTTATTCTTGGGCAACAAAAACTAATGGTAACCTGTTTGCCAAGTGAATCCCAGTGTCAGTGTCACAACAGGTAGCATAGTCACTGTTGACGCTGGAAGATTTGAAGGCTTTGTATTGTATTCCTACTCCAGACGACTGGATTGCTGACACTGTAGTGCAACATAGGGAGGGGGGGTAGTACTGTATACTTGAGTGTGCCATCCTTTGGATGAGACTTTAAACTGAGATCTCATCAGCTTGAGTTGGTGGCAGCACAGGTGGATAGAAAAGATCCCACTGGGCCTATTAAAAAGAGTGGGGGGTGCTTTATTTATATACAAAAATAACTCTTATTTACAAAATATTTACATATGTGCAAATATATATATATATATATATATAGTTGTTTATGCATATTCATAATTTCCTTTGCAATCATGCTACAATTTTCCTCCTTATTATATCCCAATCCTTTTTTCTATAACCACCATCTGATTTTATTTAATGTAGTTGTTAAAATCCATTTACCATTAAACATAATTTCATTTATTCTTTCATTCCCTATAACCCATATAATATAAATTAACTTTTTATATATTCTTTTAACATATTCTTTGCTTCTATTCTTATAGTATCCATGTTTATTTTATCCATTTCTTTTATATCTTCAAAAAAATCTTCTTTACATAGTTTTCCCCATAAATTTTTTACTCGTTTATATTTAAAAACACATGTTCCGTAGTTTCTTTTTCTTGACATATGGCATATTTTCCTTTACTGGCAATTTATCTATTACCAGTCTTCACAAAAAAATCTTGATGTTCTACTTTCAGATTACACCATTTGCTTCTTATTTCAATAGCTTTAAATTTTCATCTGTTAGATTTTCCCATGGTTTTGCATAGTAATGTTTTAGCATTATATTCTTATACCATACTTTTGTATCTTGTTCTATATCATCAATTTTTATTTTCCACAAAAAATATTTTTTTCTTGGTAACATTTTATTTCTTCATTTATGCACTGTTTTTCACTTCTACTCTTTTTTACTATACCCCCAGAATTTATCATACTTATATTTATACCATTTTACTAATAATCTCAATTTTTTTCATTTATCCACTTTAACACTGTGTACAAATTTAATGAGTATGCCAATGGGTTAATTAAGCCTAAACCTCCTTATTTATTTACATACAGAACTCCTCTTTTTTTACTGGGTTCAATCTTGAACCCATACAAATAAAAAAATATATATATATCTGCAATAATTCCTTTTCAAATACTGTTGGCAACAGTAGCTCTTAAACTGCTCTCTTAGCTAGAATTACCCAGTCTGCTAGCATTCAAACAAATTTTCATAGCCCATAAAATATTTTACCAACCATAAAAAACATCACTTCAAAACCTACTAAATCATTACTCAAATAATTGGCACCTATGTTCCACCAACAAATCATTAATCAACATAGCCAAAAGTAAAAAATAACTAGAGATTCCCTTTACTCTAGCTGCATTGCAAAAATCCAGAATTCCATGCCTCTTAACATAAGATCAACAGCCAGTAAATCTAATTTTAAAACATTTCTCAAATCCCACTTATTGAAAACATGGATATGCTCCTGTTCTGACAGATGTTAGTAACTAATTCACAAACAGTTATGCTGTTTTGTTAATCTACCAGAAATAACACACAACTCTTTAAACTGTTAAAAACACAAATAATGTACAGCTCTCAGAATCAACTTTTATTACAGTGGTAAGTACTTTTATTCAGAAAATCTGACTGTCAGACAAAAATCAAATAATCACATGACCTTTTATATAAAATCATCAAGCAATTAAAACACTAATAAGCTAATTCACATACAATTAAATTAACTAATATAATAGCATAATATAATAACATAACTTTCAACACCAGCACCCCAACTGTAAACTAAATATGTATAATTTTATACAAAACATTTCACCTATTAAAACTTTCATCTTTTAAACACTAGAAATAGAGATAACATCATTAATACCAGCTGTCACAGAAGCATTAAGATAAGTTTGCCACCAATATTCCCTATTTTCTAATAAAACTTTCCAAGGACCCCTCTCCTGGGATTCACCTTAACATGTTATAATACAACAAAGGCAAAGGTATGATCATTAAACTGTTCGACATGTTTAAACTAGGCATTTGTGGGGTTTTTTATTGATATAATAAATATGATCATAAATACTGCTTTATTTTGCAATCTGTTTTACCTACATAATAGGCAGAACAGTTCAAGCACTTTGCAGCATATACCACACCTTTGGTAACACAACTAAAATGCCCAAAAATGCTAATACGTCTACCCCCTAAGGTAATTTGGTCACGTTCTTAAATGTACCTACACTGATTACACATCCCACACTTTTTCATTTTACCTTTCAGTCTAGGCTTATTAGACATTAATGTATCACACCAATCCTTCAAATTCCTGTCCCTCCTATATATTATTTGGGGCAGGGGCCCAATGTACAACTTACTTCCCTATCACTTATAATAAATTCCCAATTTTTGTATGAAGTTCCTAAAATCCTTTTACTGTCATTAGTGAATGTTGTAGCAAAAGCACTGGTTACAATTCCCCCACTGTCACCAAATCTACCTATCTAAGAGCCATTATTTAATCCCCCCTTGTATGGGACAATTACTTCCAACATCTGAACCTTCTTTAAAATATACTGTCTCTGCAAAAGTCAAGGGATTGTCTCATCAGGGGGGTATAAATGCCAGATATTCTTTTAGTGATGACCTCACTGAAAGCTATAAATATATCTGAAATAATATAATAACGAAATAATGAAAGTTGTGTTATTATATTATGTTATTATATCAGTTAATTTAATTGTATATGAATTAGCTTATTAGTGTTTTAATTGCTTGATGACTTAATATAAAAGGTCATGTGATGATTTGATATTTGTCTTAAGAAAGATGGATTTTCTGAATGAAAGCACTTACCACTGTAATAAAAGTTGATTCTGAGAGCTGTACATTTTTTTAACAATATACTAGAAATCACATTATAGTATGCCTTCACTTAATCATACAACAGTGATTCTTAATTGTTTTTGTCACAAACTTTCTCTTCTGATTATATTTTTACAACTATGTTACTTAAACTTATGTTACTGTTTTTATCAATCTAGAAATTTAATATATATTATACATTATCAGTTTTTGATTGTTTTGTATTTAAAGGAGTTCTCCCCACACATTTCAATATGGAAATGTTTATATATATATATATATATATATATATATATATATATATATATAGGTCTATATCAGAAGATCGAAGTTTCAAAACTTTGAATCTGATCTGGTCAACACCATATGATCGAAGTCTTGAAACTTCTAATCTTTTAATGGGGCTCTCCATATAGCACAGAAATGGAAGACTTCCCTTTTCTGCACTGTAGTGCGATCTTGGAATTGGTATATTTAAGTAGTAGAGGGGTGTGGGGGTGCAGTGCCCCCTACTTAGAGCATTTAAATGGTTTGTTTTTGTAGGTTGTTGTGTTTTATTACATTTTCAATGTTTCCAGACTTCAATTATGAGTCTATATCAGAACATCAAAGTATTAAAACTTTGAATGTTCTGATATCAAACACTATTCAGTGAATGCTAAGAATAGCGAAGCTGCCGAACAGCAAATTCTTTCCTCGGGAAAGAATTTGGTTGGCCATTTCTGTGGCTTCACTATTCTTAGTGCTGTGGTGGAAAGTTACGGGTTGGGTTCAGGTAAGTGTGCGATTGTTTGTACGTTAGGGTTAGGGGCAGGTTAAGTGAGTTAGGGTTAGGGCACGGGTTAGGTGAGTGTGCAATAGTGATGGACCTTAAGGTTAGGGTTTGGGTTAAGGTAAGTGGGTAGATAGTAGTGTATGTTTAGTTTACTGTAGCATTAGATGTAGGAATTTAAGTGTATGTGTGTGGTTGCTGTTTGTTTGATGTGCTTGTGTTGTGTGTATGTGTTTTGGAGCAGCAAATTTTTTTCATGGGAAAAAAATTTGCTGTTCTGAATGTTTGATATTTTCATGTTTAGATGTTTTGGGGCCGATGAAATAGCGTTCGCTATTTTCATCTTTCGATAACGTGATATAAGCGCTTCAATTATATGGTGTCAACCATATCAGAGTCGAAGTTTTAAAACTTTGATAATGTAATATCGACCCTATATATCTATCTATACACATATATATATATATATATATACAACGCTGAAAGCTCAAAACACTGAAGCTTCAATATCTTGAATACTCAAAACACTGAAAACATATATCATACATATACTGAGTTTAAACAACATAAATCATAGCACTTTCCACCAAGTGTAAGCAGGGGGGGCAAGCCACCTTGCACCCCCCACACCCCCTGCTACTTATATATATCAACTCCAAGATTGCATTTCACTACACTAAGTGTAATCTTGGAGTTGATATATTTAAGTAGCAGGGGGCGTGGGGGTTTGGGGTGGGCTTGCCCCCCTGCTTACACTTGGTGGAATGTGCTAAGATTTATGTCATTTAAACTCAGTATATGTATGATATGTGTTTTCAGTGTTTTGAGTTTCAGTGTTTTGAGTTTTCATTGTTTTGAAGTTTCACGGTTTTGGTCTTCTGTATTATGATGTTTTCTCATTTTCAGTGTTTTGAGCTTTCAATGTTATGAAGTGAATCCATATATATATATATATATATATATATATATGTATATATATATATATATATATATATATATATATATATATATATACACACACACACACACACACACACACACACACACACACACACACACACACTTTTTTTTTGCTTGTCACTTGTATTGCATCTACTGAAAATGGACTTTGTCCAGTCAAACTATCTCGGTAAACAAATGTAAAATAAATAAATAATAAATATGCTATTTTCCCCCTCAGTACTAAATTTATCAAATAAGCTTTTTTCTGATTGATAATTTATATGTTCTCCAGAAAAGGCATTTGCTTTATTTTTTCTATTGTTTTTCCCATTGAATTCTACTTTCATCTTTAGTTCCAAATTGTATACATAACACAGAAATTTCATTCATTGTAAAATATATCTGATAATTTACTATATCACCTAAACCTTTTCTTTTCTCTTTCTTTAAAGCCATCCCTATCATCTCTAGACACTCATTTGTGCAAATTATTACTTCTCTTATCCAATTTTTTTGCAGTTATTATAATATCATCTGCTTATGTTAACATAATTGGAATTCTTAACCCTTCAAGTGTTACATCACTTTATTTCACAAATGATCATATTTATAGCTAATTCAAAGAATATACAACTCATTGGACATCCCTGCTTTACACCACTCTTCATATGTACCTCTTGGCTTTACCAGCCATTTACAAGTATTTTTACTGTATTATTACTATACACTGGCATACATAATTTCCTAATTTCTTACTTATATTACATTATTTCATTATTACCCAAAATATTTCATGTCCAGTTGGGTCAAATGTCTTATTAAGGTCTCCTATTATGATTTTCACTTCTTTTTTTTGTTCATGATATGATCCAAAATGTCTCTAAGTATCATTAAGAATGCTTGACAATATCTTCTCTTTATACTATATATGCTATCTGCCATAATATTTTCCATTTCAATTTCAAATCTCTTTTGTATTATTTTCATAAAAATCTCATAATCATAATTATTAAGTACTAATGGCCTCCAGTTTTTAATTTTGTTCTATTTTCCTTCTTCCATATGAATTTAAGTATTCTGCAAAGTAATTCTTTATACGTAAAAACTTAATTTTACTATTCAGTCAACTATTCATTCAAAATCTTTAAAAATATATATTTTTTTACCAATCCCTTAAAATGTTATACATTTCATATCCTATTCCATCTGGGCCTGCAACCAAATCTATATTTATTTGGCCTAATACTTTATCTAACTCCTTTAAAGCAATCTCATTTTCCAACTTCTTATTCTGTTTTTTCTGTTAACTTTTTTATTTTCTAGGTTTTTACATACCCTTCTTTTTTCTTTACGCATTTCTTGTACATATTGTACTACACTATTCATAATCTTTTCCTAAGTGCTTTCTATTTTTCCTTTTACATTTTTTTATTTCTGTCATTAAACTACCATCTTCCTTTACTAATCTTCTTAAGTAACTTGACACATCTTTTCTTTTTCCTTGTAAAAAATAGCTTTGCTTATTTAACAAGTCTTGTATTTTTTCTGATTTCTTTCATATAATTCTTTTTCTTTGTCAAGGCAGTTTCTGTCATTATGTTCTAAATCTTCCAATGAATTGTTATATGTTATTTTATATTTTTCTTTCTCTTCTTTTCTCACATCATGTTGCCACTGTGAAAAAAATGTTTTCATTAAATATCATCCACAATTCAGACCAATTTATATAAAATGCTCTTGCAGTAATACAGTCTTTCCATAAGTGTATTACTATCACTTTCCTTCTTCATTCCATGCTTTCTCATTTATCCTTTTTATTCCTTCACCTATTTTATATATCCCTTGTTTTCCTTTATCTCTAGCCATATTAGAAGGTGATCAGAAAATTGGGGTTCAACTACCTTCTATTTCCCTATAACTAAACCTTCTGATACTATAAAATAATCTATTTCATCTATATATACCTCTTTTGTAAGCCCAAGAATTTTTGTTCCAAAGGTTTAACTTATCACATCTTATAACTTCTAACATTTTTCTTATATAATTTCCTTTCTTTAAACTTGCCTCCTAAATTACAGTTATAGTCTCCAGGTATTATAATGTTCATAATTATCACTAGTCTAAAATCTGATGAAAATAAGCTTTATCTTTCTTTACAGTTAATATAAGCATATACAATGATATAATTCTATATACTTGTTCTTTCCATTTTAAATCTATGATGGTTAATCTTCCCTTGTTTGCTAATGTTACATCTAATATCTTTACTGTATTTCTGCAAAATATAGCTATTGTAGAACATCTTTCATTTACCAAATTCCAGATTATCTTTCCTCTCCATAGTTTCTCTGTTTGTAATCTTTCTTCATGTGTTAAAAATATTATTTTATTATAATTACACCTACATTACATGCATTACTCCACTCCAAAATTCCTGTTGTTCTTATGATATTTTTGATACTATTCACATTTACAGAAATCACTCTAAAATGTTCATTTTCCCTTTCTCTTTTCCTTATATTCATGGTTTCATAAGTGCATAGCTAATTAACAGGCTAGCTTTCTTAACCGGCCATTCTAAGCCTAACCAATTTCATTCCCAAAGGTGAGAATGAAATGCCGTATCTTGTCTCTGTCAGTCAAACACGTAACCATTAGACCAAGCCCCGATCTTCAGCTGTATACATTCCTTTTCATCCATTTCCTTTCTTTTTCTTCTGTACTTATGTTAAATTTCCTTTTCTCTGTCTTTTACCATTTTATCTATAGAATTTTTTTTTTTATTTTACTACCTCCCAGTGTTCTGTCTTCTTCTACATCTATTTTATAACCTTCTTCTGTGTCCTCTTTATTATTTTCTCATGTCATTTTTCTTCTGTTTCTATTACTTCTAAAAATGTCTTCTCAGTCTTCATTTTCTTCTCATTCTTTTTCCTTTTCCTTACTGTTATTTTCATTTTTGTAATCCATCCATAAATGTCCAATTTTGTTACATTTATAACATTGCAATTCACATGTTTTGCATCATGTCCCATTTCCCCACTAATATATTCTTTTCTCACAGTTACTTATCAAATGTCCTTGTTTTCCACAAAAAAAAAAACATGTTTTGGGTTTTCCACAGTATTTTACAACTCCCGTTTCCCTCTACATTTATCATAGTTTGTATATGTATAGTTCTTTTCTCTTTCTATTTTTATCAGAATATTACAATCCCAGTCACCAGTCCATAACCCCCTTTTGCCATAAACATTTGCAATGCCTAGTACTTCCTTATATAAAGCTTTCAACTATCCTTTCAAAGTCTCTCTTTCTACCTCTGTTCAAAATTGTACCCGTGTTCAAAATTGTACATTAATCTTCTTTTTTCTGTTTCCATGTTAAATGTTTTTATCACATAAAGATTCAATGGGTTACAGTCTTTCTTTTTTTCATATTATCCAAGAAAAATTTCCATTAAAAATAGTCTCAAATATATTGTCACAAAATGTCTCTTTGTTAATTAGAATAAATGCTCTTACCTCATATGCTTTTACACCCAAAACAGCTATTAAATTGTCCCACACTTCATACCCATCCATTTCACTGTCTTCTTTACTTTGAATCCTTACCACATACTTCTGTTTTCATTTTCTTCTGCCTTTTTTCTGCTACTCTACTTATGCCGTCTTTACTTTCTCTGCATGTTTTCTTTTCCATCTCACCACTATCCTTCAGGATTGTGGCTGCATCCTCCTTTTGTATTTTCTCCATAATGTACCCCAGGAAACATCTCCTTCATTTTATGACTCATTCTGCACCACCATTTCTTTAAGTAAATCATCCTGCAACCCTCCCAACAGTAGGTTTATAATTTTACATCCATCATTTGCTCACTCATCTCCATCAAACAGGTTTCTTTGAAACATTTCCTCAGAATCTTGCACACATTCTCCAATCTCAACATTTGCTTTCTCCTTTATTTCTATCACTACTCCATCATCTGCTTCCCTCTCCATCTGCTTCCCTGTTTCTTCAGGACACCACTGTGCCAGGAATGGAAATAGGAAGTGCTTTTCCAAAAGGGTCCCTCCTCACAACAGTGATGAATAGGGGAAGTCTCCACGTGGCCTGGCCAAATTTGCCCTAGTAGTATAAATATCATCTGAGGTCTCCTCTGAAAAGAGTCTAATAGCCTTGTGTGACTAAGCCAATCAACAAAGGATAAATAAACTAATATAAAAATTAAAGTTGATATGACATGACATGAAGAATTTGTTGTATAAGCTGCAGCAAGAAATAAACTGTTGACAGGACTCAATAATTTAGGTAAGTAATTTAATAAAAAGGATAGCAACAATTTTAAACGTTATGTTTTGGAATATTTGCAGAAATATCTGTCTAAGAATACTATTACAGACATATGTTTCTTATTTGAAAAACAGTGGGACAAGGGTCAACCAGTGCAACAGCTTACAGCAATAATCCAATCAACATTTTCTGAGGCGTTTGTGAGACAGTTCCTCCCCTTACGTCTTACAGAAAAAGTAAAACCATTGCATTCAGCTCTAAACTAAAGCTTTTAAAACTTTGGTGAGATACACAGCACTGATATGTATCTTCAACAACAGAAGGTAAACACTCATCAACACACTACAGAAGTCCCTTTTAAGTTTTTACTGAAAGAAAATGTCTGCCCATGCATCATATCCATACTTTATCTCCAGGCTGCCCCCAATATTTCACCATGCCTCTGTCCCATTCAACATTTATAATGCTTGGAATATGTACAATGCTTTCATTTTCAATTTTCAAAATTACATTACAATCTCATGCACCAGTCCACAAATGTCTATTATCATATACTTTTGACATATGCAATACATCTTTGCATAACTTTAATAAATGTCCTTTTAAAGTCTCTTTCTCTACTTCAGTCCTAAATTGTACATTAATCTTTGTCTTTGTTTCTGTAAAAGAAGTTTTAAATACATATGAATTTCACAGCATATAGTTTTTCCTTTTCGCATATTTTTTGAGAAATGTTTCCATTATTTGACCAGTCTCAAAATAATGTCACAAAATGCCTCTTTGTTTATATGTATAAAAATAAATTCTCCTTCTGAATTGTATGCACTAACTCACCCCAGGATATGTCTTTACGGCTCTCCTCTTCACTCATCTCCACCGTATCCATGAGTAACTCATCCCAAAACCCTCTTGACTGGATGGATGTTACAACACATTCTTGTGTTGACACCTCTTCGTGAAAGAAGATTTGCTAAAAATTATCCTTGGAATCACTAAAACTTCCTTTTCTTTTGCATCTGAACACTGCCATTGAAAAGGCTTGACTGGCTTTTCTGATTCATCAGTAGCACCATCACCATCTCACTCTATACAAGTCTCACCTGCCTTTTCTACAGCCTTACATATTTCCAACACAACTTCCTCATTCGTATCATGAACTGTGTTATTAACTTTGTGCCCATTCAAATCACAACTTGCAACTGGTTCCATATTTTCAGTTTTCTGTTTTCTTCCTTCTTCTCCAAGCTGCCTCTCTGCTTAGAATGGAAGCAGGAAGTACCACCACAAACAGCATCCCTATGCACTAAACAAGTAAGGGTTCTTTATTATTATATTTACAAATATATATATCTTATATACAACTTTTAATGACATATTTACAATATTTACATCATTGTTCTTACATATATTTTTATTAAACTTTCAATTTTTTATTCCCCCCACTGATTTCTCCAAAACCAGAGTCTTTCTTTTTCTCAAAATCTCTAGTAATGACTACTTTCCATTATATTTTACTTCATTAATTCTTTCATTCCATATTATCCATATTATGGAAACTATTTTTATCCAGTTTATTCATCCGCGGTGGTGCAGCGGTAGTGTTGTTGCCTCACAGCATGAGGTTCTCCCGTTCGATTCTCGGCTGGAGTGCGGGGAGTGCTTTCTGTGTGGAGTCTGCATGTCCTCCCTGAGGTTGGTTGGGCTTTCGAAAGACATGCGTAAATGGGCGTGCCTTCGTTGAAGGTTGAACATTGAGCTGGCACCTCGGTGTTCATGAAAATCTACTGCCAATAATTAGCAGACCGGAGTTCCACTGTGGTGACCCCTAACCAGGAAAAGCCGAAAGACAAACAAACATTTTTATCCAGTTTATTTATGTAATTTTGTCATGTCTATGTTAATACAGTCAATATTTCTCAATTCTTTTAAATATCCTTTATCATATACTGTATCTCTTTTCACCATTTAAGTATCCTTTTACACTTTATAAAAACATGCTCAGTTGTCTCTAATTCACCACATTGTATACAAATGCTGTCTTTTATTGTTTTATACAGCATGTTTGACTTTACCGGTAGTTTGCTTATTGATAACTTCCATAAAAAATCTGTACATTCTACATGTTTCTTCTATTTATTAATGCTCATTTTTACTGCTTTGGTCTTCTCTTCACTTATTTGTTTCCAGGAGTAAACATAATAATTGTTTTCCATGACATTCTCATACCATATCCTTCTATTTTTTTCTATCTTCCCTATATCAATTTTCCATAGCAGTATTTTTTCTTGATATAATTTCATGTCCATACAATAAATGTTTTTACTTCTTTTCAAAAAGCTTTTCCCAAATTGTTTTGTGTTTCTCTTCTATAATTCTTGTTAGTAACTTTTTCTTATCTTTCATACTTACTAAAATTGTATATAAGTTTAGTGAGAAAACATATACAACTGGGTGTATTAAACTCAACCCTCCATCTTTGCTACTTACATAAAGCATGCCTCTTTTCACTATGTTTAGTCTTGATCTGTAATTGAATGTAAAAGTTATATTCATTAAGTCCTTTTCTAATGTTAATGGAATCATAGGTAAATGTGTGATCTTGCCCAATATTACAGAGTTACTTAAATATGCCTTTTTCTTGCTTTTTAATTTCTCCATATCTTTTGAGTTTCTAATGTCGTGATGGGAATGGACCCTATTCCTAAGTCAAAGTACGATTAAAGTTCATGAAATTAGTATTGTTTTACTCTTTGATGTCAGCCAAAAGTGTTCTTTGCAGCACCCGCAACATGCAAAGTAATGACTCCTTCTGCAATTCACATAGAGTTACATGTATTGGTAGCATGTCTAAATATGATTGTAAACCCTTTTTTATAAGACCCATTGCTCCTACTACTATTGGAACTATCTGGGTATCTTTCTTCCACATTGCTCTCATTTCTGCTTGCAAATCCTGATATTTTATAATTTTGTGTCTCTCTGTACGCAGGACACTGTAGTCACTGGGTGTGGTAATTTCAATGATCAATGCTACTTTTGTCTTCTTTTCTTGGACCACTATATCTGGTTTTCTATCATCTATCTTTTCAACTGTGGGTAATGGATGATCCCATGTGATATAGGCTCCATCATTTTCTCTGATGCTTTGTAGCTCATTTCAGCCACTTTAATACCATAATGTTTGCACAATCCCCAGTGCAACAGTCTTGTCACATTATTACACCTTTCAGTATACAGTCCTTCTGCCATTAGTATGTCACAAACAGCAATGAGGTATGCGACTGTTTCCAATTCAGTTTTACGAAACCTACATTTGTCTATTTGTCCCACATGTTCAATGGACTTTGTAAACCAGCGTGTACATAGCCCACTCTCTTGGGCTGCCAATATTAACCTTTCATCTCTTTTCCTGTATGAAAGTCTAAATGTTCTCCAAAATATGCAGACCTCATATTCTATCATATTTCTCCATTGTTGTTCACTTAATTTTTCATTTCCACACTTTATTCCTAAGATTTCTATCTCTACATCATTAAATGTAATGCCTTGTATTTCTTCCAAAAAGCCTAATCCTTTACTTTTCTATTTCTTAATCATCAGTCCTAGCATCTTCAATTCTTTATTAAGCGTTTCTATAGCTATTTCATCCATTATTTATAGTTGACTGCTAACACTAAGTCACCTGCATATGAAAACATAACTGGAATCATAATTCCTTCTGATGTTTGGTATTTAGCTTTCTCTAATATTGAATTAACCTTGGTGACCACTGCATTCATAATTAATACAAATAAAATGCTACTGGTTGGACATCCTTGTTTGATACAACTTTTTAATCTTATCATTTTGCTTAGCCATCCATTTACTACCAATCTTACTGTACACTGATTTTAGAATGTTTATTATCTTATTACTTATATTCTTTATATTTTTCTAAAATTTTCCATAATGCTTTATGTTGGATTTGTCAAAAGCTTTGTTTACATCACCTATTATATTTTCAGTTCCATTTTTCTATTTATTTTGTCATCTACCAATTCTCTTATTAATATTAGCAGTTCTTGACTTCCTTTGTTTTTAATTCCAAAGATTGTTTCAGGTAACTGTTTATTAACTTTACTTGCTATTCCAGACCTGGGCATTGTACAGCCCCTGGGCCACATCTGGCCCTTTGCTGTCCCTGACTGGACCATGAGAAGTCAGAGAAAACACCCAGAATTGACCAAACCAGCCATTGCATCTGTACATTCATCATGCATCTTTCCTACCTCATAGAATATAATGTTCATTCATTGCATCTGTACATGCATCCTGCGTCTTTCCCACCACATGGAATTTAATGTTAGTTCATTGCTTCTGAAGGGATTTAGCTGCTTGTTGTTGCTGCAAGGAATCACATCTGCACCAAGTAATATGTGTGTGTGTGTGTGTGTGTGTGTGTGTGTGTGTGTGTGTGTGTGTGTGTGTGTGTGTGTGTGTGAAATTTCCCAATTGGGGATAACTGATGGTTAGTGTTATTGCTCAGGCTCAAACCCTGTACCTTAGGCACAAGAAACAAAAGTCTGAATTCTCTACCCTACCACTGTTGAGAAACTGCTTTTTATAAGGCTGTTTTAGGGATAGGTAGAGACCCTATTTTAACAAACAGTGCATTGGGAGAAAAGGCTTGTGACCATCTTTCAGGAAATGCATGGTACAGTAACACAAGATCTTTTGTTCTAGCAACGTTCTAAGATTATGTACAAGCAATATCTAAAATGTGTCCCTGGTTTTGAGCCTTTGTCCCCCCCCCCCCCATAAAATGTGGATTTTTCCAGATTTCTTTTGCTACAAAGTTGACAGTTGAGTATCAAGTGCATTCTACAAGAGTGAGTGCCTAGTGCATTTTAGAAGAAGCTGAGAGCTTCAGGGGAAGAGAAGTTTAGTGCTGATTATGCCAAGTCTGTTTACAATGTGCAGCTGTTGTTTAGCAAATGATAATCACTATTGTGTTAAAGCACTTAAAAACATTGTTAGCAACACAGCAAGTAGTATACTTACTTGTGATGCGTAAGGCTGTGGGTTCTACTCCCACAGTATGTAGTTGGATTGCTGATACTGTACTGTGTTGTGCTTTAAAGAGGGTGGATGGTGTAGTCCTCAGTTACAGATCTCTATAATGTGAGATTATTCAGATGACTTTTATTTCTGTAGAGATTTTGCATTGACTGATACTGGCTGATTGTAATGACAGAAGTCTGAGTAGACTTTTACTGATGAAATGTTCTGAATTGGGCAGTTTTTTCATTCTTGGTTCATACAGTTTTTTTTCATTACTTACTGGAAAAAATTTCAAAAACTACAAAATTAAAGCACGCTCTAACACTGTGCTGTATTATACAGGGAATATAATTTAATACAATCAGGAAGGTGTATTCATGTATGCATAGCCCTAAAATGTGCAAGGGGCCTATGACTGAAAAACAGCCCAAAGGTAAACTTTAGCCACCATTGGCCAGATGCATTTTCTTTGAATGTGAGTTTCAATGTTGTTTCAATGAAAATGAGTTTCAAGGGCAGAGAAGTGTTAATGCTGTCTGTTTTCATTGTGAGATTGCATTGCTTTGTTTAGCAAATGTCTATCAGTGTTTGTTCTATAACATTTGAAATAAGTTTGAAATTAAATCCACATACAGTAGTTTCATAGATTAGTACAGTACTATGCTAAATATTGATTAAATATTGATGTAATGTTGTTTTACTATGCCTGTTTCACATTTTCATAGCCTAATCATAAAATCTACCAGTAGCAGCTAATCAAAACCATACAGTTTACTGATTTTTATAAACAGATACAATTAATGTGGAGCAGAATTGAGTTCAGCCTATTCGTCTGTCCCTCCAAAACAGTCCCAGTTTCTCATGCGGCCCCTTGGAAAAATTAATTGCCCAACCTGTGCTATTCTATTCTCTATTATTCTCATAAAAATCTTATAATCTATGTATATTATTTAGTACTAATAGTCTCCAATTTTATTATCCATTTTCCTCCCTTTTTCCTTATGAATTTCTTTACACCTAAGCATACTCTTTCATCTTTTATACCATTTTCAAGCCACTCCTTCATTACTTTTAGAAAATATTCTAGTTGCCATTCTTGCATGTTTTTGTACATTAAATATTCAAGTCCATTTATACTTGTAGCTGATTCTGCATTTACCATCTTAAGTATGTTTTCAGATTCTGCTATTATAATCTTCTCTTCCATCCTTGTAGTGTCTTTTTCTTCAGTTAATTTACTTAATTTCCATTTATCGTTTATTGTAATGTCACATATTGAGACTATCTCCACTATATATATTCTTTGATTGTTGTCATAATTCCTTCTTGTGTGTTTACTATAGTACCTTTTCCATGTTTTAATTCTTGTATTATTCTTGTGTTTTTTTAACCATTTTGTTTAACTGCGGTGCTACTTCTTTCTTTCCTTGCAAAAAGTAGCTTTTTTAAAGAATCTTTTTCTGTTTTTTTTTCTTGATTCATTTCATATAACTTTCTTTCTATAAACTGTTCTCCATCATTTGTTATGTTTTTAAATATTTGCTTATTGGTTTCCTTATGTACAACAAAATTCTCTAGTCTTTTCAATTTTTGTCATTTTAATACCTCTTTTCTATATTTTTATTTTAGAGTGATCCACCAACTAGTGCAGTCTTAATAAAATTCTTTCATGTTTATGCGATTTTACTATAATTGTTGTATTATATCCTTTACATGTTTGTTCAGTTCTGACTCACAAATCATTTTTATTCCTTTATCTATCTTTATGTAATTTCTCTTTTCTTGTATCTGCATCCATATGGCTAAATGGTGTGAATATAATGTGATTTTAAGCCCTTAACATAGTATACTCAACCTGACTGACACTATAAAATAATCGATTTTGGTTCTTAAATTACTTATTTTATAAGCCCAGTTGTTGTTTTCCCATACGTACACACAGTTTATTATATTTAATCAATCTAGGATTACTTTAACATCTGCTTCTTCTTTTCATCTGTGTTTAAATGACAACTGAAGTCCCCCATAACTATTACTTGCATGTTTAAACTTAGGTGATCCTGTATTTTTCTAAACATGATTTCTCTTTGTTTTTGTAAGGTATATGCATACAGTGTGATTACTCTTTAAACTTGATTTTTATATTTTATGTCTAGTATTCTACCAATGAGTACTACTGTATAATCTAACACATCTATTCATTCTTTGCATAGAATGGCTATACCAGAGTATTTTTCGTTACCTAACTTCCAGATTACTTTACCTTCCCATAATCCATTTATTTGTTCTCTTTCTTCAGCTGCTGTCATTCTGATAGTTATAAGTGCTGTAACATCCATATCTCATGTTTTACACCATTCTAATACTCCTGTCCCGTGATTGATATTCTTCATGCTACTGACATTAATGGCTAAGATTTTCACTTTACTTTCACTTTAATGAATGGATTTTATTTTCATCCTTTTCCTTTTTTGCTTTCTCTTATAGTTACATTTTTGAACTTATATTTTCTGTATTTTATTCTTTTACCCCTGGAACCTCTTTTGCTTCTTACTTTTACCCATTTACTATCTTATTCATCACTTGTATTATTTATTTCTTCATCATCATTTGCTTCCTTATCTTTTAATTCATTCATATTCTCTCTTGCATCCATTGTTACTTTGATTTCATTCATTTGTGCATTTTACATTTCATCTATAGTGTCTGATATAATTTTCTCTTCTCCTGTTTCTGTACTAATGTTGTTTCTTTTGTATGTTTCTCTAACTCTGTACAAGCCATCCAAGAATGATCTATCTTTTCACATTTTATACACTTTTGTTCACATTTATTTGCTTCATGACCCATTTTTCCACATTTGCTTATTTTTGTTTATTTATTTACATTTCTTTACCAGGAAATCCCGACTGGACACAGGTCCATTTTTAGTGGAGGCCTGGGGAGAAAAGCTCCACAGTTCAAGAATCACAATAAGTGAAATACAAGGTTACATAATAGGCAAATGAAGACAATTGTTATACACTAGAAATACTAATCATAGCCCTGGACAGCATATTCAGTATCTGTCTAGAAACTAAGTATAATGCTTATATGGATAAAACATATAAAACATTTTCTTTTATCACAGTTATTAACTAAATGATCATCCTTGTCACATAAAAAACATGTCTTAGGTTGTCCCCAGTATCTTACCATACCTTTGTTTATGTCAATATTAATTGTATTTGGTAAATGTACAATTTTTTCATCTTGCATTTTCAGTATTACACCTCATTCCCAACCCCAGTCCATAAGCCTCTATTATCGTATATTTTTGCTACATACAGAACATCTCTACACATAGTCTTTAAATATTGTTTTAAATAATTTATTTCAATTTCAGTTCTAAATTGCACAAATGCTTTCTTCTTGGCTTCTCTATTAAAGGTCTGTATTATGTATAAGTTCCAAGGATTAATGTATTTTCTTTTGTTATATTGCTCTAAAAATGTTTCCATGTGTTGGGCCTCTTCAAAGCAAATATGACAAAATGTATCCTTATAAATACAAATAAAGGTTCTTACTTCTCTGGGTTCTATTCCCAGTGGTGCTATGATGTACCCATGTCTCATACATGTCTAATTCCTTTTAAACCTTGTTTATCCTTACATAAATTTTTCTTTTAATTTTTGCCTTTTTTTCCTTCTTTTATTTCTCCTTCTCTTACTGTCTGTACATACAATCTCTTTTCTTCTTTCTTTACTTGTGAATTTTCATTCTCCTGAATCCTGTCCATTATCTCTCCCCATGATGTTGCTTTTTCACTCTCTGGTTCACTTTGATCTAATAATTCTTTTAGGTAGACATCCCCTTACCCGCCCACATAACTCAAATTGACTATAAAATCCATTAAATCAGCACTAAAATCACATTATCTAAATGACCACTCCTGCCCCTGCAAAACTAACAGGCCACCTTAAAACTGTTCCTTAATTAATTCTTGTATGTAAAATGTCTAATAGCAGGGTCTATAACATTTGTCTTGTATAAAGTTATTACATTTTTTTTTTACTAACGCACACTATAAATGGTGCTGTTGTATATCTCTGCTTTTTACACATGTAATTTTCTATGCCTGCATATTGTGGTCCTAAATCTTTAACAATGTAAACTCTGTACTGTACTGAATTGCATATCTCTGCTTTTATACATGTAACCTTGTTTATCCTTATGTTAAATTTGTATTCTTTGTAATACTTTGTGTAGCTTTTCTCCCCAGGCCTCCACTAAAAATGGGTTTCTGACCCACTGGACTTTCCCAGTAAAATAATGTCAATAAATACATAATAAATACATTTCTTGCCTCTTTTGACTCTTTTTCCATCATGTCAGTTAACAGCACTTTCATTCTCCATAGTTACAACCACACTCGCCTTCTCATCCATGCTTCCTGCTTCTCCAAGCTGCCTTTATGCTCAAAGCAGAAGACAGGAAGCATTATGCTGAATTGTGTCCCTATACACTCAGTCGTACAATGAGCAGGGGAAGTTCCCTGGTGTCCTGGACATATTACCCCAAGTCAGTATGAATACCACAAAGAGTATCATTTGAAGATAAGCCACTGGTCTAGTGAGACTAACCTGGTCAACAAAATGTAAATCAAATAAAGTGCCATCTTTGAGACCCTAGACTGTAATGGAATTTTTAGCGAAACCACATCACACGGTGTGTCTGTTGGGAGGAGAGTATTCTTTTACAAAGTGGTTATGGCCCTCATTGTGGTTTCACTTACACTGGACAGTGAACCCAGCTCTCTGGCTAGTGGTAGAAAGACTTTCCCAGTTGGGAAAAAAATAGATGAATTGCTGTACATCTAGGTTGATTTGCTGAGTGAAAAAAAATGTTGCATAACTTGAGCAACACTGGCCATGAGGATTACCTAACTCTAGACGTTTGCCTAAATCACTTAGTCCTGTGTTTGATTCCCTGAGCCTCTTTTCCACTGGTGTAAGAATGCTGAGTGCAAATAAGCAGGTAGTATATCCAGCTCATCCATCTATAGTGAAAATGTTGTAGTCAACCTGGTGCCAAAGGTGACAATAAACTACTGGTAGTATAAATGCATAACATCTTCAATCACATGGCAACTATTTCAACCATCTGTACAAACCTAGAAGCTTGGATCATTAATATGCTGTCCTTTAGTGATACATAAGTGTGCCATTAAAGAGAGAGTGCACCATGCATTCCTGAATTCAGGCAACTCCTTGCAATGTGTTTGCCTGGTTAAAAATATAAATAATCACAGTGTGTATTACCATGGCCATGTATGGGAATGGTTTGGTTATCATGATGCTCAAGGGGAACAAGAAAATATAACTCACTAGCCTAACCCGGCAGTGTTCTTATCCCTCTGTAAACTACAATCATGCTATTATAAAATAGCTAACTTTGCCTTAAGAAAGCCTAATCACTCACACCATTACCAAGCTATTTCAGAATTGAATTGGCTTGAGTTTTCCCACCATCTCTATTATACCCAACTAACTTTAGCCCACAGACTAATTTTTAAATCCAACACCTTCCCAGCACTCATTTCCATCCTACAAATGTATACACCTACATTGAATCATTACCGGACAACATTTCTGAAACCATTACTCTGAATCATTTTGTACTATATTCCATCCAATCAGTCTCAATCTGGTCTCTGTAATCCATTGATCAATATGCTCCACCAGACAATGCATTCAGCTGACACAGGAAGCAGAAATCATCTGAACCTCCAGTGGTACATTTATATGACATTAATTAAGTCATTAAACTTCACAAAAAAGAGAGCAGCACATGACTTCTGTCAAAAAATTGTAGACTGAACTCCAGCACAAAAAATATTGCACATCTCCACATACCCCCAACCCACTCATTTCCTCACTAATCCTTCTACACCTTACCTTCCTTCAGCGATGTGTGTTTGCATATATTTTGGTTTTACACTTGTATATTAGGAGCCCAGAGGGAGCTGTGCACTGACCACCCCACCACTCAGCATATGATAACATATTGCAATCCCATAGTCTGCATTCCTACATGCTGCACTACTTGGACCTTCTCAGTTTACATTGCTGGCTTCCTGCATGGCTTCAGTAAGTGTCAGAAACTGCCATGTGTCAATAATTTGATTTATTAACATTGAATGCTATGGAATCACATATTGTTCAGTCTTGAATAGGGTCAGTGGTCACAGAGTACAGTTCGTGGTGAGTTGGACTTTCTCTTCCTTCGCTTATTGTGATAGGAGACCTTGGAACACAGGTGGACAGTAGTCTCTCCTTTGATAATCACATCGCCACAGTAGTCAGAAAATCCTACTATGTGGCACACCTCATCACAAAAGGTTTCTCATCCAGGAAAAAAGAGGTTATTATCCCCCTCTACTCATCACTCATTAGACCCATTATAGAATACAGCACCCCTTTTGGTATGTACCTCACAAGACATCTACAACAACTGGAAAGGCTGCAGAAATACCTCACAAAGAGGATTACAAGCCTCAAACAGATGCCCTACGCAGACTGTCTCAAAAAAACTTCAGCTTTACTCCATCACATATCACCTACTCGGAGGTAATCTCTGCCTAACATAGAAAGCTATGTCAAACCCAGAGCTGCTGGACATGCTCCTCTTAAAGAAATCCCAATCCCTCCAAGCTAGACACTCTAGGGACCTAAACCTTGTCACCACAATAAACAGAACATGCTGGAGGGATAGATTCCTGTCCCAGATACTTCCCATACTCTGGGACAAACTACCTATCTATATCAAACAAAGCTCCTCATTAGCCCTGTTTAAGAAAAATCTTGATAACTGGATGGGAGAAATTCACCCTGGGGATCACTTCTGTTGTTCTGCTCAACAGGGGCACAGGAAAATACTTTTCTTGGGTGGCGAAAGCCAGGGTACCTTTTTGGCTAGGCTTATATAGGCCCTAGGGCCAATAGCCTAGTACCTACCTATGAGCCTATTATTAATCCTGGGAAATGATGGCGCATGGAAAGGACAATGAATCAAAGGCTTTCTGTTACCTTGCACATTTTTTTATTATTATTTGAGTTGCATATATGAATACATATTATGCAACCAAACTTACTTTATATTTTATAGAGGACTTTTTAATATAATGTTAATATAAATGGTCTTGACTTCTGCAATAAATATTTCTAATGCACAGTAAAACTAAAAACATATAAAAGTTCATATACAAGACATATAAATACAAGATATGCTTATACTCTGCTGTCAAACCTAAACTTCACAATCATTAATTGTTTCCTTCTCAGTTAGCCACTTTATTTCATTCAGGCCTGCAGGAGAACCACAATTTATCCTGGCACTCAGTGGCGATATGGCAGAGATACTCTCACTTGCTGCAGACATACTTATGAGCAACTTGGAGGACCACCAGTTCGTCAATTATGTGTCTTTGGAATGTGGGTGAAAAAACAAAGCACCCAGTGAAAACTCATGCAGATCTAGGGAGGACATCACATATCTGAATAATCGTCCTGTAAATGGCTGGACTGACTAAACTTTATAACAAGTGACGTGTAAGCATTGATGACTGATGTTACACTTACAGAATGCCAGTATCAGCTTCAGTCCTGTGCTAGTCACTTATAAAAGTAATAAGTTATTATTACTAGTTACTTTTAAGTGAAAGTAATATATTACTAGTACTTATTACGTTTCTAAAAAAGTAATATATTTACTAAACTAGTTACTATTGAGTTACTTTTACATAAGTATAGTTTATCAATTCTGATATTCAGATTTACTCACACAGAACTTGTGTGTG
This sequence comes from Protopterus annectens, assembly GCF_019279795.1. Lineage (NCBI taxonomy): Eukaryota > Metazoa > Chordata > Ceratodontiformes > Protopteridae > Protopterus > Protopterus annectens. The sequence goes on along the minus strand of NC_056725.1, from coordinate 1,528,524,157 downwards.
AGGAATACATGCTTACTGCACATGAATACGAGTGTATTAAAGTTGTATACACAGTATTACAATAATGATGAATAGCATTTTACAGTTTACAAAGTCCCACAGATTAGTCTTTATAGTCAGAGAGTCACAATTTATTACTTAAACCAAAGTACACACAACCAGCAACACAAGACCAATAACAAGTTAAAACCCATCAAATTTACAACAACATACATTAAGCTAATCTGCTAAAACTAATGCTGAGGATGCAAAAATGCTTAGAGACAATGAAAATGTCATATAGGTGTAACAAGACTGTTAACACAGCAAAGTCAACCAAAATATCACTTTATATAACTATTCACCATGACTACACAATGACTACACATTTCTGTTGGCTCGACAAAGGAGAAACTTTTCAAAGTGTTCGTCCATGAGTCTATTTCTTCTTGCAGTCAACACTTGTCCACCAAGACTGAATAGGCGTTCAACGGGTGCACTAGATGGCGGAGCTGTATTAGTGTTCAGAAATATCTCCTTGACTATAGGGTAACTGTTGAGATAAGATATTTCTCTGGAAGGGTCAGTCAGATACATGTCCATTTCTGAAGATATGCTGACACTGGTTGTGTCAACTCTTTCAAGCTGAAGCTGTCTTCAGGGTTAGTGCAGAAGCTTCAGATGACCCACATGCAGGTTCATCTAGTTTCTTCATGGCATCAGGAAGCAGAGCCTTGCCTCTGAGTTTCTGCTCTTCATTGTCCATCCATCGCAAACAAAACTGTGGGTGCACTATGCTAGCCAGAATGAGCTCTTCATGCTTCACAAGGTGATTGAACCGAGCCTCATTGCCTTTAAGAAGAGCATCAACTAGCGGCACATCAAGCTTCACAGACTTCCTGACTTCGGTCAACTTCTTTTTCAGGCAAGTAATGGTGGGGATCAGGATTCCCATGCAGCTTTTCATCTCTGACTGCAGGATGTCCAGAGCCATTGCCAGAGGCTGCATTGCTTGCACAAAATTAGCAACAAAGGTAATTTCTGCAGGCCTGAAGATGGCCATCCCAATCTCTTCACATATCACATTCAGCAAGTCTTCATCCCGGGTTGCAATGAAGTGAAGTCGCTCCATCTCGTAGAAAGTGGGATTCCATTTTGTCACATTGGAAATAATCAATGCCAGATCACACTTATTTCACACCACTTCAGCAGCTTAGGTGCTGTAACTAGCCTTGTTCCAAGCAGCATAGTATTTGATCAAGGTGCTTCGCATGATCGTTTTATACTGTGCATCATTACAGATTCAGCATCTTGCATGGCAACTAGATTCACTGCGTGTGCTGCACATCTCAGACGGGGAGGCAGTGAATAGGTGTTCTCGCTTTGCCCTGACTGACTGACTCAGCAAGGCTGTCACACTATTGTAAATTATTTCACCATCATCATCCTCATCTTTGTAGTCTCAGATCTCTCACATTCTGAGAAGACAATGAAACTATTTACAAAATTGCTGCCATTGTCAGTAATTGTCACATACACTTTTTGATCTATCTTGTACTTGATGTGAATGCTCTCAAGATTTGATGCTATGAGATAATATGTATGCCTCCCCTGTAATCTGCAGCATGACAAAGCAGCTGACTTTCTTTGAAGTGTGTCACAGTCGATCCAGTGGGCGGTGATGCAAAAGAAACTACGATTCTGATGGGTCCAAATATCAGACATAGTACAAACAGTTGAAATGCTTGTTAAGGTTTCCATCAGATTTTCATATCACTGAAGTGTTTCTCCGCTCATTCAATCAGAGTTTCCCTGCTCATGACCATCCTTCTTGGCTGCAGACTAGTTACAAGGTTGATAAAGGATGGCTGTTCAACAACGTTGAAACACTGCATGTCATTCACCATGAAGTCAATGATCAAACTATCCACCTTGAAGTGTGTGACATGACCAGAACCAATGACTGCTGCAACAGACGTCTGTGTCAATGATGTCTTGTCCAGCTTGTCAGCTCCTGAATCAACTGCTTTCCTCTTCAAACTATTTAGCTTTCCAGCTGTAATAGAATGCGGTCTGAAGATGCTTTTTTTAAATTCGATGTACTGTTTACCGCAGTTGTGTAAGGCTTCTTTGTCAGCGGACATAGCTTACATTTCACATAAATGTTTTTTCCATCATTCATAATTAGATCAAAGAATTCCGTGTACATGGATCATTCAAATGAACTTTGACTTTCCATTTCTGAGTGAAAGCACTAAGCAGAAAAATAAATGGATGTGCCTGGAATATCTATATTGTAAATGGAAATGGAAACTACGTTTAATCTTTCTTAACTGAAGCCTCTGTCAAAATATGACTGACTGGCTGAAGCTTAAAATATAGGGACTGCCAGAAATACAAAAAAAAAAAAATTTAAGTTTAACTGTATAGAACTTTTGTTTTTGAAAACATGAACCTGCAGTGAATTCATTTTATAAGTTTTTTAATAGCTGAATGAGACACTTTTATATCCGAAACACCTAAATAGTATATGGAACAGCATAAACAACTGAAATGCTGCAAGAGTAAGCTTTTGTTTTAGCAAAAAAAAAAAAAGTGAAGTCCTGTCCTATGTGGAACGCTTCCCATTTGACCTTAAATGAACCCACTGGTCTGCTTTTCCACATTGAACAGCTTTGGCTCTGCTACACAGCTTTTAATGAGTCCGTATAAAGAAAAATACTGTCAACCAGCATCAAGATCGTCCCCAGAGCAGCCCCTCCTGCGGCAATCCCCTACCCCCTCCCCAAAGCAGCCCCATACCAAGCAATTCCAGTGTTCCATTACTTGGCTGTTTCTCCCCAGTTACCATAAACACTGTTCAAACCTGTCAGTGTGCATGCCGCTTTCTTACTTGCTTCTACAATGATTACAGATATTAAAATAAAAGAGCATAAACACATAACTATTTACTAAACAAACAATACAGTCTCACAGTGGAAATAGACTTAGCATAACCATGTAAACATCCCTGCCATTGAAACTCACATTCATAGAAATGGCACTAAAACTCACATTCAAAGAAAATGCATCTGGCCTGAGGAGGACATCCACGCAACAGGCCACTCTAATAAAATATTGAGAGGATTCCACTCTCATTTACACCTGCAAAAAAATTACTCAGGAAGCTTTAACAGCCACTGAAACAAGGCTTTGTAACTTATAACTCAGTCATGGCTTTGTAACTTATAACTCAAGCTCAACCCAAAAGAGACCAAACTACTACTTTTTTCCCCAAATCTCTCTGTCATGAAAAAACAAAGTTTTCAAGTCCTCTCTTTCAATAATACAACTATTGAAGTCACTTCTCATAGCAAATTATTTGGAGTGACAGTGGATGATAATCTTACATTTGACCTGTATATACAAAATTGCATAAGAAAAACTCATCAAAAACTAGGACTGCTTTACAGAGACAAAAACTTTTTCACTGACACAACTAAAACTACACTTGCCACTACTTATCCCCTCCCCACACTTCTTTATGGTGCTGTCATCCTCACTAACCTTGAGGCTTCACAAAAATTAAAACTTGAACAATGCAATAATAAAGTTGCTAAATTTGCAGCAAATACCCCTTTGAGAACCCACCACTGTACAGCACTAAGTTAGAACTGCCTCATCAATTAACATATATACAGCTTCTTACCACCTATAAAATTATCCAGCATCCATCTGTCTGTCCAGTGCTAAAACACTTTCTACGCAGCTATATTCCCAGTTGGTGATTCAGATCCAGTGAAACTCCTGTCTGTTTACAAACCGTACTTCTTCATCCTCATTTCCTTGTCTTTTGGCCATCGGCTGTTATTTTCCATTCACCTCTTGTGGAACTCGACTACGATCCACTTCAGTCTTCACTATGACTTTTGAGTCAGCTATGTTCTGTATTAGTTTGAGGAGAGCTTTTCAACTTCCAAGAGTCCAAAGACAAAGACATCTGATTACTTGCATAATGCAAAATGCCAGAAGGCTGGGAATAGCTTAAAGCTCAAGCCAATACTGCTTATTTTCCCAGAATAACAGTAATCTCCCACTGCCACCAAATTTAATTATGACATGCTCTTGTTACAGTTCACACAGCTGGCCAAATCTGACTTTTTGTTTTAACTTTGAAGAGTTGCTAAAACACAGAATTAGATAAGCAATGCTGATAATGCACTTAAGAGCTCAGACAGATAACAGTGGATGCTGTAAAACCAAAATCAATTTATAACTGTAGCTTCAGATTCAGAGGAGAAATATTTAAAATGCAGAAAAATGAGAGCCCACTCGGAACTGATTTAAATACTCAAGTAGGATTGCCCACCCTGCCAAAAATGATTCTCTTACAGTTTTGTGCTCCTTTACTAGTTTGGTGCATGCATGTTTCACTGTCTTCAATCTGTGTGGCAAAAGGTTTTGTAAGTAATTGTTACTGTGATATTTTGCAAATCATCTTTTATATACTCGTGTGTAAGAATTAAAAAAAGAAAAATGAACATACACTCATTCAACTAAATCTGACTACTACTAATGTGTGTGTGACAAGTAGTAACAGAGAATAGTTTCTAATTAAAAATGCTCCTCAAGTTTTTTAAAGTTTTTGATGAGTGAAGGCTGTATATCAGTTGAAGAAATGCACTGGAAACATGGAGATGTGTTAATACCCCAGAAAAGAAATGACAATCTCTAGCAGCCACCATTTTAATTTCAGGGTGAGCTAGGGACGCAGTTTTGTAAATACAGATATACTGAACCATAAAGCTGGCATGGATAATGTTCTTAAGGGAAAAGAAAGGCAAAGACTATGAAGCATATACTTTATCTAAGAGCATTACCGGAGACTGTACTGCTCCTATAGTAAATATGGTGTTTTGGAGATGGGGCAAACTTATAGCTGTAAACGTTAAGTTCACTCAATGGAGGTTGAGGAAATAGAGCACTAGGGAGCTTGGATACATCTGGAGCAGTGAGGTACTTTGTGAATTGGGGTAGTAGTCTATGTAGGAAATTAATTTATAGAAGAAGTAAAGCAGGGAATGCATATTAACACGAGGTTGGGCTTGTTATTGATGGCCAAGAAGACAAAGGAGATTAGATGAGACTATCAGGTTGAGAGAACTGAAGATGGATGGCAAAGAAAGAGCAAGAATATTTGGATGAAAAGGATGTAAACGTGGTAAGGGGTAAAGTTTATGATGAAGATGAACATTAGAGTTATATTTTGCAGTGTAATAAGTAAAAAAGAAAAAAAAGTAAATTCATTGTGTATATAGTTATTTTATTCTGGATATCACGCCACTTAGGCTAGTCTAGTTGGCACTTAACAGTTCCAGGTATGGTTTAGGTGTGATTTTAAGGCCATCTTAAAATAATGGTTGAGCATCTGAGATTAGGCCTTAATGACGTAGATAAGGTATCTAAGAGCATGTCTGCACACATCAGTGGTAGTTTTCCGATTTTTCCCTGATGACAAATTTCCGTGACAGTGTGTCAGTTCGTTTTGGGGAGGGAGTACTGCTGTATCACAGAAGGAACAGCTGGTCATTTTTGTGCTGTTCTTCCATTAATAGAAAAACACACTGTGGAATGGAACAATGCCAAAAGCAACACTAACAACAAAGCACTTTCATCACAAAACTTACTGACACTTCTTCAGAGTACATATTTTAAAACGAGTGGAAATTCAGTTACACCACAACCCATGGATTCCTTAAATAAAGACTACAGAAAAATCAATTACTATAAATGTTTTATATTAAGTAAACATTATTAATAGTCAACAGCATTTAATAACAGTGCAAGCTACCCTAAAAAGGCAAAATTTCACATACATTCAGGGAATGTTTTGAAACACACTATAAAACATTATGTAAAAAAGGCATAATACAAGAAGATTGTTTATGAGGTTACATTATGCATTATTATAACAGCTATCAAGATCCAAAACAGCAACACCAAGACAATGGCTATGAATAAACTTGAAATAGTGCAAGAATCTTCAGAGTCAACCACTGAAGCCTTGTTGAATCCCAGGGTTTGATGTTAGCACAAATGCATTACGAGGCTAAAGAAGTAATATTGAGAGTTGATGGGTCCCAACTGTATCGCGTTTGTACACATAATAAAATAAGATCTGAAGAAGTTGTGGGATACTTTGCGAATTGTGGTAAAAGCATTTGGCCAGTGGAATTCTGGGAAAACGTTGGTATTTTTACATTCTACTATGTGTTTTCTTCTGGTAAGTATTCACTTTTTTGATATTCCAGGCTGTTTTCATATTGATATTTCTTTAATACTCTATAGGATGCTATGAGGCACACTCTCTCTCCCTCCCTCTTACATCACACGCACTTACCTTCAATCGCACTATACCACGTCTCTCTCTCTCTCTCTCTCTCTCTCTCTCTCTCTTACATCAAACATGCTCTTACCTTCAAATCGCACCTTACTACAATAGCTGTGTACAATTCTGCCTGCAAGTAGACATGACTTTGCAACTTTACTTGAATTCCATGTGCCACTAAAAGTTTACTTCTGCAGTGGCGTGCATCCATGCGTAGGACACACGCATGGCCCTTCTTAAAGGAAAACATGCCACAGTGTTAAGAAGTTTCTTTTTTTTGTGGTTTTGGAAGTCTGCAAAGAAAAAGGTAACGCAAAAGTAATTCACATTTCTGTTACTAGTTACTAAAAAAAAAGTAACATATTAAAATTACTGCATTACTATATTAACAAGTAATGCACAATATTGCCAGTTACTTAAAATTGTAATATATTACAGCAACATATTACTTTTGCAACACATTACTCCCATCACTGGTCCTACGTCCCATTATCAGTTAGTTATCAGACTTCTATATGGCACATGTATAATTTTATTCTGTAAATAAATGCCTGTCAGATTGTTGAAGTATATTCTTATTTTCCATTCATTTATTCACCTATTTACAAGTTATTTATTCATATGCCTTTACCTTATGCTAGTGCAGTAGCTGAAAGAGCTTCTTTGACCAGTCATTACCAAGTTAAAAGATCAAAACAAAGAAGAGAATTTATAGATTTGTGCAAGAAGTGAGTTGCTGAAGTTTGAAATTTGATAGTGCAGTATTGCCATCTAGTGTTGATATTCTATACCTATTTCCTCAGAATTGTTCCACACACTCATCCTCAATTAAAGTCAGTTTGTCTGTTAAACTGCATGCATATTGACATTAAGACACTGATATTTCTTTTACTATATTAAAGAAGCAAAACATAATTTTAATATCCTTGTTAAGTCTAGCTTACTCCCAAGGTACCAGATTTCATGCATTAAACAAGTATTCTTGTCATATCCAGTGAAAGTATAACTTTTTGCAAATATCTAAGGAGGTATGTAGGTCTGTTTTCGGCTTACCCATACCAAATGCATTTATTACTATAAAGCATCTAAATGTAACTATCACACTTTGTTCATTCTGCAACCAATGTCAGTAGAATAGTCATTTACAGTCAGTATTTGTGCAGTCACAGAGACATGATTTAAAGCCGCAGAAAGCACACCAACCCCACAAGGTTATAATGCCTTCCACACATTTAGGCCAGATACATCACAGGCAGGGACTAAAGGTGGAGGTGTCCCTATTTACATCAAAGGTAAATATACTTCAAGGCTGGTCAAACAGGATAATGCACTTGAGCTGCTCCATGTTCAAATAACCATAGGCAAAATCCAATATCACTTCCATGCAAGCTATAGGTCCCCCTCCATGAGCCAGGAAACCCATACCATGTATTTAAACTTGTTAGAAACATTAACCATCCAGTCCAATACCATATTCATGGCTGACTTTGATTACCCCTCTACACAAACCTCCCTTGACCAGATGGTCAATACACCAACCAGGGGTGCAACCATACTGGATCTGGTCCTCATTAATGTGGGAGAATGCTGCACACCCCCTACTGTAATGCCTTCTCTGGTAAGGTCAGACCACAAAATGGTCTCCTTTGAAGTAAAAATAAAACCTGGACCTCCAGATAAACCTGGAATATTCAGGAACTCTTCTAAGGCTAACCTCCTGCTATTAAGTAAGAACCTGGCAAAATTTCAAGCCCCCATAAACCCTGACAAAAGTGCTGCCTGTGTATAATTGTTCACAGAAACTCTGTACAACCATGTTAACAGCTGCATAGTGGCAGCTGTACCCACTAGGAGGAAGTACAGAGCTAACTCAAAAAACAAGCCACCTTGGTAGAATCACAAAATCAATAGGCTGTATAACAGCAGGAAGAAAATCATGGCAACAATTAAGAGGTACAGCACACAGCAGGATAAAAGCACTCTCATCAAACTAAACAAACAACTCAGAGGGCAAATAAAGTCTACCATAGGTAAGTTTGGCCTCCCAGGCCAAGGACAACCACAAAGCATTCTTTATCTATATCCACAATCTCAAAGGCAATACACAAATGTGTGCAGAGCTCATTGTAAATGGAGCCACCTATACTGAGCCAGAAGATATAGTAAACCCCTTGGTGATAAATTCAGCTCAAACTTTACCCCTCTCTCCCCCTCAACCTTCTCTCAGGAAATATCATCAAATATAACTCACTCTACTATCACTAGGGAATAGGTCCTTAATGCTCTCTTTACGACCAAGAACACTGCATCAAAGGGCCCAGACAATATCCCAGGATGCCTTTGAAATAGCGTAAGGCATGATCTATCAGGGTCTCTGGAATTACTATTTAACTGTAGCCTCCAAATAAGCTTTGTGGCTGATGAATGGGGAAAGGCAACAGTCATCCCTCTGCACAAAGGTGGGCCATGTACAGATCCTGGAAACTACAGACCCATAAGTCTTACTAGTCTTATATGTAAAGCCATGGAACAAATTATCATGGATATGATCAATAGAGATACAGTAAACCTCCAGACACTGGACCCAACCCGATTTTGTTTAATCAAGGCCAGATCATGCCTACTCACCCTGGTGGAATTCTTTGGGGAAGGGCATCAAAACAATGGACAAAGGCAAAATCATTCACACTGCCTACCTTGACCTGGCCAAGGCATTTGACACAATACCACACTCGGGCATTGTTGACAAACTCAAGAGGTTAGGTACAAACCCATATGTCATCTGGTGGATAGCCAAATGACTCACAGATAGGACCCAGGAAGTTAGAATTGGGGAGTCCACCTCTACAAAGAGGCCAGTCACAAGTGAATTCCCTCAAGGATCAGTCCTTGGACCTCTCCTTTTTGGCATTTACTTCTCAGAACTCAAGGCCAATGTCAGTGGTCTCTGGTTGACTAAATTTGCAGATGATTGCAAATTAGGAGAAGTCATTAAATCTTACATGGACACAAATGTTCTCCGGGAGTGGCTGACATGGACAAACAACTGGTGTCAGAGCCATGAACTAAAATTAAATGCCAAGAAATGCATAATAGTATCCTTTGGGAAATCATCTATCCCTGGTAACTATCATACTGACAACATATCCCTAGAGATGTCCAGTAGTCAGGGACTTAGGGACACACATAGATAGTAATCTAGCCTTTGTCCATTGCGTGTCTACAGTGGTGAGGAAATCATTCTATGGTGCGCAACTTATAAACAAAGGTATGGCATCTAAGTCCAAGGAAGTCATTGTTCCACTGTATTCGGCATTCATCAGACCTGTCATTGAGTACAATGCCCCCTTTGGTATGTATCTAACCAGGCATATCCAACAACTGGAATGTCCACAGAGGTTCCTCACTAAAAGAAAACAGGGCATAAGTAAAATGTCCTATGCAGACCACCTCAAGTCTCCATCCCTGTATTCTGTCTCCTACAGGCTTTTGAGGGGAAACTATGCCTGGCATGCAGGACATTGACAGACCCCACTCTGATGGACCTCCTGCATATCCACAAATCAAACAGCACCAGAATTACCCCTTCTTAAGACTTAAACCTTGACTCTGATATAAATAGGACCTGCTGGAGAGATAGGTATGTATCCCAGAGACTACCTCATCTATGGAACAGGCTGCTCTATACATGTGAAGCAGAGTTACTCCCTAACCCAATTTAAGTGCAACTTGGGTAATTGAATGAGAAACCAGAAATCCATCCCTGGTTTGGCACCTATGTCTCTAATGGACACAGGAAACCTGTAAATGGTTCATCTCCCAGGCCCATGTTTATACTTATCAAGGGTATCAGAACTTGTCAGAGATTTGGGATGCATGGCTAGGCTAAAAAGGCCCTTGTGCTCATTAGCCTAGTAAACACTTATGATCTTATGAACCTAAGTAGTCATAGACAGGTTATCAATGACTGACAGGCTACTTTGCACTGCTCTCACTATATAGGGTTGTGTCTGAGGACTGTACTCCATTCGTAAAACCAAACCATTCAGAGTAGTAGCCTCATGATCATTGCATTCCTTGTATAAAAGTAAGCCCTTCTGAACCCAAGAAGTGTACTTTCTTGACAAATCCTTGTATATAGAACTCTCCCTCTATTTACTTATGCCTTGTTGTGCTATATAGTAATATACAAACATATGGTAATATATGGTAATATACAAACATAACAAAACAAGCTGAGGGTTTGGGGCTGGCATAATGATTAATGAGATTACCTCAAGTACAAGGTACAGGGTTTGATTCTCACCAAAGGAAATAGGCTAGGCTTAAAATTACTCACAAAGGCAGCTAGCCTAGTACTTACCTATGAATCTATGAATAAACTACTAATATTCTCTCTGAGGTATGCAATAACTCTGCCAGTACTGAATCTGATACCCTGTTTTCATCATTCATTTTTGTGAGGTAAGACGGTATGCATTAGTGGCAACTTCAGGTGATCTGCAATTTGTTACCCCCCCCCAGTAGTATTTCTTTCATTGAGATTTGTGTATCTAATATTGAGACTGGCAGTGTGCATTGACTACCACTGGTCTTAGATTGTCCACCCAATTAGAAGACTTTTATTTGACCTGAGGCCATGTTTTTATTGCCTATTATTGTTAACATTCACTGAATGTTAATATTCCCCTGTTTAATTCACAGCCTCCAGTTAACTGAGTGTTTTATTCCAAAGTATACACATCAATAGTAAGGTAGATACCGTAACCCCTTCTTACTCCTTAAGTTTATCAATAAGTGATTTGGTATATGTTGCAATACTTTCACTATCTATGGGTATCTCTGATTATACACACACACGCACACATACACATGTAGATATATATATATATATATATATATATATATATATATATATGTATGTATATATATATATATATATATATATATATATATATATATATATATATATATATATATATATATATATATATATATATATTTATATATATATATATATATATATATATATATATATACAGACATAGAACATAGATACACACACACACAGATAGATATATAGATAGATAAATAGATAGATAGAGAGATAGACAGATAGTAGAAAGTCCACAATCTCTGAAAATAATTTAAAACAAACCTTGTGTTAACCAGCTGACAAAAGCTTACTCATATCTGTGTTACAGCTGCTGTGAAGTATTTGTATTTTACATTAGGAAGATTTGTGGTAGAAACTCTTGTGGCAGGAGAGGATAGCCTACACCCTTCTAAGCTGGAAATTGTTGGTTGAAGGTTTATTGTGTCTGTTATTCTAAAAGTGTCTTAGTTCTGGTTTACGTACTTGGGCTCCAAGCCAGTTATTTTACATTAGGAATGCTTGTGGTCTTGACTCTTGTGGCAGGAGAATGTAACCTATACCCTTCTAGGCTGGGAATTGCTGGTGAAGGTTTATTGTGCCTGTTGTTATTCTAAGTGTCTTTGGTCTGGTTTATGCACATGAGTTCCAGACCAGTTATTTCACACTAGAAAGGTTTATGGTCTACACTGTCATGGGATTATTCTACTGAACTGCTGCTTTATTTAAGCTTTTTTTTACTGTTGTGACTGAATTTCTGCATATTGAGTTTCTAGTACTTCTCCTTTTCATAGCTTAGGCTAGATTCAGGCTGAATATAGACTGTGTGGTATCATTTGAGCAGTAAAATCAGCCATCTTACATTAAGAAGGCCCCCCCTGCACTCTTGTGGCAGAAGTGTGCTGCCAAGGACATATCTGAGTTGGGGATTGCGGGAACTAGGCTCAGTCTTGGGTTTTCCCTTTGGTACTTTGTTTAAAATCATTTAACTTCACTTATATTTAAGCACTGTGTTTACACATGTTTGCTCTCAGTTTACCAGAGCTCTCAGAGATTGCACTGTTGCCCTGTGAGCAACTCAGCTGTGCTTTGTGAAGCAGTGACACAGTTTTTTACCCATAACCCTCCATAAAAGAACTGCTTTTTGTTAGTCTTACAGCAAAACTTGGTCCATCTAGCCCACTTCCCATTAGTTACTAAAGTATATACCCATCATAATGGATGGACAGTTTCCCACCATTTCTCCAGCCAGACTGATTGACATGGGCATCCTGAGGCAATGTAGCAACTGCCTCATGTATGCTGACAACCATTTACTCCTAAAACAAACAAATACAACATGTGAGAGATGTATCTATACTATGAATTTGGAATCACTTCTTTCACATAACAACAAACCAGATATCAAACAGGTTTTCAACACACACACTTCACCTCTTGCACATAATAAACTCATAACACATAAACCCACATGCGTGGAAGTACTTGCTAGTAGCTTACCTAAAGATCAGAGACCTCCCAAGCACAAACCTACTGCATACAATCTAGACCCAATAGAAGCCACTACACATAATACACACAGTGTCTCAGTAAATAAGCCCCTAAGGCAAACACCTCAAAATCAAATGTCTTGGTCATAGGCAACTCCATATAAGATACACAGATACCCCCCTCACCAGGCTAGACAAGAAGAATATCATGGTTAGGTGCCAGGATCCATCAGATCACACACTCACTCAAGTCTCTCAACAACAAGTACCATTATGACTTTGTCATAGTTCGCGCTGGAGTAAATGACTTGAGATGTACCTCAATGGTCTATATGAAGAGAGACATGACTGAACTCAGCTTCAGATTATGTGTCCCAGGCAGGTATGTCCCTAGCCCTAAGCAGCATTCTACCTTCACACAGGATGATGATCAATATAAACAAAAAATGATTGACTTCAACAATTGGCTTAGCTTCTTGTGTCAATCCAGGGGGATCCAGTATCTGTCAGTCATGGAAGATGTGGCTGACAGACCATGCTGCTTTTCCAGATATGGTGTTCACCTTTTGCCTCTTGGTTTTGGGTTACTGGCAGGGGCACTTGCCCCCCCCCCCCAATAGTGCCTTTTTTAGGCAATGTCATAACAATATTCCCAACATACAAAAATCCACTAGAGACAAACTCAAGGTTATGCTGCTTAATGTTAGGAGTCTAAATCGGAAACTGCACTCACTGGAAGCACCCTTTACCTTGGAAATGCTGATATGTGTGCAGTCACAAAGACATGGTTCAAGTCTGCAGAGAGCACCCCCACCATGAACCACAAGAACCACTCTGCCTACCTGGACCTACTTGAGTCACTCACTATACAACCAAACACCTTGGTCATAGGTGATTTGAACTATCCTTCCGTCGATTGGGAGTCATATATGAGCACAAACACCCTCACCCTAAGGTTCCTAGACTTTGTTAATACAAATGTTCTTGAACAGACAGACTTCACTCCAGAAGGCTCAAATATCCTAGACTTAGTACTTAGTACTCACCAACACAGGGTGTCTCTGCACTACCCCCTGTGTGTTGCCCTCCCTGGTAAGGTCTGATCATAAATCAGTCTTGGATGAAGTAACGATCATACCTGACCTCCCCCCCCAAGAGCAACAAGAGTGAAACATTTCTCCAAAGCAAGCTATAGCCGCCTAAGTGAAGGCATAAATAGTTTCAAATCTCCTGCTACCACTGTCAACAATGAATCTTACACAGAGGTGTACATAAATGCCCTGTATAAACATCTATACAAATGTATAGACTCGGCTGTACCTGAACGGATCAAAACAAGGTCCTCACAAAAAAAAAACAAGCCACCCTGTTGGACATCAAGCATAAAAAAATTATACAACAAGAGGAATAAACTAATGTCTAAGAACAAGAGGGAACTGACTCTGCAGAGGAAGAACACCCTCCATAGCTTGAAGAAGCAAGTTAGATATCTTGTAAAGTCCTCTAAAGCCAATTACAAAGCTAAACTAGCATCCCAAGCTAAGGATAATCACAAGGCTTTCTTTAGCTAAGTCAGTAATCTAAAAGGAAAGGTCCAGCTTTGTGCCAAACTGGTAGTGGACAGTACCACTCATACTGACCCTGAGTACATCACCAAGCTAACAGACAAATTTGGTGCAAACTTCACCCCCTGTCCCCACCAGACATACCCCAAAGCAGAGATGTCAATGGTCCTCTACCTAGTATCTCCAAAGAGCAGGTCATAACCACACTCTTCATGGCCAAAAACATAGCCTCTATGGGATTGGATAACATCCCAGGCTGTCTACAAAATTTTCTAAAACAGGACCTAGCTGAACCACTTGGCACTCTCTTCAACCAAAGTCTAAATACTGGTTTTGACCCAGCAGAGTGGAAAACAGCAATAGTAATCCCCTTGTACAAAGGGGGTCCATCAACTGACCCTGGGAACTATAGACTCATAAACTTAGCCAGCCTTATTTGCAAGGCCATGGAGAGAATCATCATATACCTTATCAACAAAGACATAGGTGACCTTCAAACTCTTGACCTAACCCAATTTGGCATTGTTAAGGGTAGATCAAGCTTAGTAAACCTGGTGGACTTCTTTGAGAATGTGACCAAAGCTCTGGATGAAGGCAAAACAGTACATACAGCCTATCTTGACTTAGCCAAGGCTTTTGACACAATCCCTCATCAGGCATCATTGAGAAACTCACCCATCTGGCACTAGATGGGTAGCCAACTGGCTCACCGACAGACCACATACAGTCAAAGTTGGGGATTCCACCTCTACCAGCAGACCAGTTATCAGTGGTGTTCCCCAAGGATCTGTGCTGGGGCCCCTCCTTTTTGGAATCTATTTTTTAGAAGTCCAGGTGAAAATACACAGATAAATGATTGGTGCCAAAGACATTGACTTAACTAAATGCAAAAAAAAATGTGTTATCCCTTTCTGCAAAGGGGAAATCCCTGCAAATTACAATATTAACAGTACCCCTTTAGCTCAAACCCTGTGGTAAGAAATTTAGAAACATAGGTTGATAGCAACCTTAAATTCCATCACCATGTGTCCACAGTAGTAAGAAAGGCCTGCTATGTTGCACATCTCTTAAGGTTATCACATCCAGAGCTAAGGATGTTGTAACTCCCCGGTACTCATCCCTCATCAGACCACTATAGAGTACAATGCTCCTCTATGCATGTACCTCACCAGATACCTGCAGCAGCTGGAGAGACCTCAGAAGTTTCTCACCAAGAAAATTCAGGGCCTTCAAAACATGACCTCCATGGACAGACTGAAGGGCCTGTCACTGTACTCTATATCTTATAGGCTACTGAGAGGTTATTTGTGCCTGGCCTACAGAGCAGTCTCAGACCCTGCCCTAATGGAAATGCTGCAAGTCAAATGGGATAAGATTCACTCACTCTGAGGATCTTAACCTAGCCTGCGACATTAACAGAGCATGCTGGACAAACAGATATGTCTCCCAGAGATTGCCATTTGTCTGAAACAAACTCCCAATTCACATAAAACAGAGCTCTTCATTGACCATGGAAGACCATAAATTTACCCCAGTGGTGTCATTTATGTCCTTCTTGGATAAGGGCAGTCGATGCTGATTATAAACTTGTGCTACAAATATAGACCATGCACCCTGGTCAATAAGGGAACAAAGGTATAACATGACTAGGCTTATAAAGGCCCTAGGGCCAATAGCCTAGTAACCTCCTATGAGCCTATGAACCTATGAATCTTATCAACTGTAACTGCTGATTAGCACTAGTGATAAAGTATACTTAGTATCTGTAATACGTGTACCCATACATTGCAGTGTTCTGTCAAGATATAATAAAATACAATGTGGTGGGGTTTTCCCCTCACATTTGGTCTTATGCTACTTACCTTTGTTGAAAGCACAATATTCATTGGATCATTTACATGTCTGTGCATGCTTATATTCTGTTATTTATTTACTCCATCTGTCTATGTGACCCACTGCAACAAGGGCTGACTTGTCTACATGCAGGTCGCTGTTTGTATAAACCTGTGTAGAGATTCTCTGCTGTTGTACTTTGAATACTGAATCCTGTCTCTTATTTTTTGTGTGAAACATAGTGGAAATCAATTACTGTGTCCATTTTTACCTCAATCAGACTTCTGAGGTATAAACTGTCAAGAAAGTGGGTATAACTACTAAGGGCTGTCTGTGAATGAAAGCAACTGAGCGCCTTGTTGTCTGCTCAGTTTAAACAGTCAATCTGACTTTGCAGGACCAGTGTGCATGTGTGTGAAGTAGGCTGAAATATGTTTCTTTGGCTGCTCTGTGTTTGTGTCTAACACATTTGAAATATATTACTGTGATTTTTTTTCTTTTTTGTTACCACAACCAGATATCTGAGGTATATGCAAGCAACAACTGGACTAAGATTAATAGCTATAGAGGCTGTCTGTGGATGAACATCACCAACAGTGTTTTAAACTAGATTTACAGGGGTAGTGTGCCTTTGCATAAAGCAAGGTGAAATATTTTTCCATGGCCATTTTTTCACAATCAAACATCTGACATGTGCAGTTAACAAAGTAATGGTATTTGATGGGTACAGAGGCTACCTCTGGATAAATGGGACTTGGCATATCAGGAGCAGTGTCAAACAAGGTGTTATGTTTGCTGAAATCTGTATAAAATAGTGATTGCCATGGATTATATGTGTGTGCGCGCGCATGTGTGTGTGTGTGTGTGTGTGTGTGTGTGTGTGTGTGTGTGTGTGTGTGTGTGTGTGTGTGTGTGTGTGTGTGTGTTTGTATGGCAATAATATTAGCAGACAAATTCATAAACCTTCTGAGTAGCAAACAAGGAAGTCATTATCTTTCTTAAATAAAGAGAACATGCAGAGCTTCAGAGCTTAGTGGGAACCTATGCCATGAGGCCTCCTACTATAAAAGTGACACTGTTGAAGTGTGGACACAAAAAAGGTTGCTATAGTTTGTGTGGGTGCTGAGGACAGTGTATAATTTATTTATTTTTAATTTTCTTTACAGTCATCCCTCAGTGGTGTGCACGGAAGGTCAGTCTAGATTATCTAGGGGCAGTGTACTATCTAGGCATAACAAGCTGGAATAAATACATTACCATGGTAATATATTCACACATAAACTGGCAAACCTTTACTACAAGCATGTATGCCCAGAGATTTCTGGACTTTGTAAATGCCATTGCACATGGACAAAATTATCCCCCTACCCCTTATCTTCTTGATCTTTTCCTCATAAAATTTCTTTAAATTGCACCAGCCCACTAGTTACCACCTCTACTCTCAAATCTGGCCATCTTACTGTGATCTTCTCTATGACAGCCTGTTTGGTGGCCCTTGTTAACTTCTCTAATTCAGGGATTTGGCAATCACAAATAGTACGGCTCCACAACAAATCTTTTAACTGAAGCTGTTGCTTACTGCTCTGAACTTCACTCCCTGTTAGATAAAGGTATTAAGGCACCCATACCAGTCCAAAGTTGTGAGCATGATGTGTAAGTTTAAAACTAAACTCTTAATGTGGAATGACCGCATGACAAACTTTATAATTAAAAGAAAAAGCTTTGTGTCATCATTAAAATATATCTACTTCATCATTATAAACAAGATTTAAAACTGGTAAGTAAGTCTTTCAAACTTACCTTAGGAAATGTTAGGTCAGCTATGAACTTAGGATTTCAACTAATATGAATGATAACCATAAAGCCTTCTTCAGCTACTCTAGCAAAATTAGATTAGACGTAGCCTACAATTCTGTACTGAACTTACCTAAATGGTACATCCTTCTTGGCCCCTAAGGATATTGCTTATATTACTGAGGACAAATTTGTTCTCATCTTCATTCCACCCACCCCCCACTCTGTCCTATCCAGCCCACCCCTACTACCACACTTTTCCTCCTGAGGTCAATTTGGACAAACTCCTTTTGGCACTTTTCAAAATTAAAAACACTGCTCCATGGTTCCTGATAATATCCATTGATGCCTACTGAGAAATGTAAAGTCAGACTTAGCAAACCCCCTCCATCAACTCTTCAGTCTGAGTCGCTCCACTGGTTATGTCCCTAAGAATCAGAGAATGGCAATTGTGGTGGCCTTGCATAAAGGTGGTCCCTCTACTGACCCTGAAAATTATAAACAGACTCCGGTTTCACCAATAAGCTTAAAAGTCACCAGCCGCCACAAGGAATACGGTAAAAAAACGATTTAATTCACATAGCATACAAACAACGAACTAGAACAACATCTAAAATAAAAAGGTGACAGTACAAAATATCCAAAAAATTCAAAAAAATGACTGTGCTAGACGTCAAAAACTTCCAACAGTTAAGCGCTTTCAACCAGCGTTTCTGGTGTTCATCAGAACTGTTGTGAACTGTCTTCCTTCAGTTTAAATAATTTTTTTGGCGCCAAATAATTTATTTAAACTGAAGGAAGACAGTTCACAACAGTTCTGATGAAGACCAGAAACGCTGGTTGAAAGCGCTTAACTGTTGGAAGTTTTTGGCGTCTAGCACAGTCATTTTTTTGAATTTTTTGGATATTTTGTATGGTTCGTTGTCCTATTGTTTTCTGTTCGTGTACTGTCACCTTTTTATTTTTGGATGTTGTTCTAGTTCGTTGTTTGTGGCGTTATGTGGATACATTAAATCGTTTTTTTACCATATTCCTTGTGGCGGCTGGTGACTTTTAAGCTTATTGGTGAAACCGGAGTCTGTTTATAGTGTTCAGTTGCACTAACTCATTTTCAGACCCTGAAAATTACAAACCTATTAGTCTCACTAGTATTGTTTGCAATGCTTTGGAATGTATTATAGCTCTACAAATAAACAATTATATAGGTGACCATATATCCCTGGATACACATCCATTTGGCTTTGTAAAAGGCAGATTGTGCCTGCTCAGTTTGGTTGAGTTTTCTGGAAAGGGATACTGAGCCCATGGATAAAATGTATACAGTCCACACTTATCTAGTCCTTGCCAAACCCTTGACACCATCCCCCATGCTGACAGTATTGACAAACTCTCCCAACTCAACATTAACTCATACATAGTTCTCTGTATCGGTAATTGGCTAAATTCACTGGAGTAGTAATTGACTGACCCCATGCCATTAAAGGGGCACTATACAATTTCTAAAATCAGTTTGCCAGAGTACTTTGTTACATTTTAGTGCTTTGTAAGTCACATGTTCACGCAGAAGCAGGGTTTTCAGAGAAGCTTGCTAGCATACTGCAGGTCATACTTCACAAATTTCAGTGGGGTGTTTTTTTTATAAGAAGTGCTAAGAGTTTACAATTGAAATTTGTCCTTTTGTGTTTTTCTTCCCCCAGCCCTGAACTATTAATTGAATGATTGGTTTTCAGTCAGCCAGAGATGATAATTTATTCACATTCAGACTTACAGCCTCTGCAGTAGTGGCATTATATCTACTTCAGTATGTGCTTGTTTTGTGTAAAGTTGTGCGGAATAATTATTCAAACCTAGGCAATATTTGTTTTCATAATGTGTGTACTCATGTAAATATACTTTTCTAATCATGAAGCATTTGCATCATTTCATAGGACAGCATTAGTTTTTGGACATTTGAATCTTGCAAACAAACCCATTGAGTGGCAAATGCCTAATATTCTAGAAGAATAAAATGCTTGGCATCTTTTCAATAAAAATTTCTGGCAACTGTGAAAATGAAATTACTCACTGTACTAAGTATTTTCTGAATTAGCTAATGCTGCATGTTGTCCTTCAGAAATCACACAGTAACTGTTTGTCTAATAAAGGCACTGATTATATCCTACTGAATTTCTTTTCTTACTTTTGTCTTCCCTGCATTGTGGCAAAATATTTGTAACATTCATTCCTTTCCCAAACGTTTGGCTGCAGTAGTGTTACACTGATTACCTTTTGAAAACTGTAGAAAATGCAGTCTATATATTTCCCCATATTTTTCTAAGTCTGCATATGTATGTACATATACATCATACAATGTACATTTATATTCATGTGATTTGAAAACCACAGACCTATGTATGTCTTACTGACATAATTGCATTTCAAGGCATTGCTGGATGTCTTCCAGTTCTGTATATGCTGAATATCTGATAAAGCATGTCTTTTAATGAAACTACATATGCAATGCACATAATCATTTTAGCAATATACTTCTGTGTTACTTCTGCAATTCTCTTCATTTTCTCTAAGGGGCTCCTGTTCCGGCATAAAATTCATTTCCTGTATATTTTTATGTTTTCAAAAGTCCACGTATATTTGTATGTCTACATATACACATAAAATATATCTATGTATATATGTGTGAGTATATAAATCTGTGTGTGTGTGTGTGTGTGTGTGTGTGTGTGTGTGTGTGTGTGTGTGTGTGTGTGTGTGCGTGTATATATACATATATATATATATATATATATATATATATATATATATAGGTCTATATTACTTTGTTGAAAGCTTAATTGAGCAAATCGTTAATCGTCGAACTCAAATCAGCATAAGCTCAATTAAGTGAATGACCATTCCAGCCAAACATTTCCTAGGGGAAAAAACAGTAGGCCAGCTACCGACAGGAACAAATACAACAAAATGTAACACCCTGCAAAGTAGGGGCTTTGCCCCAATACCTCCCAATGTGGGGGGCTTTGCTCACAGCCTCCAACTATATATACCAACTCTGAGATCACACACATTTTCTCACACACACACACACACACACACACACACACACACACACACACACACACACACGTTGAGATTTGATTTATACACAAACACACACCTGAGAAAGGCTGGCACAGGTTTACTAGCTATGCTCCCTTCTGCCGAGACCATAAGGTAGTTATCACTGCCACCAGAAGCCCTTATCAGCTACTGAAAGGCCCTTCCCAAAGGGTGACCAGTCATACTGCATAATATTACTAAGTGTGACCAAGAGCAAGGCTATTTAGCAGTGGCAAGTACAGTGTCACCAAATACATATGCACGTGCTCTAAGAGCTTAAATACGTCTCACAAATATCAGCAACAAATATAGGTTTAAATATATTTAATAATAAATAATAAAAGAACAAGACAATACTCAATCAACACAGTAACTAGAGTTCAGAATCACAGGAAATATTTTAAAACAACATTGCATGATAGTTTCAAATAAATATAGAAAACTAAACTAATATTTACTATATTCCTGTCTATATCTAAGAGAGATACTACATCCTAGGTCTTACTTACAGACAACATACAGGCAGAAGTGCTGATGATGGATGTTTCCAGGTTAAAGACAAAATACAAAATGCACACAGTCTCTCTCTGAGAGACTTCTTAAATTACTATCAAACATTACTGCTGGGTCTGCCTGGATGACATCACTCTTAGTCACCTGCCATCAGTTCCCAGGCTAACAGAAACTGAACATCTCTGTGTTAAAAATACATATCTCTCAGATGTGCAGCTGCTAGGAAGTCATAAAGCAATACAACAGTTTACATTTTAAACCTAGTAATTACTTTTCTCCAAGATAATAGAAAGAAACGTCTAGCTCTAGAAATCCTGTCTCTTTGCTGCATTAACTAACTTTTATAGCACACCGTAAAGTACTTAATTTCAACTTATTTTCTTCAAGTTTTGTAAATTAATCTTCTATGTCCCAGCAGGGTATGCTGTGGTTACATTCTTGAGACTCAGTACACAACATACAGCTCTGTATAAATCATATCAATATTCACAAATGACAGAATTATTTACAAAATTCCAGATAGCTGGGCTGGCAGTGTCACAATCCCCCCCCCCCAAAAAAAAAAAACTCAAGCTAGTTTTTCAAGTCACCCTTGAGAAACATTGCTTGAGAGGGTTTAGCCTTTCTGGGAATACCTTACCCCTTTTCCCTGTCTTGAGAGCCCATCTGGTTGGCATTGCTAATCCCACTGCAATGCTGCACTGTCATATCATATGTCTGCAACCCTAAGCTCCATCTTAGCAACTTGGCATTTTTGATGGCTGGGTTGATGTAGCCATGTTAAGGAATTGTGGTCTGCAACTGCAGTGAATTTATAGGTTCATAGGTTCATAGGTTCATACTAGGCTACCTGCCCAAGGGCATTTACAAGCCTAGCCCATAGTTATTTGGCTTTCGCCACCCCTTTAGTTTGAATAAAACTATGCCTATTATTTTGCTGTGCCTCTGTCAAGCAGTGACACTGAAGTAATCCCTGGGGTATATCTGCGATCTCCCATCCATTGGTCAAGATTCCTCTTGAACAAGGCCAGCAAGGTGCTCTGCCTCACATGTACTGGGATTTTGTTCCACAGCATAGGGAGTCTCTGGGTGATGAATCTGTCCCTCCAGCACGTTCTATTAATAACCGTGTCAAGGTTTAAGTCTCCCACCCTTGTGGTTCTGAGGGATCTAGATTTTTTGAGGTGAAGCATATTCATCAAATCAAGGTTTGACATGGCCTTATATGTCAGGCACAGGTCACCTCTGAGCAAGTGGTATGAGACTGAATAGAGCTGGAGTTCTTTCAGTCGGGCAGCATAAGACATATTTTTGAGACCCTTTATCCTTTTGGTGAGGAACTTTGGGGCCTTTCCAGCTGCTGCAGGTGTCGGGTCAGATACATTCCGAATGGGGCATTGTACTCAATCATAGGTCTAATGAGTGATGAGTACAGGGGAACGATGACCTCCCTTGATCTAGATGTGAATCCCTTCATGATCAGGTGGGCAATGTAGAAGGTTTTCCTAACTACTTTAGCAGCATGAGTGTCAAACGAAAGGCTACTGTCAACCTGGGTCCCCAGATCCCTGATGACTTCTTCTGTGCTCAGTGGATTGCCACCTATATGGTAGCTAGGGGTAACCTTGTTTTTCCTGAAGGGTATGACTATGCATTTCTTGGCATTTAACTTTAGGCCATGGCTCTGGCACCAGTTATCTGTTTCTGTGAGGCCCTTCTGAAGGATATCTGTGTCAGATGTGTTTTCGACTATGGCCAGTTTGCAGTCATCTGCAAACTTTGTCAGCCATAACCCTCCTGCGTTTGCTTGTACTTCAGAAAAGTAGATGCCGAACAAGAGTGGACCCAGGACTGAGCCCTGTGGGACACCACTTGTGACAGGCTTTGAGTCTGACATGGCTCCAGCAACTCTGACCCTGTGGGTTCTGTCACTTAGCCAGTTTGCAACCCATCTTGTGATGTATGGGTTTACATTCAAGCTGATGAGTTTTTCGATGATACCTGAGTGGGGTATTGTGTCAAGGCCTTTGCCAGGTCAAGGTAGGCTGTATGGACTGCCTTTCCTCATCAATGGCCTTGGTGACTGTCTCGAAAAAGTCAACCAAGTTTAAAAGGCATGATCTGCCTTTGACAAAGCCAAACTGGGTTGGATCCAAAGTCTGCAAGTTCCCTATGTCTTTATTTATGAGTTCCATTATGATCCTCTCCATGGCTTTGCAGATAAGGCTTGTCAAGCTAATGGGACAGTAATTTCCAGGGTCGGTGGAGGCACCGCCCTTGTGAAGTGGGACCACAGTCGCCGTGCGCCACTCCTTGGGTACGTATCCTGAGGTGAGGCTAAGATTAAACAGCTGTCCTAACTGCGGATTTAATTCCTCATTGAGTTAGTGGAGCACACAGCCGGGGACACCATCCAGTCCCATGGATGCTGTGTTTTTTGCTTTGGAGAGAGCAGTTCTCACCTGGGCATTGGAGATGTTTGGGGGGCTAACAATCCTCTGGTATAGATATCTCTCCTTTTGGGGGGGAGGGGGGGAGAAGTTTGCACTGAACCTGTCAGCCAGTATGTTGGCAATGTGTGTAGGTTCAGTAATCTTCACATCATTTTGAACTAATTCTGAGCATATCTGGGAGTTTCCTCCTAGGTTTCTAACATAGCTAAAGAAGGCCTTATGATTGTCTTTTGAGTCCTTGGTGATTTTTCTCTCAAAATTTGCCTTGGATGATTTTATGAGAGCTCTTAGTTTTTTACTTATAATGATCAAAGGTGTCTTACCTTTCAAGGATTTTGCTCTATCTTGTAGTAGCTTCCTCCTTTTGTTGTAGAGCTTGTTTATGGCTGGGGTCCACCAGACTGGACGCTTGCCTAAAATATATATACCTTCAATATGTAAAGCTCTTCCCAGTGGTGAGAATGAAACCTTGCACCTTGTGATTGAAAGGCATACACCTTAACCACTGTACCACTTGGCTATTTACTTCCATACAGATAAGGCTGAAGTTTCTGCAGTGCTCACACTATGGCTAGACATTCCTTTTCTACAGCTGCATAGCATTCCTCCCTGGATTGGAGCCTACAACTGAGATAAACCACTGCGTCCTCTTCTCACTCTGAAGAAATCTGACTAAGTACAACCCCCACCCCATAGTTTGAAGCATCCACCTGCACAACAATTTATTTGCTGTAATCTGGACTGGCTAACACAAGGGATCCTCCCAAAGCTTCTTTAAGCTTCTGGAATGCCTGCTCACATGCTGTGGTCCACACTGCCTTATCTGGCCTGTTTTTCCTTGTCAGGTCTGTGAGGGGAGTAGCTATGATACTTTAACTGGGGACAAACTTTTTGTAGCACCCTGCTATCCTTAAAAATTCCCCTCACCTGATTTTTGGAAACAGGTGCAGGCCATGCCTAAATGGTTTCCACTTTGGCAGGTTCTGGCCTGATCTTACCACTCCCCACTCTATGTCCCAGGTAGGAGACCTCTGCCATACCCACTTGACATTTGCTGAGCTTAATAAGTCAACACTGTCCTCTGTAGTCTGCCCAGCACCTCTCAGACATGCTGAAGGTGCTCTTGCCAGGAATGGCTGTAAATGGCAATATCATCTAAGTAAGCAAGAGCAAAATCTCCTGCTTCTGCTACAAAATGATCTACCAGTCTCTGGAAAGTCATTGGGGCATTTTCCATCCCAAAGGGCATTTTTTGTGAACAAATACAAGCCAAAAGGAGTCACAAAGGCTGATATCTCTCTAGCACTGGGAGTCAAGGGCACCTGCCAGTAACCCTTGGTAAGATCAATGGTGGTAAGAAACTTAGCCCCAACCAGCTGCTCTAGGGCTTCATCTGTCCTATGCATGGGGTAAGCATCTCACTCTACATGACTATTTAATTTCCTGTAGTTCACACAGAACCTGGTGCAGCACCACTGAGGAGGCCCAGAGACTAGTTCCAACATCTCCTGCATCTCCTCCCTCAAAGTCTGTTTGACTCTCTCAGGCACCCTATAAGGGGAATGCCTAATAAGCCTTTGGGGCCCTGTATCCACCTGATGCTGCACCAAGTGGGTGCACCCTGATTTTCCACTGAGCATGTCCATAAACTCCTGCAACACTCCTCAGATGTCTCGAACCTGGGTAGGAGATAGCTGCTGGGACATTGTTATCCCTTCCACTGAGGTGTCAATCCAAGCTTCACTGAGGAGATCATTCACCAGATCTCCATCAGGCTCCTCTGTAGTACACTGCAAATACTCAGTACAATGGCCTCCCTATTATGGTAAGGTTTCATCATGTTAACATGGTACAATTTGTGCTCCTGCCTCTTGTCTAGCAGTTCCACCATGTAGTTAACATCACTGACCTTTCTTACCACCTTGTAGGATCCCTCCCAAGCTGGCTGCAGCTTGTTGTGTCTGACAGGAATGAGAACCATTTCCTGCTGCCTTACAGCATACTCTCTAGCTTGAGTACCTTGTCATACCTACCAGACCATTTTCTCCTCTTAGGTTTCTGCCAGGTTCTCCTGGGCCAAGCCCATGAGTTCCCTGAGCCTTGTCCTGAGGTTTAGGACATATGCCACAACAGGCTTCTGGTGAGATTAACACTCACCCTCCCACTCATCTCGAATTAAGTCTAGAGGCCCCCTCACACTATGCCCATAAAACAGCTCAAAGGGTGAAAAGCCTGTGGATTCCTGGGGAACTTCTCTGTAAGCAAACAACATATGGGGCAAATATTTGTCCCATCCCCTCTAAAACTGGTCTCCAGATGCCCATAGCATGGACCTGAGTGTAGAGTTTAACCTCTCAACAAGACCACCAGTCTGGGGATGGTAGGGAGTGGTCTTTTGGTGCTTCACCCCACAGTACTTCCACAGACAAGCCAGCAAGTCTGACATGAAATTGGTACCTCTGTCAGTCAGTATTTATTTTGGGAAACCTACCCTGCTGAAAATATCGAACAAAGCATTTACCACCTTTTCTGCCTCAATGTAGGACAAAGCTCCTGTCTCAGGGTATCTTGTAGCATAATCTACTCTCATACATTTTCCCTGTGGAGCTTGGGGTACTCAGAGGCCGAACAATGTCCATAGCTACCCTCTGAAACGGGTCCTCAGTCACAGGCAAAGGCATCAAAGGGGCTTTCACCTTGTCTCCTCCCTTGCCTACCTTTTGGCACCACTCACAGGTCCTGCAGTACCCTGTTACATCTCTGGAAATTCCAGGCCAAATGCAGCTCTGCATAAAATGTCTCCTTGTATATTTTATGCCAATATTACCTGCAAAGGGAATATCATTGGGCTATGACTAGAAGTGCCAGACTGTAGGCTCTGGACACTACCAACTGCTGTATTCTCTCACTCCCCAAGCCCTCCCTCAAGGGTCTACTCTCTATACAGTGAACCTTTGTCCCAGTATACAGATTCTCCCTTCTCTTGAGAATCAGGTGCCTCACTAGCTACCTCCCCCAGGCCTTGTAATGTAGGATCTGAGAGATGAGCCTGTCTCAACTCTCTCTTTTTAACCCTTCCCAGCTCCCCTTCCATAGGAAGTCTGGGATCCTCTGACAGCAGTGCCTCACTGTCATCCTGAGTACTGCTACTCACCTCTGCTCTTGCAGTCACTCTGTCCAAGGGAACATCAGTACTCACAAGCAGCTGTGGCTCACCTTGACTCTCACTGCTACAGGGTAGCTCCCTCCATGACGTAACCACCTCACCAGTCCTGGCTGCAAGTGTGCGGTCTGTCTTGGTCTCACAAGGCTACCAGACCCACATGCTTGTCTCCAAACCAGACTGTGTGTACCTGCATGAACACATGGTACTGCATTATCAAAATCATTCCCTATCGGGACATCTGCAGGGATATCCACAAACACACCTACTTGCTGGCTTCCTTTTCCACCCTCCCAGTCAAGGTGAATCCTAGCCAAAGGTATTTGGAATAGGGTTTCTCCTAAAGATCTGACTGGAGTAGACTGCTCAGGCAAGTAGTGCTCCTCTGTAACCACTGCAGACTTCACAATGGTTATGTCAGAGGTTGTGTCTCTCTTAGTAATGATCTCTTTGCCATTCACTAAGATAGGATATAACCTCTTGTGGTAGTTTGGTACCCTTGTTTTCTCAAGACAACCTATTGTTGGCATTTTGTCATTCCCACTTACTGGCTCTCCAACCTTTTTTCCCCACCTTGCTTCCATGGATATCTTTATGCCACATGGCCCCACTGGTTGTATTTAAAACATTTAACCCTAGGTCCTGGACGTGTATCTGGACTAGTGGCTTCCCCTGCTACTGACGGACTCTGTTGGGGCTGTCTGGGCTGCCCACCATGGGTTCCCTTAGACCCATGAGCAGCACTGGGTGCCCCTTTCCTGTGCAAGGATGCCTCGTTTGCTAGGTAGAGGTCTCCCTTCTTCCCCAACTCATCTACAGTAAGGCATTGTCTATCAGCTAACCAGATCCTCATGCCCTCAGGCAAAGTGCTAAGGGCTTGTTCCCTCACCAAAAGGTCTGTCAGCCCTTCAAAAGTGGTGATCTGACATCCACTCACCCAATTAGTGCTTAGTTCAGCAACATATTCACACACACTTTCATCTGCCTTGCATCTATGCTCATGAAACATTTTCCTATAAGCTTCAGGTGTTAACTTAAAAAATTCTAGCAAACAATTCTTTACAACATTATAATTTAAAAAGTCATGATCTGATAGTTTGGATAGAACATATGCAGCTTTACCATGAAGTAAGAGGGTCAGGAACTCTACCCAGGGTCTTTGGGCAACATCATGCTGTTTACATGCCTTCTCAAACATATGAATGAAACTATCAAAATTATCCCCCTCTGTAAACTGTGGAAGAAATTTACTCACCTTTGTTGCTTCTGGGATTCAGTTACTCTCTTCTCCATTACCTCCATGACTCTAGTGAAGAGTCAGTATCTCCTTTTCATGTTGCCTCTGCCTCTCCTTCTCCCCAGCTTCTATTACCAAAGGCCAACTCAAAGTCTCTTTAGCTCCAGATGTATTTTTAAGTCCTCTGTAGAAAGGTTGAGCTGTCCATTCTCTGAGTGTTGTACATCTCCACGGTCAGTCTGATCATCTTCCTGGTTTCTATTTTCTGATGCAGCTATGAACAAAGATGCAATCATGTCTGGTCAAGTTTCCATGCACCAGTCCTTTAGCCTGGCACATCTCAGCCAACTGGCTCCTTGTCAGCTTGCCATACTCCTCTTCTGACATGCTTCCATGCTCTCCCTGACTAACTGAGCTAACAAAATAAATACAATAATTGTGATCTGAACTCTGAATGTTCACTGCATGGCTCATTACAAGTAGAAAAAACACCTTCAATGATCACTGTACACAAGCTACAGGAATTTACTATACACACCACTACAAGCCAATTAATATTTGATGTGGCTAACTCACCACTATCAACCAATTAATATTTGATTTGGATATCCCACCACTGCCAAACAATTAATATGTGATGCTTATGCACTGGCCCAGTAATCAAGGAGCCTCAATCCTCACCAATAACACCAGTAAGGGATGTGCATATCGAAAGGATAACAAGACTACACACAGTAAAGTATAATTTCCCTTAAGAGCACGCACAGTCAGCCTGGGGCTGGTTTCTCCCTTTCTCTCCAGATCCCCAATAAGACTCCCCACTGGCACATCTATAGGGTTCAGATCTCAGCTGAGTGGTTGAGCCAAAATCACCAGCACCCTCTCTGTCCAACCAGTGCTTCTTGTCCCTGTCTAAGTAGCTGACACACACACACACACACACACACACACACACACACACACACACACACACACACACACACACTTTGAGATATGATTTATATACAAACACATAGACACTCATGGGGAAGGCTGGCACAGGTTCACTAGCTATGCCCCCTTCTGCCCAGACTATAAGGTAGAAATCACTGCCACCAACCACTAGTTATCAGCTACTAATAAGGCCCCTCCCAAAGGGTGACCAATTCTACTGTGTAATGTTACTGTTATGCGAATAGCAATTGTGACCCAGGGCTAAGGCTATTGGAGTGGCTTGCACAAGATCACCAAATACATGCAAGTACTCTAACAGCTTAAATTAACTCTACACAAAACAGCCACAGTTATAAGGTTTAAATATATTTAATAATAAATAATAAAAACACAAGACAATACTTATTAACTCAACACAGTCACAATAGAGATCAGAATGACAGGAAATATTTTAAAATTACATTGTCGGACATTATCACATAAATATAGAAAACATCTAGACTGATCTGACTATTTTCCTATCACTAAGAGAGATACTAAGATGTAAGTCTTACTTATAAAGCAAGGTAAATACTGGTAAGTGGATGTTTTTACTAGGTCCAAGACAAGATACAAAATGTACTCTCTTTCTCTTTGAGCTAGATCTTAAATTGATAATGCACATTACAGCTGAATCATTTCAAATTGCATCATTCTTGTCACCTCTGCTTAAGTTCCCAGGCTAACAGAACTTAAAATGTAACATTTCTTTGTGATTTGCAGCTGCCAGGAAATCACAGAGCAATAAAAAACACTTTACATTTGAAACCTAGTAATTATCTCTGTCTCAAACAATAGAAAGAATTTCCAGCTGCAGACATCCTGTCTCTTAGCTTGAGATAACACGCAGTCGTAAAATGCTTTACTTATCAACTTATTTTCTTAGAGTTTTGCAAGTTAACTCTGTATATCCCAATTTCTACCATGAAACATACATTACATAGGCATAGAGTTTATACAGAATACATAGGCATAGAGTTTATACAGATTTCTGCTTTCTTCCAGCAGGGTGCAGTGTGGTTAAAATCTTGAAGCTCAGTGCAACATATTGTTTAATCATAACGTATAGTTCTCTTTACATTTGTAAAACAAGCCTGTGGATCATATTAATATTTACAATGACATAGCATTATTTATAAAATTCTATCTAGCTGGGTTGGCAGCCTTCACAACCCATATGAAATGAAATGTAGCGCACATAACTTCAAACACGATGTTAAAAGTATACTATACAGCATATAAAAGCACATGTGAAGATATATTTAACATACCCCTCTAAACATCATTAGCCCTGTCCAAGCAGCTACAACAGTTTCTACAAACTTTTCAGATACATCTAACAGACCATCATAAAGAAATCAAATGCACACATCCCATGAGTATTCATTTATTATATACAAACCATCTAAAATCTCATTCATCAAGAATCCACACATTTCTAACTTAACTATCCTTTCTCCAAGCATATCTGACTACTTGTGTGCAGTATCATTAAAAACAAATGAAACGTTACATCTTATGTCACTTTTAATTAATATATCAGTAAAAAAAATAAAAATGCAAACTTTATTTTTTTGCTGAGGACACGAGATTCGTAACCCTACATATATATATATATATATATATATATATATATATATATATATATATATATACACCAACTCCAATGTGGCATCATGATCTCCTAAAATCATAAAATCACTGCTTGCATGCATTTAGACAATGCACCTGCAAAAGTAGAGTGAACTCTGCCAGACCACTGAAACTACTGCTGTCATGTATTCTGACAGTGCACAGGCAGTAGCTACAAGTAAATTCAGCCAACACACAGGCAATAACTCTGCATAAACCAAACCTACCTAATTTCAACAAAATAACCAACAAGTATCTACTATTATCAATAAAAACACTTTCAATAATTGCATATACTGTTAAATAAAATAATAAATAAATTCAAACCATTCTAAAAGGTTTCTACAAACTAATTATTCAATTCCTTTCATGGATACCCTATTGACATATACCTCCTGAACTGGACATAAAATATGCTAAAGCGTAATTATGACTTTACATTCGACTATACTAATGAAAATGGTAAGAGCACATTTAAAACATCTTTAAAGTCTTATTTGGGAAACTCACCCATATACAACATTAACGTTGTGCATGGTATTCCAATAAAGCTTTAATCACCAACTCTGGCTCTCTGAAACAGAAAAATGAAGCTCTGACTACAAAAACCAAATGACGTGAGACTGATTAGGAGTTTGGAAAGTGGGGAAATCCATGTAAAAGAGGATGGCAGAGAGAGGCATATGCTGACTCATCGATATTGGGGTTGGAAATGGTGCTCTTGGTTAGTTGCACCAGTGCCATGCAATTGAAGGTTTACACAACTGTGGCCGCAGGCTCAGGGAATGTGTGCTTGACATTCCAAATCAGTGGTCCAGCCCTCATAGGCAAGTGTGTGGGTGTGTGCATATGACAGTGGAAGAGTTTGAATGCCTCCCATGTTGCACTTCTGCCCACATCAGCCACTAGTGGCAGAGTTAAGTATCTAACCACAAACTCCTTAAATGATGCTTGTGTAATGACTCTGAAGGAAGAAAAGGCTGAAAGTTGGTAGGCAACCCAGTAGAAATGTGATAAAAACATAAAATAAACCTTCATAGATAAATAGATTATTATTAGGCAGTTAATAAGGTAGATCATTCATAGCCTAGCCAGTGAAGCTCCCACTGCATGTTATACATGTTACACTTTCCATAAGAAATAGTGGCTCCACTCCTGGGGTATATAAACAGTTATCAATCTGTTTGTCTAAGTAGTGTTTGAAGAGGGTTAGGAAGCTACTTTCTTTTGTATGAAGGTAAAGTCTGTTCCAGAGGAGAGGAATTCTTTGGTACAGATTTCCATCTTGCCAGCTGATTCTGTTTCAGTTATAGTGGAGGTCTAGGTCTTTTTTGTGGGTATAGTGGTACTACTAGTTTGCAAACATGTAGAAAGTCATACAACGCAAGGTAATGTGAGACTTTATACACTGAACAGAGGTCACTCTGCAGGAATTTTTGAGAGATGGAAAAGAGAGTTAAAAGCTTTACGACATTCTGCATTAATCATCAAACTCTTGGTTTTATTCGTGAGGAAACATTGGGATCCCTCAGACTGGATCATGTATCTGGAGATATACATGGAGAAAGGGAGATATTATTCCATTATAAACTGAATAATGGATTATGACATTAGTGGACATAAAAGATCTACTTTTGGTAATTGGCAAATATAGGTCGAAAGATTGTCTAATGATTGTTGATATATAGTCTGTAGATATATCTGTGATAATGGCCATGTCCCTAAAACTATATTAAGCTTGAAGGGATATCAGTTGCAAGGGTTTTTAAAAAAGCAACATGATACTGCACTTTTTATTTATTTATCTATTTATTGCATTCTGCTTTAGACCATGGTTCAAGCACCAATTTTTTGAACATTTTAAACCCTCTTATAGGAGCTGCAAGTCCTTGAGTTAGCAATAGCCCCAAGTTTGCATTTAACTGCAAAACTGATCAGTCAAAGACCCTTGATATCTGTTTAAACATCAGAAAAGTAAATACAAATAGGACTCATCCTATACAGTACACAGCCCTGGGGACCCTACTAATAACTAGCCTTTTAGTGGAGGTTGTACCCCTGTCATAATAAGTTGGGTTCTGTACATGAAACAGTTTGCTATGCAGTGAGCTACACAAGTATTTATATTTATTTAATGTGACTAGTTAGCCAGTAAAGTGCGAAATGTTTTCAAAGGCCTTAGCTATTTCAAATGTGTACCAATTTGTTGGCATCTAATGTCTCATTAGCTTTTTTAAAGAACTCCACAAAGTTAAAAAAGCAAGATCTTCCCTTCACAAACCAAAACTGTTCTGGAAAAGGAACTGTAATCTGATAATGTCTTTGTACATGAGGTCCATGATGATGCATTCCATTATCTTATAGATAAGGCTGATGAAGTTTATTGATCTATAGCTGCTAAATCAGTGGCTGTGCCACCCCTAAGGCGGGAGAAATCAGAGCTGTTATCCTTGCCTCTGGCATAAAATTAGAGATAGGCTGAAGATCAGCAGATTCAAGAAAGGATCAGTAAGACAGTCTTTCATACTAACAAGGAAGCACCCCAGCACATTGTCATGGCCCAAAGAGTTAGGGCTTTTATCTCATAGAGTGGCTTCAAGACTTGTCAGAGGTGAAATTTTGGAGGTGCAGATATGATGTAATGTGAGAGGAAGCTAGTGGGTATATAAGCTCATAGGTTCTTAAGCTAATACTAGGGTTTTGTTCCAGATGACCACTAAAAGTCTGGCCATAACATCCAAAACTGTAGGTACCCATTGACATGACTAATATATAATTAGTTTCAATCCAAAACTGTAGGTACCCATTGACATGACTAATATATAATTAGTTTCAATCCCTTTCAATGAGAGCTTGTGGGCCCAGACCTGGGTTGTATTTTATGATTGCCCATCCATTCATCCAGATTATACTTAAAGAGGGTCAGGGAGCTACTTTGCTTTATATATGAAGGAAGTCTATTCCATAAAAGGAGGATTTGTATATGTCAAGTCAAACAGGTCCTATGTATGTTTTGGTAGAAGTTAAGATCTCTTGAGCGGGTGTTAATGATGTTGTGGATGAGAGGAGGTTGCACAGAAGTGGAACCTTCTAAAATTTATAGGTTAGACAGAGATCACACCTCCAGAGTCTGAAGGAAACAGAAAGGAGAAAGAGAGATCACTTTAAGGTGGTCTAGGTAGCTCAAGGAGAATATGCCATTCATTATATCAGTGAAGAAATACTGCAATCTGTCAAGCTTTGTTGTTTGTTTAGACAAGTACATACAAAAAGGAACATTGTATTATATTATGAACCTGATGTGGGATTAGTACAGAGGGATGAAACTTCCTTAGAACTGGAAGAATTACCCCCTGGTGATTAATCTGGCAAGGTAAAAGAATTTCCTAACAACAGTGGATGGATGAAGATCAAAGGATAGCTTCTTGTCAGTGGATGTGCCCAGGCCTCTAATTGCTGAGTCAGCCTTCAAAGAGATGTTACCTATGTGGCATCAGAGCTGGATCATAGTCAAATGGGGCCCTAGACAGGGTAATGGATCAGCAGCCCCCCTCCCCCCACAGCCATTCCAGTGTCGTATTACTTGGGTATTTCTCCGCAGTTACCATAAAAAACGTTCAAACCTCTCAGTGTACATACTATTTTCTTCTTTACTTCTACAATAATTACAGATATTTTGATTTATTTTTAAAACATGTATTTCAAATTTTATAGCACGAATACTAATAGACATCTGTTAAACAAAACAATACAGTCTCACAAAGAAAACAGGCTTAGTATGAACAGTAAAACCTCTCTGCCCTTGAAACTCACATTCATTGAAACAGCATTGAAATCCACATTCAAAGAAAATACATCTGGTCAGTGGTGGATTAAGACTACCTTTGGGTTGTTTTCAAACCATAGGCCTCTTGCACACATTTTAGGACCATGCATATGTGTATGTGTTTTAATTCCCCTTCTTGATTATATTAAATTATATTTATTCTGTTTTAAAATTGTGGTTTTGAACATTTTTCCAGTAAGCTTTGAAACAAAACATATGAACCAATAAGGACAAAACTGGCCATTTCAGAACATTTCAACTATAAAAGGCCACTCAAACATCTGTCATTACAATCCTTCGGCACCAGTCAATATGCACAATCTCTGCAGAAGTAAAAGTAATCTGCATAATTGCACATTAAAGAGATCTGTAACTAATGTGGATGTTGATACTAGCAAACAACTTTATAATTCAGTTTTCCATCAGCAAATTCATTGCATTCTGCCCTTGAAGAATAAATTCCCTATGTTACATAAAAATGAAAAAAAAATGGTAAGCTGTTAATATCACAGAAGGAAATGGATGGCAAACTGACAATAGGTTCATAGTTACAAGGCATCTCATCTAAAGGAGGACACATTCAGAAACACAGCAAACCCAGTTAATGGATGAATAGTTGAAGTATCCCAAGGGAATAGTGTTAGACTCAACAGGAAAGGATGTAATTTTGTTTAGGAATGATGGCTGGGGTATGGTAATTGCTTATGGTACGGGATGGTACAGAGTTCTATTTACCCTGAAAAGGATATGGATAAATTCAAGGTCATTGCCTTTGCTTAAGAGTGTGGAGGTGAGATGGCATCTTGGGAATACAGACACACACACTCTCCAATAACACCATCATTTTCTGAGTTGGGTCTGAAGGAGTGATAGGTACTGAATCCATGCACTGTGGGGGTGCTGCCATGAAACCATGCTTCAGCAACTACCCAGACATCTATATTTCGAAGAGTTAGAAAAGCCTGTATGGAGTTCACCTTCTTTTTAAGTTTATATCATTGAACAGCCTATCTTTATATCCTTTTAATTTTGATTGGCAAGGTAGGCAATTTGAGGAGACTGACCTTGTCTAAAAAAGACACTATGGGTAGGAAAAGGTCCTGGCCAATATATGGAAACCATGAGAAGAGATCTAAATAGTTAGCTGAAATTTTCCAGGAATAATACTGTTTTGTTCAGTGGTGAGTGACTCAAGTGTGCTTATTAATGCCTTGTGAGTAGTGGGTGTCATAGAAGGGGGTCTGTGGTTTGTTAGGATATGGTTGTTGATCTTACTGATAGTTACAAGGATGTAGAAGAGTTTGAGGTCATTATCTCGCTGCATAAGCATACATGTGATGAATTGTGAAGGAATATGGACACATAATGATTTGTAACTGACACACTCTCACTACAGAGTACGAATGAGGGGAATGTTTTGAATCCTGGTAGGCAGACATTTTTATCAGTGCATTACAAATATATTTTACTGGTGATACAGATGACAGATTTTTTTTTACAGTCAGGAGGACTTCCAGGAAGGAGAATTTCTTATTGAGGCTTCTAACACTGGGGATCACTATACTATCCTCATTTGGTTTGACAGGTTGGTCAGTGAAGCAGACTAACATTGTCTGAAAATGGCTCCCTGAGAATAGAGAAAGTAATTGCCAATATATGAAAGCCCTGACCAAAGAGGTGCACACCATCCCTTGCAAAGCACTAAGACTGCCAACCATCTCCTTTTAAACAGACACATACTGGAGCAACGTGAAATGACATCTGTAGCTCAGGCACTTGCTGAAGTAAGACATCTATTGTTTGGATTTTGGCATCATTCTCAGGGAAGATGCAATGCTGCTCAAGACTAGTTGTATACCATCCTCACATGCATAATCTGAGGTCTCCACCATGTCTCTCCACATATAATACAAGGCCGTATATTTCAATTCATTTACATACACATAGACAATGGCCATGGTGCATCTGTACCTGGACAGAAGGAACTTAGAGGATGTCTTATTGCTGCTGAGGAATCTGTGCAACAGGATTATTCCTCAGGTGCTTCTTTGGTGGTTGGCATGCAAGCAAGAAGTGAGGGTGAGTGCTAGCAACCAGCTCAGTGCTGATATGCTTTAATGAGAAGCTAGGTTCCAAAAATGGTAGGTATCTGTACCACCCACTGATAGAGTTGTGCAGTAAAAGTGTCAGCAAGCATGGCAGTTTGTGTACTGTCTCTGAGTGCCTAGTGTTAATACGCTGGCAACAGATGGTGTAAGGGTAGGCTACAGGTCCATGGTGCCATTAAGTGGTACATAGTAAGAAAACCTACGGATAATAAGACAGATGCAGAGTATTAGCTGCTGTAGGTTATTATATTCTGCCTAATGGAAAAATGCAAGTAAAGTAAGCTTTTATAACCTAGCGATGTATTTAGTAAAGGGATTTTGTACTAAAATAAACTTCTTGAGTTTCCAGCAGTGTTGCGGGCTTCCATTGTGGTGTTTGGGCAATTTTTTTCGTTTATTGGTGACTTCATATTGCCTTCATCTTCTTTTTGTGATTTAGTAAAGGGATTAGCAAAAAACTGGGAGTATCTAGTAGAGTGAATACCAATTTTATCCTCACATAGAAAAATTCAAGTAAGGTATGATATTCATACAGTAGCTTAGAGCTTATCAGATGGATTTTATAAGCTATTTCCATATCAGATGTACTATTGCTAACAAACTGTGATTTTTCTGATCTACTTTGTGTCATATTTACAGTAAAAAGACTATTCTGTGATGCCAAGTTGTGATAGAGAAGGACATAATTGTGGTGCAAAGGGGGGGGGGGTAGGGTGTATCTTGGTGCAGTAAAGCATTACATTGCACATACAGAAGACAGAGTTTGCAACTTGGTGTAGTAAGGTGCCCACAGATTGCTATGGCAAGGATTAAGTACCCTTGCAACTCCATGGGGGGTCTGCATTTGAATGTAGGAGGGAGGGCATAAAGAATCACAAGGGCTTCAGTCAATAAGTTTAGGTACCCCAAAGCCATGCACAGCTCAGAGCAGCCAAACAATACAAAAAGCAATGGGGTACAATACAGAACCATATAGCAGCAACAGAAAACTGACAACAGCCAGTCAGGAAACTTTTTTTTTCTATGCCTTGTACAAGTACATGTTCTAAACACCAGCTGGTTAACTTTCTCTTGTGATACAAACATATTTCTAAGTGGTGTAACTCAAGCATAAAACACCTGACCCAGCGATTAGTAT
The DNA here is from genome assembly GCF_019279795.1 of Protopterus annectens. NCBI lineage: Eukaryota > Metazoa > Chordata > Ceratodontiformes > Protopteridae > Protopterus > Protopterus annectens. Next base: position 1,528,486,121 of record NC_056725.1, on the reverse strand, counting down.
CAAAATCAGCACAAATCACCAATGTGTATGTTTCACATGTTAAAAGAAAATTAAATAATCACTTTGTTGATCTCTAGTCATTATGGAAATGGAAAATAGTTAAATCTGGAAATATAAGTCACAATCACAGTAGCAATAGCACTGTTGTTCATGTCAGAGCAGCATTGCTGAAGGAAGGAAATCTTTCCGCTAATCTCCTCAAGTCTGTTTTACTCTCATAACCATGGTAGGCCATGAACATACAATCTTCTGATTCAAAGTCAGACACCTTTTCCATTAGGCCACATGGATAAGCCAGGTATCTGGTCACTAAGTAAATGGCCAGTATCCACGTAATTACATCAATCTACCTTATATACATTGTTTTCATATTGTCTTGACTCTTGCCCTTCTATATCATGTAATTACTTCTGTCATTTCCCTCCACTACTAAATGATCCTTGAACCATGTCACACGCTTTGTCAATTCTTTACCAAATCCTTTCGTCCTTTTAATCCTTCAGATAATGTCCAACACATACTTCTTGTGACTTGACATAACACAAAAAGCAAAGAGAAGAAACATTTCAGCAAAGATTAATTCCACCCTATTCTATCCCAACAGCCCCCTGCTCCCTTACTTAAATGGCAGTTTTGGATCTGCCCTTTGGATGATGCCAGACTGCACTTTGCACATCTGGACAGTAATCCCTGTTTGAACTTTTTTCTATGATGTTTCTCTGCCATCTGCAATTTATGTCGTCTTCTCATTAAAGCCTTTTCTCTGTATTTCCTGACATTCATCTCATGTCTACTCCATCTCTTCATGGCCTTCCCCATGCATATCTACTCTGATCACTTCTTTCCGCAGTGAATGATCCCTTGCCCACAACTATTAAATCCTGTCAGCATGGATGGCATCTTGCTTCATAATGCACATGCTGCATTTCTAAATTAAGTTTATCTAAGCTACTTTAAAGCTTTTTCTCACATGCATGTAAATTTTGTTATATTTTGCATAATGTAACTGTAATATATATATATATATATATATATATATATATATATATATATGTGTGTGTGTGTGTGTGTGTGTATATATATACCTCTCAACTGTCCCTGATTTTCAGGGATGTCCCTGATTTTGACTCAGATTTTAGCTCTGTCCCTCTTAATCCCTCCTAAAACTAGTGACTTTTGGAGGAAAGGTGGTGAATTACACTTAATGAATAATGACAATAATTAAGAGTTATAGACTTCTTTTACTTCAGAAAATGTGTATTAATTCATATGCTCTGATTCTGTCAATGTTTCAAGTTAGTAGCCCTAATATTTTAAAAGTGTCCCTGATTGTCCCTGATTTTTTCTTGATTTGTTCCTGATTCTGTTGAAATTTGTCCCTGATTGGTTGAGAGGTCGGAATTGTGTGTGTGTGTGTGTGTGTGTGTGTGTGTGTGTGTGTGCGTGCGTGCGTGCGTGCGTGCGTGTGTGTGTGTGTGTGTGTGTGTGTGTGTGTGTGTGTGTGTGTGTGTGTGTGAACTGATGTTAATTGTGGAGATTTGCATCCCGGGCCTCCACCGAGAAAGGGGTTTATTCCAGTTAGACATTCCCATTAAATAAAGATAAATAATACTACTGTTCATGAGATATTAAGTTTGATATTAGAATATTGTTAATATTGATAGCATGTACCTAAAATAACATTTCTGTCTTTGGATGTGTTTGTCTTGCTAACTGTTTAAAATGTTGGGATTCACTTTAGCAAGTCCTGTAATGCTAAGACTGAATGGATGAGAAAAGCCTGCCTACATACATTACATCCGTAAAGGCCATTTCTGAAAATATTCCCTTTTCTTCTAAGTATGGCAGTCTTGCAGTTCGTATGTATACGTTCATGGGTGCAGAGTTGCTTGCCTCACTGCAAAAAAGAAGTGTGATGCTTGCTATTCACTCTTCCCCTGCATTTTCAGGGATTTTTTGGCCTGTTGGCACTATGCGTTACAGGCGCTGACATCTCAATAGGGGGCCATTTATCTTAAATAACAATGTTTGAACAGATCCCATAGCATAATGCTATCATGGATTATTAATTTCTCTAATACTGAGGGTACTATTCTTGATATTCTGCTGTGAAAAGGCAAACCTTTTTAACAATCATAACTGTAGGCAAAAGACCTGTAGAGCTTAGGATGTGTACATGTTACCCATACCTTTTTGTGAAATGTTTGCTACCATCTCAAACAAGCACATACTTATAATCCTGCTACCAAGACCATTAATGCATTATTAAAGCAAACATGACAAAACATTTATGTTCCACAACCCTGAACACTTTTCTAAACCACTGAAAAGCAAAGGTAGGAATGGCTGCAGAGATGTGTAGCTTTTAATGAGACAGAGCAGGGAATTACAGGAATGTCAAGGTGCATGGAACACCATCAGTGAACATTTTACTACTTTAGTTTAAACGTGAACAGGAAAATTACATTTTAATGGAGACTGCAGGCATCTATTAAATGGCTTCTAATTGTTTTCCTCTGGATGATCTCTGCTTGTGGCTGTACAAGGCATGCCACAGCAATGTTAAGGAAAGGTTTATATTTTAGAATGATTTTTTTCTTTTTTTTTTTTCAAATCAATTGTCATATGATCATTGTTGGCACTTTGTGCCTAGCACATGTATTATATGTATAAATCAGCTCTGTCAATTGCTGACATATGTATATATGGGTCTACTACTAATTACCGACACGACGATTCCCCGACGGAAAACTCCCCGACGCCAGATGACCGACATCACACAAACCCGACAACGCAAAACACCGAACACCATTACACCGAACACCATTACACCGACACACGGAACGTAAACAACACGCGACACTACATAGCATACACACTAGCCCTGACCCAAACCCTAACCCTAAGGTCCGACACTATCGCACACTTCACCTACCTGCACCCTAACCCTAACTCACTTAACCCACCCCTAGCCCAAGCTCCGACACTAACGCACACATCACCTACCTGCACCCTAACCCTAACTCACTTAACCCACCCTAGCCCAAGCTCCGACACTAACGCACACATCACCTACCTGCACCCTAACCCTAACTCACTTAACCCACCCCTAGCCCAAGCTCCGACACTAACGCACACTTCACCTACCTGCACCCTAACCCTAACTCACTTAACCCACCCCTAGCCCAAGCTCCGACACTAACGCACACACACCTTTCCCACAGCCTAACCCGACATCCCACAATCTCGAGCACTTACCTGACCGCTCCTAACTCCGTCACCATCGCACACTTACGCTCATCGCACATTCCCTTGTCGGTCTTTCCGCTGTCGGCAAATCACCCTGTCGGTACACTTACCTGTCGGTCATCTGGCGTCGGTGAGTTTTCCGTCGGGGAATCGTCGTTTCGGGCATTAGTAGTAGACCCGTATATATATATATATATATATATATATATATATATATATATATATTTTTTTTTTTTTTTTAATTTATTTATTTTACTTATTTATTTTTTTTATTTATTTATTTAACATTTGTTGACCAGGATATATATATATATATATATATATATATATATATATATATATATATGTGTGTGTGTGTGTGTGTGTGTGTGTATATATAAAATAACTTGTCAATTTTTAACACCTTATATACTACTTAACCTGTATAATTTGCTTTGTTAAAATTGTCTAATGCTTTTAACTACATATATCTTTTAGCAGTGAAGCCTTTCTGCCGGGCCTACGCTAAAAATGAGTTCCTGACCCCGGGAACTTTCCCGGTCAACATATGTCAATAAAAAATAAATAAATAAATACATAAATAAATGTAAGTTCACTGATTTAATAGCATTTGTATAATTTACATAGCTTGGCTTGCTGTCTATAGATGCATTTCTTGAAGAAAATTGGCTATTGCAAGTTGTAGAGAAGAATAATCACCCTGGAGACAAGGGACCAGTTTCCAGGTGAATTGGTTCTTTTACACTACACAGCAACTTGGATTTCCTACAGAGCATTGTTGTTAGGAAAATATGTTAAAATCTGAAAATGCAGCACAAATTACTGGAGAAAATGACTATCTATACCTTTTAGAAGAATTCTCACATACACAAGATATAAAAATTAACAAACCTAATCAGACTAAAACTAAAAAGCCATACATATAAAATGCAATAACACTCCCATAATGAAATTAAACTAATACTTTACAGAACTTAAATGGGCGTGCCTTCATTGAAGGATGGGCGTCGAGCTGGCACCTCAGCATTTCGTAAAAAAATCTACTGCCAATCATTAGCAGACCGGAGTTCCGCTGTGGCAACCCCTTCCCGGGAAAAAGCCGAAAGACAAACAACTTTACAGAACCTAAACAGTTATGCATACCTAAATTATAAAAGCAAAACACACCTCAATATTTTTAAGAGAAATAAAGGAATAGTCATTTACACTCCATAAAAAATGTCATAAAAATGGTTGCAGAAAAAACTCTTACCCCACAGCAGGAAAGAAATGATCCACCCTGAAATGTAATTTATTTAATGAATTAATAGTGTTTACACACACACACACACACACACACACACACACACACACACACACACACACACACACACACACACACACACACACACGCACGCACACATGTACACACACACACACACACACACACACACACACACAGACACACACACACACACACACACACACACACACACGCACACACACACACACACACACACACACACGCACACATGTACACACACACACACACACACACACACACACACACACACACACACACACACACACACACACACATTGACTTTGTTTACTGCACACAGCTCAGTTGTTCGAATGAGATAAAAATAAATGATTTCATGCATAAATACAGCTCAAGCATGCACACATACCACACATGTCCTTGTAAGTGCTGCTGCAGTCCCTTGCTTTTGTCCCGTTTTTTTTGGCCAACTTGCTTACTGTTGATTTTTAAGATTATTGGTCAGTGGGGATTAAGGGAAGAAATTGTTAGGGCCTTGTAATGGCTACTGTAACTGTAGTTACTTGCATTACTTCTTGAGTTTTTTTAATGCTATTTTATTTTTACCACTCACTAACTTCAAAATTTTAACAGCAGTTTACACAGGGGAAATGTTATAAAAGCTCTGGTGAAGGTTTTCAGTCTTGGTATGCAGATTTTTCACTAGAAAGGGTATATATATTTTTATGTGTTTTCCCTGGAAATGAATTCACCTCTAAAATGTTGAGTTTCCAGTGAGAATCACTAATTCTCCACATTCTTAAGTCAAGCATGTTGCTATCTAGCACAATAAACATTAGAGAGCGGTTCCTTTTACCAAAACATAGTTGCATGAATCAAGGCAATTCAGACATTTTAGAAATGTAACATTCTTACATAAATATGGCTAGGGAGATAAATACAGAATTAGAAGTATTTCCATTCATGATATTTATTTATTTATTTGTTTGTTTATTTATTTATTTTTATTTTACATTTGTTGACCGGGCTAGTCCAACTGGATATATGTCCATTTTCAGCAGAGGCCCGGGGAGAAAAGCTCCAGATAACACAGATAGAACATAACAGATATGAGTCAAATATATTTACAAAGCCCTCTAGTGGGTACGCACAATATACACAGTGTGTAATAGTATACAAAAACAACAGGTTGCAGCAAGCTATTATGAGCAAGAGATGCGTACAACATTAATTTAAATAAGGCATTGAATAAGTAGTGATTAATCAGGGTTAGTACAGGGACAAAGCCAGTGCTCTTTAAAATACTGTTTGAGGCTTTTTTTTTTGAAGAGACTTAAAGAAGGTAAGAGGGTAGGGTTAGATGGAAATGAATTCCAAGTTTTACCAATGACGTTAGCAAACAGGGAGTCACCGGCTGAGTTAAAGGCTTTGTGGGTTTGGACTACCAGTTTATTGGATGATCATAGTTGCCTTGAATTACTGTATGGCTTTATGATATTTTTGATTGCTGGAGTACTTTCAGGGTGGTACAGAATTTTGTGTGCTACTATAAGCTGATTGAACAGAAGTAGGCTAGGCAGTTCTAGCCACATAAGAAGACTGAGGTTTTGACAGTGATGTGTCCCATCTGTTGATATGGTAAGATACAGTGAGAAACACCTTGGTCAAAAGACAAAAGGTGGGGGGAGTGAAAACCTGGAAAATGTAAGGAGATGGGTATTATTAAGTAGCTGAAAGGCATTGTGAAATAAGAGGGGAATAAAATAAGGGAGATAAAGGGATAGCACAAGCAGAGAAGGGGAGGCCGACTTAAGATGCCTTAGAAGGTCAGTTATTCCCCGGGATTTATGAAGCTTGCTCCAGGCGTAGCATAGGCGGTATAATGCCAAATATGGCCGTCGAGCGATTCAGGTACGATCCAATACCACGTGCACTACCGGTGTATGCCAGAACTGCGCAACCCTCAGCTTAGGTATACTAATCACCCCATGTGCAGTGCCGCACCATGCAAATGAAGGTATGTAGAGATTCATGAAGTGGTGCAGGCATAGCGTAAGCCCACGGAAATGTAAACCAAAAAACACGGTTTACATTTTCCCAAACAGAATATCGGAGCTATGGAAGCGGCCCAGACTCATGTATTACAAAGTTAACATATGCCAATGGCTAAATACACAGCCAATGGCATAAGAAAAGATGCACAACACCTAAAAAACAACATTTAATGTCATGTCTACAGTAACGCAAAGTAAAACCGCAGGGCATGTGTGCGCAAACTGGAACACAAAGAAAATATATACAAATGTCATAAAATCGCAATGTAATACAAATCAGGATTTCACCATAATACGCAATGGTATGCATGGTACACCACAAACAGGCTGCAAGGGTTGCTAAGGGTCTGTGACAGTGTTCAGCACAGTAACTATGAATTAGTAATCAATGCCATGCAAATGAGGCAGGTAATACTGAATCGCAAACATCCCGACAGATGAAAGATGTACCATACGGCTCAGCGCTATAACACCGAGGAGTGGCTCAGAGGTATACATGACATCAGCAGTGGGGTGTGCCATCGCAGCTGTAAGCATGTTGGAGCAATGCAAATCTGACCTGGCCATTGCTAAGCAAAGCTGAAGGACAGGGGTGGGGAGGTAGGTATAGAATAGTTTAGCTGAGAGCAATAAAGGTGCCCAAAAGCGCATGTGTACAGGGATGAAAACATGCCCGAAACCCAGTAAGCGGATGCACGCGCCGCGAACCATAGCACAAATAGGAAGGTCAGGGGAAGAAAAGAAGGAAATGCCACAGTAGGGTAATTAGAGTACAACTGAGCAATTAACACCTATTAACTCACAGCGGGCAATCAACGGCAGCTGACAAGTCTGCTCACAGAAACCTGCAAAACAGGATAGGGGAGGCGTCAGATTGCAAAGAAAGGAGAACTGTCATAGCAGAGCAAAGCAAACCTACAGTAGACTGGCAATATAACACATTATGCAAGATAAGCCAGGTCTAGGAAAGTACAAATGAGAGCAGGCTGCTGGATGCATGCCAGAAAATGGTAGGTGAAACATGATGAAATGTAAAGGGAAGGGCAAGAGGTAATCCACGGCAGCCAAATGTAATTCAACACCAAAGGCACCACAATAGTAGTTCCTGTAGTAAAACACATAAGATACCCTGTAGCTACGATCGTACATGCACACCCTATGACATCATCGGTGTTCACAACACAATAGTATAAAGTGTGAAAGCACCCTACACACACCTGTGTATTCCCAAACACTGCACCATAGGTGTAAACACACGGGGAACTTTTAAAATGTACATGTTGGGAGCTGCCATAGCTGTGATTCATCACCATGTGTTAGAGACTGACAGTGTTGTGGAGGATGATGCTGACAACCACCGCAGGCCCCGGAGGATGAGAAGAGTGTTCAGAGCAAGGGTAACCTACCAGGGGCTACATGATCTGGAGATAGTAGAGCATTACAGTGTGGACAGGGACATCTTACAGCAAATAGTTGAGCTGTGCCGGCCACACCTGAGAACCAGAAACAACAGAGGGGAACCCATCCCAGTGGACACGAAGGTATGTGTAAGCTTGTGAATACTAGCCACAGGTACCTTTCAAAGGCCAACTGGAGATATAATGGGGATCTCACAGGCATCAGCATCCAGGGTACTACACCAGTTCTTGGATGCCATGTTACCACATGCCAATGAGCATATATACTTCCATCAAACTCAGGAGGAGTTGGCCAGCAATATGCGTCACTTCCACCATGTGGCACACTACCCGGAGGTACTGGGTGTGATAGACTGCACACACATACATATCAAGTCACCACCTGGTGAGCATGGTAGGCACTACATAAACCACAAGGGATTCCACTCCATCAACTGCCAGGTTGTGTGCAATGCCCAGGGCATTATCATGGATGTGTGTGCTGGCAGCCCTGGAAGCTACCATGACTCCCATACCTGGCATGCCTCACAGCTGTATCAGGTATTTGTCAGGGGGGACATCCCACATGGCCACCTTGTGGGGGATGCTGGCTATGCACTGGAGCCGTGGATGATGACTCCCATCAGAAATGCACACATACACATGCAAGAATGCCATAATGAGGCACACGCACAAACCAGAATCATCATAGAGCATGTGTTCGGGATGCTGAAATCACGGTTCCGTTGCTTGGACACATCTGGTGGAGCCTTGCAGTACTCTCCAGGCACGTGTGCCCACATCTTCATAGTATGTGCCATGCTACATAATATGATCCTGTGGAAACAGCTGCAGGAGGGACAAAATGGTGAAGACCCTCATAGCCCACTGCAATTGCCAAAGCCATCACAGGCACACAGGGATTCAGACCACAAACACCCTGTGCCAGCCCCAGTAGGCAGACGGAGGTGTGTCCAATATGCCTACGCCTTGGCAAAGAGGGAATGTATAGCACTTACTCTGACAGTGTAGGCCCCTACGGACTGACACACCTCTCCACCTGCACACACGGTAAAATGGATGGCACACACACACAACCACCTGTAAATTGTAATGTATAGGTGGCCTACTGTGTGAATCCTACATAAGCAGCCCTCAAACATTGTACACACAACAGCTATTGGAACAAGGAATGTCAACACCTGAACAGTACATGCGTCTATCAGCATATGTTGGTGCTGTGTGTATAGGTTCCTAGGTACATCGGTAGGTACACGCCTGATTGTCAGAGACCATACACCAAACGAGGCAAACAGTGTCTGCCGTCACCACAACATCGAGTAACCAACTGTCGCTCAGTTGAGCAGAGGCAATCGCGGGATCACATATGTGTAAGCACTGTTCTCCACACACTCTGCATGAATTCCCTGCTGTGTTAATGAGGGGCTCCCCATAATGTAATCATGGATGTTGTGTCAAGGCATGGGGTGTACCCATGACAGGTATTCATCACCCCAGCATGCTCCACCTATGGTCATTTGAAGGTGTAGCACATTATCGTGTGTGGCTCACTGTGATATGCATACCTAATGCTGAAGCACATCCAGTAAACATCACATGGACATACCATTAATTGGACTCATCCATATGTAAACTAAATGAGTTACCCATGTGAGTGCAGTATGGAGTAACAGCCATAGTATACTCCACATACAAAATGGCATAACACGTGTACAAATCCCAGATGGCCAAGTGGTAAATGCAGTGACTGTCGTGCATGTTCCCGGTCCCACGTCCTGCAGGGGATGTAACGTAATCCCGAAGGCACGAATAATGCATGTCGGATGCAGGTCATCTGATCATGTTTAGCACACGTTAGCGGGAATATGCATTGCCCAGTGCTGGTAAGCATCATTTAAATATGACTGTATGGATATGTGCGAAACAGGGCTAAGCTTCTCTGAATATCACGCAGATCACGGTCAGTGATGCCCAGAACAGGTGAAACCAGCATTATTCACCCCTGTACTAAAAGCGCCTGCTCTGAAGGGTAAAACGACCACTGCCAGGAGTAGAACACGCAATCATGTATACAATCACCTAACACTATGGTAGCCAAGATGTACCCACAGCAGGTGTGTAATGTGACAGGTTCAGACACAAACGTGCGGAGTCCAGGAAACAGTATACACCGACAAGTACACAATGAAAGGTGTATTTTGCCTGTCACTTTCTCTGTCAGAGATATATATATATATATATATATATATATATATATATATATATATATATATATATAGATATAATACAGATAGAAAGGGTGATAGAGAGATATATGTTGATATATACAGATTCACCGATATCTGCAAATATAAAGATAGGTCAACGACATTCATAAGACCTTGGAGGTACAAATAAATAGGATACCGCCAACTACGGAATGTGTCACATACCGACACGCGTAACCACGAGGCTGAAAGACCGAAAGAACACAGTACCGGAACACCGTCATGCATGTTCCCGGTCCCACGTCCTGCGAGGGATGTAACGTAATCCCGAAGGCATGAATAATGCATGTCGGATGCAGATCATCAGATCATGTTTAGCACACGTTTGCGGGAATATGCATTGCCCAGTGCTGGTAAGCGTCATTTAAATATGACACTAGAACAGCGAGTAATTTTATCACGATATGAAGGGGCATTTAGTTACCGCTGCCGGTGTTGCGGTCCACGTAGGTACTGTGTTCAACTGTGTTTGTGATTGCCGTAGTCTGTGTATGTGTGTGTTGAGGGTGCCATGTGCGTTTCTGTGTGACTGTAATGTGTGTGTGTGTGTGTCTGCATCGTGTGTCTGTTAGTGCCAACTCAGAGGTAGATCATTATGGTAGGTGTGGTTATAGCTAGCCGTAGGCATATGGTTACCACCTGTCCCACATTAGGAGGGACAGCCCCTCCCTGGGCAATTGTGTCCTGACATAAAACATTACAAAGTGCAACTGTCCGAGACTGTAGGACATTATTATGTCCCATATATTATGTAATAGTTGCATTAATTAGTTATGCCTGTATGTAAGAAATGTAAATGTTACATGCAATATGATAAGTAGCCAAAGTCCTACAACAATAAGTATGTATTGAGGATAAAAGTATGTGCTATCCTGTGTACTGACCATGGGTATGTGTCGGCCTGTAAACACTGATGTGTGTCCCACAAGTGTCCCACAATGGCCATTTGAAAAGGTGGCAACCCATGCCAAAGAGGTTCAGTTACCAACACAACTGTAATGACTGCAAATATCTGGGACAAAAATACATGGGACAGCTGTCATTTAGTAGCATTCCTTTACATATCGCTGTAATTCCGGAGGTATGGAAGTATCAAACTCACCTGCATACTATATAGAAACCAATTAACAAAGGCCCAATGTATATGCCTGTAAGAAAAGTCTACTAACTGATAGCTCTTTAATTAGGGAAGGAGCCCACACACATATATGGAATATGTAGAAATGCAAGCCCCACAAACCTGTATATGCTACGTACACCCACCTACATCCCCCACACACAAAACTATAGCAATATAGACTGTAATTACAGCACAAACATCCAGTCAGTCAATTACATCTGCAGAAGCGTTAACATACCTCATGAGAGACACATTTAAAGGTGCCATGTGAAATCGTAGCCGTTGTATAATGGAACAAACGGCGATGTTACAGGTTTTGTTTGCAATAGTCCCTTATCAGACATTTGGGATGACAGGTACACTCACATGTAGAACCACATACTCTAGCCATCACACACAATCCACGGGGGACATGAATCCAAACTATCCGTGTCTGTACACATAGCAGTTGCAATTACTTACAACAAAACACAATGCAGGCCGTCTCCCCGAAGGTAGGGCAAATGGGCAATGCCCAAGTGGGGAATTCAATTATACCCCACTGTTGCCACGTAATTGGCGAATGGAGTAGCTGTAAAGCTGATCTGCAAGTAATAAGTTACTCAGGAACACCAATTGGCGGCAGGAAACCACATGTTACAGGTATCGCCGTATATAAGGATGACTGGCCAGACATTCAAACCATATGCTCATACCATAGAACTGTTTAAACAGTGTAAGAGAGATAGTCACGAAAGTCCGGAACGATAACAAGGTATGTAGAACACTTGGTATGTAAGTGTATTAATTATGTTAGTGTATGTATAGCCTGTTTTGTATTAATTAAAAGCGTCCGTAATGCATAAAGTGGGAAAAGGTATTATGTAGTGATGTTTTGCTAAGCATAGTAACGCTTGTAGAAATTGTGTGTCCTGCAGTGGGCCACAAGGTAAACATCACCGACACCACAAGGGATGCTACATGAGGGTTTAAACAGAACAATTCCATATCACCCGCCGTCAGTGGTAGGGTATGTCCAACAAGTACGTGCCATAGCAGGGGGTAGTATATGTCGATAAACTGTCACAGTAGGCATGTGTATGGACATATAACGACAATGACATGTCTAAGGTGGTCCCGCTGTGCAAGTATGCTTTGCATTATGGGATACTATGTAAAATATGTGTAATGTACAGTATTGTAGGTAGATATGTCAGATGTTCTACACAGCATAACAGGCATATCATGCATACCAACGGTATCATCTTTTGGCATGTACAATATACAATAACAGGATACAAATGGCTTGTATTCACGGGACTCTGTAATAGCATGATAGCTAATCTAAATGGAAGAGCTACCCAATTAACCATGAACAAAGGACATGTAATAGCTTCACAGGTTCATAGTGGGGTACTATGCAGCCTGGTAAGTCTATGTGTAAGCTCAACTACAGTGTTCACACCAGCGGCACCTCTCTAGGGTAGTGTCCTGTCTGTGAAAAGCAGAGCCATGTGTTACCTGCACCTCTGCACAATACAGCCACTGCAGTGATCCCTGGCATACATTTGTCTCCTATCCACCAAGTGAGGTATCACATGAACAGTGCTACTGAGTGTCCCTGCGTGATGTACATAGGAATCATGTTCCAAAGCATGGTGAGTGTCTGGTTTGGGTATGTAACCCTCAAGCACATCCCACTCATCATTGCGTGTGTGCACATATCCATGAGCATGTTGCTGACAGTGGCTTTTGCTTATGTCGCCTATGTGGAGTATATCCATGAATATTGTTGTGGACATGGACCCTGTCTGTTCAGCAGAGGTCACCCCTGAGTATGTAGTATGCAAATGTGTACAGACGTGGTGTCTGTCGTTCTGCCACATACGTCAACCGTCGGAGCTCAATAAACGTCATGGTGTGTTAATGTTGTGGTATGTAAAGCCATAGCTGTTGTGTAAGGTAAACCCTAAATGGGGTGTTGTACCCTTGAATGTGTGTATACGTGTGGAGTTCAGAGGTACAATGGGTGCCTATGTTCCAGCTACAAACCCAGTACAGATAAGTTTGGCCATGTAGAAGGATATCCATGCCACAGTGGCAATATGGTTATCAAAGGAGTGGGTGCGACATATGTGTGTACTACGATCACGTACAATGTGACATGTATGTAGGGGACTGCCACCTATGTGATAGTCAGTGGGTGAATGGTGTAATGCAAAGGGGATGTTCATGCACATTGTGTCGTGCAGCTTGAGGCCATGATATTGATATCAGGTATCCATCACAGTGACACCCTTATGGAGGGAGTCAGTATCAGCTGGTGAATCAATCATGGTGCTTTGTATGCAGTTGTCTGTAAAGCTAGGCAGGGAAAGTCCCTCTGTGCTAGCCTGTGCCTCAGGGAAGCATATACAGAACATGAGGGGCCCTATGACTGAGGACTGTGGTACACCAAGTGTAACTGAAATACAGTAGGTACTATGGTATGCTACCCTCAATGTGTGTGTCCTGTCTGTGAGCCACTTTGCATAACATGCTGAGACATAGGGGTCGATGTGCAGGTGGATGTGTATGTCGTCAATACCAGAATGGAGAACTGTGCTGAAAGGCAATGAGAGGACAATGTAGGCTGTGTGGACCCCCTTACCGTCATCAACTACCCTGGTAACTGTATCAAAGGAGTCCACCAGGTGTAGGAGCCATGCTCTGGCCCTAACAAGTCCAACCTGGGTGGCATCAAAGGACTGGAGCCCACCAATGTCTCTTTGAATGACTTCCATGATGATGTGCCCCATAGCCTTGCAGAACAGTCCAGTCAGGTGTATAGAGCAATAGTCCCCCTCGTGCATTGTGGCACCACCTGTGTGGAGTGTGACAACTGTTGCTGAGTGCCATTCAGGGGCCACAATGTCTGATACAAGGCTATTACTGAATATGGTGGCCAAGTGGGGAGACATGTCGTTCAGAGGTTTGTGTAAATCACAGCCTGGGATGCTGGACGGTCACATGGGGCCAGTGTCCCAGGTCATATAGAGTGCAGGTTAGTACTGTGTAGGTGTGACCGCAGGGACACCGCTATGTTCCTGCATGGATTGTGGCCCTGTAGGGAGTGAGAGGGTGTAATGTTAGCATTGAACCCATCCGCCAGCATGTTGCCAACATCACCTGGTTCTGTAATGTTCCTGAGTAACTGTTGTATGTCAGAGCAGATGTGGGTATTGCCATTGACTACTGACATACCTCCATAATGCCTTGTGGTACACCCTGGAATGTGTCGTAGTAATTTTTATGTAGCTAGTTTTGGAGTATGTGATGAGAGATCCTGTAGCCCTACTGAGGCTGACCAGTGAGCTACCCCACCCATGGGATTGTACTCCACTTTGCAACAGCCTCCACCTGTTGTTGTAAATTATGTCCATGGAACTGGACCCCCAGAGTGGCGTCCGTTATCTGGTGGGTACCATCATGGCTCTGTGTGGAATAGCATGATCCGTGCAGTCGTGTAAGTGCTAATGAAGTGCACTGGGGTATGTTTCAGCGTTTGTATGTGCATTGTCCATCTGCACGGGTGTCATGATGTTAACTACTGCTGTCATAAGACATCTGTAGTAGGCAGTGTAATACTCTTGTACTGTGTATGCCGTGAAGGGTGTGGTGCCGGGATGTGGATAACAAGGATGATTAGCATATGTTCGGAATCCACCAACGAGGTGATAACCCCAGGTGTGAAACACCAGTCACATGTTGGTAGTGTCCATGTCAAGGATATTGTTGGTCTTGGAGGTGGTGTGTATGGGTTGATCCAGCCAAGTGGAGGTTATGAATTCCGGACAGCGTTAGCCTAATGTGTCGGTACATGAGTGACTATCCCAGTTAAGTGTGGGGTAGTGTCAGTCTCACATCAGTAGTACCTGTCTGAGCCCTACTGTCCAGTACACCAAGAAATGAGGTCTGGTAACCATGGAGTATGTTGTTGAATCTGTTGCTTGTTACAATGTGTATAGTAGTTCTGGCCACAGTTAGTTGCACGTGGAGCACCTCTGATGCATTGTGCTAAGTAACTAGCCAGGATGTGTTTACAACATAGTGGAATATGGGAACACCTCAGCTGTGGGTGTGCCGGTCCAGGTTACATGACTGAAAGGTATGGTCTGTGTATAACCTGTCATTGCAGGTGTGCTCTGCAGAGCCTAGAGGCAGGTCCCAGTCACTGCAGAGATATTGAAGTGGTCCATTATAAGGAGTGCCTTGCCTGCGTGTGTCAGAGATGAAGATGTCAAGCATTGCGTCACATGACCCCATGTTTTGCTTGCCTGTTCCCATTCTGGTGGTGAATGTTATTGGATACTGTGCAAGACAGCCAGTATAGAATCATCAAGAGCCTTACATGTTATCTGTACTCCCAGGGCTGACAGGTGCAGGTCATCTGTGCCAAAGCATCGTGTTTTGTTGACCATGTCAGTCAAAGCGGACAGATACCAGATGCCTGTGGAATGACAGCAGAAGCATAGGCAACTGTTGAAGTGACACAGTCAGTCATTGTACAGTGGTAACAGGTCCAGATGAATGCATAATGCTCCCCAAGGCTTGGCCCATACCTTCAGGGCTACAAGACCGGTGAGCTATTGCATGTCCCTGCACACGTAGTCTGTGAAGTTGCATCTCAGGGCAGTCACACTAACATGGAGAATGACAGTCAAATTGTACCAGGTGAGGTGTGGCATAGGTGCATAGGTTATGTTGCAGAACCAGTTACCCAACAGCAAGATGTAAGCGACTATCACCTTGTGTAGCCTTCTGAGTGGAACATCAGTGTGACCACCTAAAGAGTCACCTATGACAGGTGTGTTGTGTATGTTATAACACCCTATCGGCTGTATGTGATGGGCACACATTAGTCTGTGGGCTATAAGTTATTGTTGTTGTGTTTGGTGATGGGGGCTGCCTTTGGTGCCTACACAGAGTATGGAGAGGTACTGCACAAGTTGTACTCGTATGTGTGGCCTGTGGTGGTGGAGATCTTGTGAGACTATGTGATGAGTGGGGTGTGTTGTGAATGTTACACATCCCCACATGATTGTCAGGTTCAGTCAGGGTTGGTGACAGCATTACCCCCAGCAGGGCTGCATATGTACATCTCCCACAGGCTGTAGTGTCATATGTTGGGAGGTGAGCATTGACTGTGTACATGAGACAATTGCTCTATTGCCACATGTACAACATATTCATCATATCGACAGGCAATAGCACTGGTACGTGACAGTTGGACATGCCTGTATATACAACCATGTCTCACAAGATATGTGAGTTACATGTGTACAACAGCTGTTGTACTATAAGCAAGCTGGAAATGTAAGGACAGACAGTGTACTTCTGAGAAATGGTGTGGAATGGGTGCTATATTAATCAGTAGCTCATGAAGTGCTCACAAGTTCTGAACAAGTGCTGAGCATGAAAATACAATACAGATAGGGTGTTGGATAATATCAACCCACAAGTGGTGACGACAGTCATAATTGGTGGCACCGCACTATTACCCTGCTGAGTATGGTATGCAAGTCCATGAACCATTACCAATGTAGATGTTAGCAGTACAGATGTACATGACAGTACGGATGTTTGACTACATATACCTTCGTATGTCACAGGAGTGTTCTACCAGTGGCCTGTTGACAGAATCAACACTATAAAAGGTGCTAGAGTGACATGTGCATATCACACCAGTGCCAGCTACAGTAAAACAGGGTTAATGTGTCGTACTCCACCCTCATTGTAGCCCATACCACACAGACAAATGTGAGGCATCTGTGTATGTAAGGATGTGAATGGCCATGACCTATGAGCAATAGCTGCCTCAGTGTTGTGAACAACATACAGAATGGGCTTTGTGGGTGAGGTGTGTGACATATGTGCACATTCTGACAGATGATATCAGCATTGTCACCACTAGGTGACTATCCCTGCACCCATTAACTACTACCTAGGCTGCGGTCAACATTATGGACACTATGTAAGGGATGGTGCTGTGCAGTTCACCTCCCTGAGTTGGTGATGTCTCCTGGCCCCTTAGGTAGTCATACAAGGTACCCATGTCATGACAGGGTGCCATCCATGAGCAGGGAGATCATTGGACAGGCATACACAGCACTCGGGTGACCAATATTGGATCACATATCACCTTTAAGGGGTATTGGCCATGCGTGAATGGGCGATACCAGCCTTCACAATCCTCACCTCCACTATGCAGCATGCTGTCTACCTTGCATAAAGACATGTGCTACACTATGATGTTGGACATGCTACATGTCCATATCCTGATCTGAAAGACATACGTCATGGACAGCCACCGTCCTACTACTAGGATCGCCACATGCTGGAGAGATCCCTGTGCCATACATGTGACATAATCCCACCATACCATGCAACACTGTCCATCAAAGCTGCACATGTCATCTCTGTTATACATGGTGTGATGACCGCATGGTAGATGTAGTATCAACTGTCTGGATCACTAATGTGGCACTGATGCACCTCGCGGTGGCAAAATGGCTGTCGGATACAGCTAGGAAACCTTGCCCGTACATGCTATAGTTGATAACCATCCCTGCAAATAACATCCAACTAGCCATTGTCCCATGTCTATCACATGTGCAACACAGGCAATCCGTGGCAGTATGTTGAACAGCTGTACAGTGCCATGTAATTGTATATGGCAAAACACATGCATGTAAAGGTTTCCATGCGTATGTGTGCATTGTCACTGCTCAAGTACATTAAGGCAGTGTATGTGTTGATATGTGACATATACACAGCATCAAGGTCAACAGCATTACCGTGGACACATCCAGGCATGTGCTGATAGGTAAGAACACCAGTGCAGGCAAACAGACATGCCCACATCAAGACAGCATTCACATGGAGTATGAACAATGTAATGAGGTGACACACATATATGGTGATGATATCCAATGCATAACAGGTGTTACATGTGTGTGACACAAAACATGTCAGTCATGTCAGTGTCATGATGACCTGCAAAGATAACTGTGCAGATGTACTAGATTTACTAGAAATTTATGTGCAGCAGTATCTCTGTACATCTCTGATACTGTGACCTGTCACCATCATTATGTCTTACAGATAATGCCTCGTACACGCCTGCCAGCGTACAGCCGCCAGGAGGATGATGTCCTCATCCTGTACCTCCATGAGAACTATGAGGTGTTGTTCAGCCATGTGCCACAGCATGCTCAGCAGCATGATGACCTGTGGCAGGATCTTCGCAGGAGGGTGAATGATGTTGGTGGCCATAACCGCACCTATCAGCAGGTGCGCAGACACTGCATGGACTTGATATGACATGCAAAACAGCATGCCACTGCAATCGCCAGGGAACAAGGTGGAACAGGTGGTGGGCCACCAACCCAGCCCCCCACTTACACACACCGAGGAGCTACTGGCCAGTCTGGGGACACCCTCAGAACAGCATCCACAAACACTAGCTGCCATCGTGGAGGTGGGTGTCTCCCAACCAATGAGCCTGGAGTTGCCTGGTAAGTCAGTACTGCACATATGACTATTATATCCCATTTAGTTGCATGTGTCACTGTACATTATGTAATGTAACAACATATGCAAGGTATGTTGACACACATGCTGCATACTACAGTATGCTACCCTGTGTATGCACACATGTGCATACTATATGCTATTGTACAGGCGAATGTGTTAACATGCACAGTGCGCCCTGTGGCTGTCATACAGTCATGGATAATGTTCAAACTGCTGTGTTACCCTTATACAGGTACCTCTGGTGTGCCGCACAGACATCAGTCCGTTGCAGGTGAGACTGTCATCAGTATCAGGCATGTTAAAGCATAAATCTATTCGCCATGTGGCCAGTTAACACTTGTACACTTGATGTTTGGCCCAGTCACGATAGACAGGTCGCATCACCCATCATTCACACTGGCTACACATGTGCAATATATACAAACAAAATGATACACTGACATGAAACCACAGTATTTGTCATTGCTACATGTGTGGAATATGTACTATGCATTGGAACAACAAGTGTGGTACGCAAACAGTACCACACAGTGAGCTGTGATATGGGCAGCCCACAGGAGTCACCATTGTGTTATATGCCCCTGCAATGGGTGCACACATTGTGATGTGCCATCTGACATGTCCCAGACACGTAGTGTTCTGGCTGCAATATTGTCGTACTATCCCATAACCCATACCCCACATACCAAACATACAACCCATTGTCTGCATAGCCCTGTGGATGGTGACATATCTGACATCTATGGGTGTATGTCATATGGGACAATACAGACATGTGAGATAGATGGCCATCACACCCATTTGGCCAACACATGTGCACACATGGCCATGGGGGATGGCCAGAGACACGTAGCCACACAGTAGATGTGATGTGTATGCACCCTGTTGCACATTGTCCACACATGGTCCAATTATAGCCTTAGTTGACTGATTATACAGTTGATGTGGTACACTGGACATCCTAAAAGCCTGTGCACAGCTAGTGGAGGTGTCACTGAAGTCTACCATATAAGATGTGTTGAACATCACGACTGTGTCATAGCATGACAGTAGTCACCTGTACAGCTTCCACAGACATTGACACCACATCAGGCCACAGATACTATACATTTCCCTTGCTGCTGTAGGACATCACCGTTAGCTGTGCACCTCGTGTGTGTGGTACATCAATGTCATGTGGGACATGGTGATTTGACAAGTCTGCTATGTGTGGACATGGTTGCCAGGCAGCTAAGACTCTGTAGTAGTTGTGCAGGGGTGTCATCTGTAGGTCCTCCAGTGACCTGTCACATGACACAGCATGGTTTGGTGTGTATACACCTCAGCATCGTGGGCCACAATCCATAGTTATGTCATGGGTATGCATGCAGTTATGGCTATGCAATGTGTACATATTATGCACTGTATAGCAATATAGACGCCTCATGATGCCATGCAATGGCACAGTGTCTGTACTTTACACTGTATAGCAATGTAGATGGCTCACACTACCCTTCCATGCTCATGCACATTTGCTAAACATGCATTCTATCTGTAGGGAATACAGACAACACTGCAATGTGATGCCCATTATGACGCTGTACATGTGTCAGGACACCATTGTGTCAGACATGTATGCATGTTAATGCACACGTCAGCAGATTACATGTCAAGGTCACGTCAGCCATGTGTACTGCTATCCTGTTCTGGTCCACATGGTGTCTCACGGGGATGCATGCATACTACCATGATTGTATGAACTGCATGGCTGCTGATATGACACCTGCTTCCTGTAGTGTGCACCCCAGGGAGGTATGCTAACTAACACTATTAATGTCTGAGCTGCATGCTGTCTGCTGTATCACATGCATGCTGCATGCCGTCTGTCAAATCACATGCATGGTGTGTCTGTGTGTGTCTGTGTGTGTCTGTGTGTGTCTGTGTGAGTCTGTGTGTGTCTGTGTGAGTGTGTGTCTGTGTGAGTGTGTGTGTCTATTGTAATTTAGAGTCTTTCTTTGCATTCACAGGTGATGTAGGTGCGTTACCCTCCTGCGGTCCATCTGATGCTAGTGTCCCCACAGATACTAGCAGTGATGAACATATGCATGAGGTACAGGCAGGGTTGTCAGGGGCTGAATCTGTGCCAATGGTTGCCATCCCAGCTATGTCCCCATCTTCCCAGCACACAGTTCTGCTGCCAACATATATCGCATTACCAGTGGCCATAGAGGAAGGACAGTCAGCATCTGTTAGCGTGGAACAGAAACGTGTCGTGGCTACAGAAGGTGTGTCTCCACACCATGGTGTCAGTGTAATGACTGCAGATGTGCCACACAGGCATGTGGCTAGTGCTGCTCATAGGAGGACCTCTGGCAGACATGCACCTGCAGGACAGAGCGCAGCAGCTGGTATCACCAGACGCATGTTCCAGACTGTAATGGCGGCACAGGCACGTGCTGAACAGCAGAACAGAGAAGGGCAGAGGCTGCAGAGGGCTGCTATCCAGGCATTGGCAAATGCTCAACAGCAGATTGCTGATGTTTTGGACAGGCAATTGGGTGACATGGTCAGAATCCTTCACCGCGGCATGGCAATCGTGAGCTGTCTGTGCTGGAACATCTGGTAGGAGTGAGGTGTAGGCCACGTGGACGTAAGCCAGCTACACCACCTAGTGCAGGTCAACATGAGTGGGCCACCTCACATGCTCACTCCCATAGTGCCGGTAGCAGTAGTAATGCAGCTGGTGCTGCGCTGTCCACACCAGGACACAGCAGGCCACGTGGATGTGGCCCTGGATGTTCCCAGCGGGGACACAGTTCCAGTGGACATGTGTTGTCGGACAGTAGTCAATCTGTACCTCTGTCTGGTAGTGCCCGTGCAACCCCTGGCAGGCCAGGTCACGTGTGTAGGCTTCACAAAAAGCAGAACTATGTGCACACATACACGCACACAGCAAACACATCTGTAGGGCACCACAACACCCACATGCATACTGAACAGACATGTCCAATCATATCACCGGCCCTTACCCACACACATGATGTCATCCATTGGTGCAGCCTATGCCCCTGGCAAACATTATCACCCTGTGCATATGATGAAGCCTGTGCCACATCCCTGTCATCCACACCATCGGTGCAGGGACATGCTCAAATGGTCTGAGGCACAGGGTGAACAGAATAGTGAGAGAAGTGTATATTACATTAGTTGTGTAAGAATAGTGAGAGAAGTATATATTACATTAGTTGTGTAAGAATAGTGAGAGAAGTGTATATTACATTAGTTGTGTACTGTTGAAATGCACCAGACATACCATGTAGTATGGGTTTAGCATGCATTGTTATATGTTCACAGTATGTGTCTTGGTAACAACAGTAACAGCATGTTGTTAGTGATGCCCTGGTTTCCTCCTTATGGTATACTTGCATGTGCCTACAGGTAGCAGTGTTTGCAGTCTCCCATGTGTAACTGTGGAGTACTCACAGGCATGTATAGCAATATTAGCATACTATACATAGCCTCAACCTGACTGTTGGAAAGGCTAACATACCACAGATGTCCACACATATACTGATCCAGAAGCATGTGGGCAGTTTAATGGGCTACAGTGTCTAGAGATGTGGCATCCATACCAGGTTACATCACAGGTATGTTGACATGGTGCAGGGATTCTACACAGCGGTCCAGCCGATGATAATGTTAGAGGCCACTTGATAGCATGAGGCCTCACTATGTAGCAGTAATACCCTGTCACATTACAGGAACATTCCCACACTCATGGGGTCAACAACACTATAATGCACACCCCTTAGTGTTGAGGTGAGGACCCCTGCCTATGTGGTCATCACCCTCACAGTACTGTGCACCCACACGACGCGACACAGAGAAAGAACATGTACAGGTAGCCTGTACGGCTGAGACCGATGGCATCAACAGGGTAGTAGACTGCATCACGATGAGGGGTTAGGGATCCTGTGTGCTCTGTATGGTAGCATACACCCTCACTCCATGCACCAGACAGCCATACATACATACACACACACACACACACACACACACACACACACACACACACACACACACTGTGGAGACCGCAAATGTCATTCACATATGGATAGCTGATATGTGTGTGATACACACACCACCCCTGCCTATGTCATTCTTTCCACACTGCAATATGTACAGATCTCTACAACAGCGTACAGGGGTGTGTAACACTTGGGATGTATTCCCCACCATATGTGGCATATATGGTCACACAAGCAAACACCCATGGCAGTATTGTGAATGATACACCTGCTAAATGATGATACGTCTGACAGACATGCAGCAGTACTGGCCGCATTATGTGCACCAACGCTACGTCCGGCAATTGTGCTGCTATATGCATATGGGAGGATGTAAGTGTTACAGGTGTCAAGTGACTTACAGTCAGTAACACCTGACCTCTGTGTAGGTTTTATGACTTCACCATCAAGTAACAGTAACATAGCGTACTGTTTGCACATGTAATGGTAGGATGGCATGTGACACACCTGTGAGCCGTCCCAGCAAACATCCATCTGCACAGGTGGATCACCACTTTATGTACACACATCCATCCATACCTGATGTACATCCTACCATACTGTCAGTATGTCACCATATACAGGTGTCAATGAAGGGGCTGCATTACAACTGCATGTTGTAGTTGGGCACCGATGAGTTACATACATCAGCTACTGCACATGCATGGTAGCTGCATGCACACTACAAATTGTACATGTGTGTTGGTCCTACATGCCTGTCATATAGCCATGTTTGTATGCATTGCAATTGGTGGACATGTGTGATGACATACATAACACATGGACTGTTGTATGATATGATGGGTGTCATGGGTAACTAGTACAGAGGGAATGTGCCCTCAATCAACATTGCTACCTCATATACTGTTAGCATTCAACAGCCATGGACCCACCTTCCATTTGCGTGCGTGTGATTGCTATAGCCACTTGTCTGCACGGAGGACAGCAAAAGCTATGCTATGTACATATATGTTGTGTGTGTGGTCCATGCACATATCCACTGCGATTACATGTATGTCATATCCAAACATGTGTGCTCTTTGGTGTACAGCGACAGTCATCTGTCACAGCTGTGTAAGTCCCAGGGACCCTGGTATGTGTAGAGCCGACCTGGTTATGTACAGTGGTATCATTGCAATGCATAACACATGATGGAACCCTGTCGGTACATGTGCAGTCTGCACAGTTGCTGTAGACCTATGTACAGTCCACTGGTCATGAGTCACATGATGCTGTGGTAATGTATGGCTGTGTATTGCTGATCCAATGACATGGTGATGTCTGAGGACTACATTATAGACTGTGGTGTGTACCTCTGCGATTTGCACCTGAGACATCTGTGATGGCTCCTGAGTGTGTACTGGTCAGTACATGTGAGTGGCCTTCATGTACGTGGGGACAGTAACACCATACTGTGCCCTTCCATGTTTAGAATCCATGTGCATGCAAGATGGCCCTTTGCAACTGCTAAGTGTGTGAGCATGCCCAGTACGCTGTTGTGTAGATGGACACACAGTACATTCCAAACTGCGCCCTTCCATGTTTAGAATCCGTGTGCATGCAAGACGGCCCTTTGCAACTGCTAAGTGTGTGAGCATGCCCAGTACGCCGTTGTGTAGATGGACACACAGTACATTCCAAACTGCTCCCTTCCATGTTTAGAATCCATGTGCATGTAAGACGGCCCTTTGCAACTGCTAAGTGTGTGAGCTTGCCCAGTACGCCATTGTGTAGATGGACACACAGTACATTCCAAATTGCCCCCTTCCATGTTTAGAATCCGTGTGCTTGCCAAACAGCCCTTTGCAACTGCTAAGTGTGTGAGCATGCCCAGTATGCCATTGTGTAGATGGACACAAAGTACATTCCAAACTGTGCCCTTCTGTGTTTAGAATCCGTGTGCATGCAAGATGGCCCTTTGCAACTGCTAAGTGTGTGAGCATGCCCAGTACGCCGTTGTGTAGATGGACACACAGTACATTCCAAATGGACGTGTGATACTAAGCATGTGGGCATGCCCAGTGACACCTTGTGTCGGTGATGTGCCTCTGTGTATGGGCATGGCCATTGACATCCTGTATAGCAATGGTGGTCATCCAGGCAACAGATGTCCATTTTCAACGTCACGATGGATGCCTACATTGAACACACTGGTTGACCGTCTTGAAGGGCGTACTGTCTGTGGTGCGTCCCGTATCTATGTAGTATTGTTGTAGTGCTCCGTAGATATTTAATTGCCCCGATCACACCACTGCTGTGTGTTTGTCTACATCTACCTTGGGACAGTAATATGCTTTCAGACTGCTCACTCTCTATACAGTCCCTATCGGCGTCCTTGCCTTTGCGGATGATGTCATCCACCTAGAAGTATGCCTCTGGGAGTGCTGTGTTCAGTAATCTTGGTAGCGCATTCTGTAACTGCGTAATGCTGTAGTGAAATAAGGCAGTTAGGTGTATGTTCGACTCCCAGCCCTGCCAAGTGTGTGTGTGTGTTTCCAGCTGCCTGGGGACACAGTAATGCTTTTAGATGCCTCACACCACATACATTCCCTATCGGCGTCTTTGCCTTTGCAGATGATGTCATCCACCTAGAAGTATGCCTCTGGGAGTGCTGTGTTCAGTAATCTTGGTAGCGTGTTCTGTAACTGTGTAATGCTGTAGTGTGATAAGGTAGTTAGGTGTATGTTTGACTCCCAGCCCTGCCGTGTGTGTGTTTGTGTGTGTGTGTGTGTGTGTGTGTGTGTGTGTATATATGTATTTCCAGCTGCCTGGGGACACAGTAATGCTTTTAGATACCTCACACCACATACATTCCCTATCAGCGTCTTTGCCTTTGCGGATGATGTCATCTACCTAGAAGTATGCCTCTGGGAGTGCTGTGTTCAGTAATCTTGGTAGCGCGTTCTGTAACTGCATAATGCTGTAGTGTGCTAAGGTAGTTAGGTATATATTCGACTCCCAGCCCTGCCAAGAGTGTGCCTCTGCGTGTGTGTGTTTCCAGCTGCCTGGGAACAGAGTAATGCTTTTAGATGTCTCACACTACATACATTCCCTATCGGTGACTTTGCCTTTCCGGATGATGTCACCCACCTAGAAGTATGCCTCTGAGAGTGCTATGTTCAGTAATCTCAGTAGCGCATTCTGTAACTGCATAATGCTGTAGTGTGATAAGGTAGTTAGGTGTATGTTCGACTCCCAGCCCTGCCAAGTGTCTGCTTTTGTGTGTGTGTGTGTGTGTGTGTGTTGCCAGGGGACAGAGTAATGCTTTTAGACGACTCACACCACATACATTCCCTATCGGCATCTTTGCCTTTGCGGATGATGTCATCCACCTAGAAGTATGCCTGTGGGAGTGCGGTGGTGCCGGAACTCAGTAGCACATTCTGTTACTACATAATGCTGTAGTGTGGTAGACTAGACAGGTAGATGCTTGATTCCAGGGCATGGCAGGTGTGTGTTTGGCCGTTATAGCATATGTGTTGGTATCCGTGGGTGGCTAGCTGCAGGATGTGACCAGTTTCTTTTGTTGCTGACCTATTTAGTGTCCACAGCCTGCATATTCTGCCAAGACACTGGGTTGTCAACACATACAGTCGCCAATAGGTCTGGTGAGTAACTGTCAGCAGCCCTTCTCTTACCCTTGCTATGGTCTGACCCATGTGACGCAACATAACACACGTGCCTTGATATTAACAACACTACATGATGCAGGTGGCACATGTAGTTTCCTTTCCATTCCTGTCTAATGCATTGCTGTCATGTGGTTTGCTGTTGTGATATAAATGCCATATCTACATATGTGTGTACATGTATATGTGTGTATGTATATATACATATATATATATGTCCATGTATATATGTCTACAAATAATATATGTGATATATGTAGATGTAGAGGTGGACATAGATGTGAACATATGTCTGGGGACATCAGCACTATTGACTATTTGTGCCAGATGATCTGTACGTGATAACCTGGGATCTATGTATATCTGCCATGGCATGGTGTTAATGCACATCGTCTGTGGTGTGCAGGGCCATGGGTTGTAGTCGTGTGGACACCAGTTATTTTGTTGCTGGGAAGACCATGGGACATCGAATATGGTGATGGTAAGGCACCTGTTGCCAGTTGTGTGTGGATCTGAGCGACACTGAGCAGTGGTTAATATGTTGGAGGTTCGGTATGGGTCATATAATTATTCATTAGAAGACTATACTATGCAGATGAGGTTGACTATGGTGTATCACATTTATCACCAGGGTGTGCTGCTGGTCCCTGGAGTGTATGTGTGTAATCAGCCAGGTGCAGGTTTCGCATATAGTTGACAGCATGGGAGGGGGGTCAGACATGCTGTACATACATTGCAGAACTGTGCCTCGGGACTGCTCCTGCCTTAGCAAACCTAAGCTAGGGGTGTGTCTATACCTGCCTGGTGACATTGGGAGGGATGACAGCAGTGGTGGGGTAGTCAGGGTGTACAGGCTGCACAAACAGGTGTTGATCAGCACAATCAGCTGATGACATGGCCAGCCCGCACATGAACAGTACATTAATGCGAGCAAGCAGCATACACACATGTGTCGTCCACACTCTACACCACCAGTGTATACCTGCAGGGACATTTCACGACACAGTCCAACCAAATGACATGGGCTGCAGCAGGCAACATATACCAACATGTGCAGGAGGCTGGGCAGTGCGGATGTGTATGCTGCCGAACATCCCTTACTGGGGTGATATAAGTCTTTATAGACCGAGGGTGACTTACCAGGGTCTACATGGGCTGGGGATGTTGGAGCACTATGGGGTGGACAGACACTTCCTACAGCAGCTTGTTGACCTGTGCCTAACACATCAAACAGGCTGAGGGGAACGCATCACAGTGGATACCATGGGATGTGTTGGCCTAGGTGTACTAGCCACAGGTACCTCACACAGCACAACTGGGGATATCATGGGTATCTCACAGGCATCTGCATCCAGAGTATTGCACCAGTTCACAGATGCCATGTCAACACATGCTAGTGAGCATGTACAGGTCCTCCACACACATGATTAGTGGACCAGCAATATGAATCTGTTCAACCACATGGATGAGTACCCTCGGGTACTGGGTGCTATAGCCTGCACATGTAGCACCACCGGGGGAGCAGGGTAGGGACTACAGTCAGTGCAGGGGCATACCCTCCAACAGCTAGGCCCTATGCGATGGCCAAGGCATGAGATTGAATGTGTGAGCTGTCTGCCCTGGAAGCTGTGATGTGTCCGATATATGGCGTTTGACACAGCTGTAGCACACCAATGCCTATGTGGACATCCCCTACAGTCTCCTAGTGGGTGATGCTAGGTAAACACTGGTGTAGTGGCTTATAACACCCATCAGCAATGCACACACACCTGAACACTCACACCATACTGAGGCGGATGCACAGGCAAGACATATACATGTGCATGTGTTTGGGATGCTCGGTTCACAGTTCTGGTATTCGGACACATCTGTTGGGGCTCTGCAGTATTCACAAGCTACATGCATACATGTTGTTATGTTATTTGCTATGCTACACAATGTTATCCTGCAGTAACAGTTGCAGCAGGAACACCATGGGGCAGGGCCACACACTGCCAAGGCTTGTACAGGCACAGTGTGACTTGGTGAAGGAACTACCTGAGTAGGGCAAAGTTGGTGACAGCTCGTGCACAGTATGACCTGCCCTTGGCAAAGAGGCAACACAAGGCATATGCACTGACACAGTAGGTACCCACAAATTTCCCCTCTCTGACCAGCACACAGTACAATGGATGTCAAACATGACAGTACCTGTGCTCGGCCATGTATGGGAGGCGCACTGTGTGAATCCGACGTAGGCAGCACTCCAGCACCGTCCTCCAGTCCGTAACACAACCAGGGTATGTCTATTGACCTAACAAGTGGCAGTTGTATTAGAATATGTACTTACCCATTGCTCTGGTATGTATGTGAGCATACAAGTGACTGTGGTGGCCAAATGTTAGGGCAGAAGACAGTACACATCCATAGTGGCACCATGACCTCTGTAGCACATACGGGGGTCACAATGGTAGACTGTAGTACACAGGATGTCCTAACCCACTGCAGATTATGGGCTGACCATCATGTGTGTCCATACAGCCCACACACGTTCCATGCAGCTGGACAGATGTGGACCAATATAGACAAATAATATATGATGGCCTATGGATATGCCCAATGACTGACACCAACCCCCTATGACACACACAGATGACAGCAGGCCAGGCTGTTTAATGTAGGATGTGTAATAGGGCATCCAACACCACTGTGCTAGTAATCAATGCTGGGAACTGACATACCCTGGTATCCCTCTAACCAGCAATTTAGGTAGGTCCACACACTGACATAGAGTACCTGGCAGACCAGTACAGTAGTGGTAGATGTGTACAACTGTTGGCTGTGCCCCCATCACACCTACAGATGTGAGAGTCATGTGCACCACCCACGGTGCTGTGTAGGACTGTGGTTGTGGGTGCATGTCCCCCCACGCTATACAGACATGTAGCAACTGTCAATGCCACATGACCATTAGCTACTCTGCAGACACAGCATGTCACCTGTCTGTGTAGAACGGAGGGGTCAGCAACACAGTACTAACTATCTGGACATGTGACACATGCAATACAGTTGACCATACTTGGCATACTCACACACATGACGGTATTGTCAATCTACAACATGCGTAACAGTCATACTGGGCATGCTCACACACTGAAACACAGGACGGCGAGGCATGCACACACCAGTGATCCGGACATATCTGCCAATGCATTACTATACTGTTGGATGTCTGCACTGTATGGTGTTTACGGTCTATTGCCTGTACATATGCCATGGTCTATTGTTAATTCACATGAGCTATGTGTGCAGGGTACTTCTACCATCATGTGTATAGGGTGGTTCTTTGTTTGCGGACAGGCCGACGCCTTTGGATACAAACCGGGTAAGGCACAGTCCAGCAGGTGGGAGCTGTTGTGCATGGGTTTGCACAGTGTTAAGCACTGCTGACCTCTGGTCACAGCACCTTATACACGTTTACACTCCACATTTCTTTGACAGGGCACTACTGGCATACTGGTAGACAAACACGCTTACAGCTGCTCACTCTCTGACATTTCTGCTTACATTTGTCACTCACGCTGGGTGTGTGCGATCCTTTGTGATGCGTATTACATCAGACTACATACCTACAGTATCGGGTATGTGTAACCATTTTGCGACGGCAGCCGTTCGACTGTACGGACTCGGCGGCCTGTCCAGTGATGTAATCATATTATATGCATGTTCCTCATATGATCTGCTCCCATCTGCCTGATAAATGGGAACCAATACTCTGCAATGCTGACATGTGACTTGAGTTTGTTAACGCAGCTGTCTGCCGAGTCATGCTACCGCATACCAACTGCACGTTGACCACCTTTCAGATTGCACGACAGGAGACTGTAGGAGTGACACCTTTCCCACTTTGCATGGGACAGTCCCTCATCACACATCACATGTGACAATACCAGAACTCTCCACCAGTCGGGGACACATTTCTGCAGAATCAGGGACAGGTCATGAAAAACAGGGACACTTTTACAAAAGTAGTGCTATTAACTTGACACATTAATAGAATCAGAGCATATGACATAATACACATATTCTGAAGTAACAGTTGTTTATAACTCTTACTTATTGTCATTAGTCAGTAAGTGTAATTCACCACCTTTCCTTCAACAGCCACTACATTTAGGAGGGATTAAGAAAGACACAGTTAGACTTTCAGTCAAACTCAGGGACGTACCTGACATTCAGGGACAGTTGAATGGTATGGACAATACTCTAGCCATTGCAACTGTCCTGATTAGGGGACCTTCTCATGTTGTAGGTGTCTGTATTGGTTGCTTGTTACAGGTCTTGTATACCTGACACATCGATATGTCATATGTAGTAGCATAAGCAACTATACTGCTGCTATACTACGCTTTGATTTGCTCCGATATGTATATTTCTGTACTATGCATGGCTGTAAGTATGTTCTGCCCTGGTACATCTGACAGTTCTACAGAGCAGGTTCCACTTTGGCCATTCAGACTGGTGGCGGCCCTATAGACCCTATATGTAGAGCTATCACATGTGTCGAGGAAACACATACCCACAGCATACCTCTCAACTGTCCCTGATTTTCAGGGTCGTCCCTGATTTTGACTCAAATTTTAAGTCTGTCCCTCTTAATCCCTCCTAAAACTAGTGACGTTTGGAGGAAAGGTGTCGAATTACACTTCATGAATGACAATAATTAAGAGTTACAAACTTCTTTTACTTCAGAAATGTGTATCAATTCATATGCTCTGATTCTGTCAATGTTTCCTGTTAATAGCTCTAATATTTTAAATGTGTCCATGATTGTCCTTGTGTTTTCTTGACTTGTCTGTGATTCTGTTGAAATTTGTCCCCAATTGGTTGAGGTCTGACCCACAGCCAGTAGTACACAGATGACCTCCGCAGTTTGCATACGTTAAGGTTATTCATGTAGCATTATAGTTGATAATACTGTTTCCTATTACATGTAGCTGTTACTGATACAACAAATTGATGTCTGACACCACTACACACACTATATAGCCTCCATTCCCAAACTCACAGGTGACAGGCCATGTGCCATAACTGTCATTTTGCAAGACACAACTGCCCAGACGGGTGTGTCCCTCGCAGGCGTATGGGTGTTGAACCTCTTCTATTATGCTATCATCTACCTGAGGTGGTCAGCAACTTATGCACTTTCCGTCAGTAGCAGAACTCACATACCAACGGGTGTGAATGAACACTGTATCAGGAACAATGCATAACACCCTGCGGGACACATTTAGATGATTGGTTCTATTAACCAGACACATTCACAGTCACAGAACATATGTATTCATTCACGTTTGTCGAGTTACATGCCGCTTATGACTCATACATGTTGTCATCTGTCATTACCTGTATTCCGCCACCTGTTCACCTAATATCAGTAGTTCTGGCGGCGTTTAGTTAGACTTTGTTTGATTCTGATACATAACTATGGACGTCCATGCTAATCGGGTACATGGCACTGTGTAGGTCTCTATGTATTCCCCGATGGTTTACAAACTATCCGGTAGATGTGCTCTTCAGGTTTGAGAGGTGTAGGCGTATGCTATGCCCACATAGGAATATTAATGACTTCCACTGGGTGGGCCTACTACATCTCTGCCAACCAGCACCTGCACACTTAAGCCCATTAATACATACCCATGGTCCACCTACCTGGCACCCCTCTACAGCAGTCATGACAAATACTTACTGTGAGTGCAGCTGGGGTATGAGCACACCCCTACACATTGCCCACTCTCCCCATCTCGGGACACATGTCATATGTTTCGTCAACCCATGTATTATCACACTTGCACAACCTACTGTTCCATGTACACCTACATCCTGCTCGTATTAGTGTCAGCAGATTCTTTCATAACCTGAATTTTTGGAGTCCCGCAAGGGACACTGTTATCCATGTTTAAAGTGTAGACCTTGCAGAACTCTCCCACTGGTCCTTTCCTACCGGTGTTTTGGACAGCGGCAGTGTATTAATCTGTATTGCCTGTCTGTATGTCTGTCCGGCCTAGCTGGGTGATGTGGGGGGTAAAACGTTTCTTTATTGGACCTCCCAGTCAAAAATACCCGGGCTGTAAATATGTTACCCCTAATTGCTGTGAAGTAACCTATTTATGTGAATGTGTATATCTACACTGACATATAGTTTGTTTTGTGTGTATGTGTATATATCACTACCTGTTGTTTGTTTATATATATCTATCTATATATATCCATAGTATATCCTTGTGTGTGTGTGTGTGTGTGTGTGTGTGTGTGTGTGTGTGTGTGTGTATGTATATATATATATATATATATATATATATATATATATATATATATCCGTATGGATATATATGTGTATGTAAATTAATATAGCTATGGGTATATATACGTTTTTATCTATATAAACATCTGTGTGTCCGTTAACCTATACATTTCCCGGACATGGACACTTACACATGCGTATTGGTTTCATCCCTGCTTCAACAGCATACTATTGCCTTAGTCATTCTGACACCAACACTTCACTCCGGTGAACTTGTGCTCAGTATATTGCACGTTATGCAGTGGACAGATGTCGCAAGTTTTTCATGTCTGGAGTGCTGCTGCTAACTGGGTTGTGATAGTGTCATATGACCTATTCCTTGTATGCACAGCCTATTCTTGCTACTGCGTTTGTTTCTGTACACATTCATATTATTACTGTTGATAGGATGTGTGTGTTACTGTGACTGTACATCGACAAATTGTTGTCTTCATGTAGTTGTGTCTTTCTGCTTTTCCCGGTTTGGGGGTGTCACAGCAGAATTCCATTCTGCTCATGGGTGGCGTATAGGTTTTATGTGCCGGGCTGCCAGACCTGATGCACAATGTCCGACAACGATATGCCCATTCATGCATGTCTCCATGCAAATGATGCTCTATTTGGGAATCACAACTACGTACTAGCTAACCTCCACGGGCCGCTCCATTGCACCCAGTGCAACATACCCTATCACTCCTGTGTCCATACTCGCATATCCATGGTTTCTCCTGTACACCCGTGTTGAGTTTCCCCGCATAACAGCCATTATACACCTGATATCACAGCCATGACACACCTTTACACATTGCCCTCTCATGAGCATTGGGCCCCTACACACATTTTATACCACCTCGTGTATTCACAGGCTCACCATCCATTCATATTTGCACATACGTGCCTTTCCTGGTGTTATGGATTACGAACGGTTTGCGGGTTACAAGTGTAGGTGGTTGCAACATGTCCTACATTCCGTCTGTTTACAATGTTGACATAGCACTTCAACGATGTTATGGCCACTGGTATAGCCCTTCCTCTGGTGTGGAGAGTGGTGCTCTACTCACACTTGTGCAGCTTTATGTGACATACGCTGTGAGCACTTCATAATTCCTAACTTGCTCTGGATTCCCTTCACAACCCTTAGGTTTGCTTTCATCTTTCAGCGTTCCTAACATATCTATATATATTATATATATATATATATATATATATATATATATATATATATATAAATATATATATTTATATATATATGTGTATATATAGATAGATATGTAGCTATATAATTGCATATTTCTGTTATGTCTGTGGATATTTACCTATACACACATCTATCTAACTATATATATATATATATATATATATATATATATATATAGTTCCCTTCCCATTTGACTATTTTGTACATTTATACATAGAAATGAATATTATTCTGGACATCTGTTATGAAATCACTACAGGTATGCAATAGTCTTGTCAACAGCTGGGACAGTTGGCTGGTGTACTTCTGTGCACGGACTTCTCTGATACTTGGGGACTCATGTCTACAGTGACAGGGACAAGGCTATGACAACTCAGGGACAACATATTAGTACTATTAACTTGCAACATGTTGACAGATTCGTAATACTACTAATTGTCTGCAGTTAAATGCATCTATTACTCTTCATTATTGTAAGTAGTCATTGTCATTCAACACCTTTCCCCCAAAGGGCACTGGCTTTGTGAGTTTTTAAGGGTCTGGCCAGTTATTGTGTGAATGCTCTGACCATTGGTATTGTTGACATTGTCATATGTACGGGTTTTGCTGTATTCCGGTGACTAGGGTTGGCACCTTTTCGAATGACCAAGATGGGACATTTTCGAAACACACCAGGTTTTACAACTGACACATACCCATGGTCAGTACAACGGATAGAACTTTACTTATTTGCCTACATAAAAGCCTATTGTTGTAGTGGTTTATTTGCTTATTCTGTTTCTTGTAATATTTAGGTATTGTAGATACTGCAATAATTATTTTCTGCTACTATTACATAACATATGGGACATAATTATGTCCTACAATCCCAGGACATTTGCCATTTGAAATGTCTTTTTTCAGGACACAACTGTCCAACGATGGACTGTCCCTCACAAAGCGGGACAGATGATAACCCTACTGCGGACACCAGATTGTTTGGGCCAACACATAGCCACGGTCACTGCAGGTTTAGAACAGTCATTTGTTTCCTAGCTGTAAGCCTTATACCTTTGGCACTTTTGTTGTCTGCCTGTTTCTTGTATGAATTACATTTATTCTATCCTGACGTCACCGCTTTAGGCAACTGTTACATGCAGTATGGTGCATAGTTATTTCCTATGGTCACAAGACATTTGACATTGTACCATTGTTGGTCACATCACACCTACACACACATTAATTGTCCCTCACACAGTGTATCAGGGGTATCCTGTTTACGTCAGTGCCTTCATCACCCT
Organism: Protopterus annectens; assembly: GCF_019279795.1. Lineage (NCBI taxonomy): Eukaryota > Metazoa > Chordata > Ceratodontiformes > Protopteridae > Protopterus > Protopterus annectens. Next base: position 1,528,450,723 of record NC_056725.1, on the reverse strand, counting down.
TATACCATGTGCCACTATGCGAATGTGTGCAATATATTCTCTCGCTTATTCGTGTCGGGACACTTGCATCATGGGCAGGTGTTTGATCCTGGGTAGTAGGTTATGCATGACCATTTAGGGCTGGACAGTGTCGTGCACCTCTAATGCACATTCCAACTTGTGTCCAGATATCTACAGGACTGGACTTCATGTCTTCCATTCTAATGTTTACACAGGTTACGTATCCCATGAGGAATATCCCAAAAATTGGACAAGACCAAAACACGACAAATACCAACCATTTTTCTGGCATTATGAAAATGTGCTGGGGGTTTTACATGCAAGGGATACATAGTGTCCAATCCTGCAACTGCCTAGGGTGACACTACCTACTACATATGCGTAGTGGTCACTATGTGTAGCAGTGGCTGCACCAAACCAGTAGGCCAAGTATGGCTGGATTTGGCGGACGTTCAGGTAAGGGAGCTGGTTGTGTGATGTGGAGGGGATGCTGGCTAGTCCATTATGCATCCAGGTGTGTTGCATTTGTTATGGCCAGTTCCATCAGGACCAATCTGTGGGTATGTGACGGTGGCATGTCTATACATTTGTATCGCACATTTCAATATTCATATGTTTGTGGGATTGTGTTCTACAGTATGGCCTGTCTGGTTGTATTGCAGCTGTTTAGACATGTGTTTGTTTTACTTTCAGCTTCACCCGCTGCTCCCTCATACACCTCCGGTTCACCTATTCTGCATATGACACAGTATCGCCTTGGAGGATTGTACCATTACCCATCCCCCCACACACACATATTCCTTACACCCCATACATCACTGTTTTGGTTGTTGGCCCATGACACGGCCAGAGTAACACATTGAATACCCTACATATGTCAGGTACCTGTATGGCTGTGTGGACTACCCTGCCATGTTTGCTTTCCACATGCTATACCTCATGCACATAGGTACACACCCATACTTAACTTTCATTACATGGTTGGTATACCCGGGTACTACCCGTTCAACTGTGACACATCCTGACAGGTTCGGCTTGTACCGCTGATTTGCGGATTTTGGCAGACTGTTCTACTCATTGGTAGGATGCCATCTTTTCCTATGTCCAGGATGGGATATATTCCATACACATATCCGACTGTACTGGACAGCACGTCCCCACAGTCGACGGTATGGATAATACTGTTCCGTTCAGCCTACATGTTTCCTTATTGTTGTAGCTGTTTATATGCTCCTTCTGTTTCGTTTACATGCTTATTCTATTTCCTATCACATTTGGTATGTGAAATACAGACATACCTTTTGTATGTGACTATTACATGCCTTGTGAGATCTGATTCGGACATATGGTCGCTAGATATGTACATTTATCATGTATTTTGTTATGGACACATCTGCCCAGCTGTGTACCCTCCCTCACATTATGGGTCAGTTGGTGACCCTGACCATTGGGTTGGACGTACCTACTGGCGGCTCACTAACATACGATGCGTTTTACTTCCACTTAGTATAGCTATCTACACTGTGTTGGACTACGGCCACACGGTCTTCCATGTCATTTTTTCACGGGATAGGGACCCATTATTCCCTACCGTGCATTTGTGTTTGCTTCTTCATTTTGTGTTCGCAGGAACTTTCTTGCTTGCTTTGCATACGTTTCAGTATCCATGGACACTGACAGATGTGATTACTATCTTGCAACTTGTTATATGCAAGCATTTTAGGTTGCACGTCGACAGCTGGCATTTCCACACCTCTGTGCGGCACTACGACATGCCCTATGCACTCGCACTCCTTTCCTGTGCATGTGGCTGTGGCAGCAGCGTGCCTTCATTAATATGCATTTGGCACTACTGCGCCATCTTCATGCTGCACTGTCAGCGCAAGCCTACCGCCGTCCTTGTGCCGAGCTTCATGAATCCCGGGGATTGTTTTTTATACAGATAGTAATCGGAAAATGGAAAATTAAAGTTAAAAAAATGAAAAGGAGTTAAAAAAAACTTTAGAGTAAGGGCTTGAAAGTGCAGACTATGGTAAGCATGAATTAAGATATACTGAAGCAGAAGTAACTGAAACCAAGGAGATCCAATTTAGGATTTAGGGCAGACTCATGCGAAAACTGAAGAAGTAAAAGATGCATATGTGGGAAAATTCATTAAAAGAAATTAACAAGAATACTGTAGCTAAGAGGAGGATATTGGATAAGTACTTCAATAAATTTCACAAAAAGGTATAAAAAGGTGAAAAGGAGAGGGAGATATATCAGAGTAGGCCTACTCACATTACATTATAGACACCTTTGTGGTTAAGCAATTCAAGTTTCAACATTTAAATATGAGACAATCTGGTCACTTTTTAACATTCACCTGTATTAAAATTCCATTGGGCTTAGGCATAATAATTTGATTTTTTTTTTTTGTATAGACTGTGAAAGTACAACCAGGTATAATAATTTTGTTTCACAAAAGATTCTTAAAACCTGGAGCAAACTACCAGAAAAAATAAGAAACTCAAACACTGTGGCTACATTGATGTTTGGATTGGTAATGCAACTTTTAGTCCGTTTTTTTCAATCAGTCAGTATTTCCTGACAACCTTAGAGCTGGTATAAATAACTTATAAAACATATTTAGGCATAGCTAGGAAGGGTAGTGTCAGAGGAAAGGGAACTCCATAAAGACTACATAGTAGGAGAAGTGATTAGAGCCATCTGAATGTAAAGCAAGGCAAAGCTGGTTTTCTGGATGGATTTCCAAAAAACAACTAGGTGTTGAACTAGGGAGCACAACATTAAAAGGTAGTCTAGAATTCATAATAAAGTAAAGAACACTTTCCTCTATGATGATGACTGCAAACTAGGGGCTATAATTGACTCTCCAGCTGGCACAGACATCCTCCAAAAGGGTCTCACTGAGACAGATACCTGGTGTCAAAACCATGGCCTCAAGCTAAATGCCAAAAAGTGCATAGTCATCCTCTTTGGAAAAAACAAAGTACCCACAAACTACCACATAGGTGGTAGCCCCCTAAATACGGAAGACACAATAAGGGATCTGGGGACCCAAGTAGATAGTAACCTCTCCTTTGATAATCACATTGCCAAAGTGGTTAGAAAATCCTTATATGTGGCCCACTTAATCACAAACGGGTTTGCATCCAGATCGAAAGAGGTCATTGGGCCCCTCTACGCATCACTCATCAGACCCATCATAGAGTACAATGCCCCATTTGGGATGTACCATACAAGACAACTGCAACAACTGGAAAGACCACAGAAGTTCCTCACCAAGAGGATCACTGGCCTCAAGCAGATGCCCTATGCAGCTCGACTGAAGAAACTCCAGCTGTACTCGGTTGCATATCACCTGCTCAGAGGTGATCTCTGCCTGACATACAAGGCCATGTCCAACCCAGAATTGATGGACATGCTCCACCTAAAGAAAACCATATCCCCTCGAGCCACACGCTCCAGGGATCTAAACCTCACCACAACATAAATAGGACATGCTGGAGGGATAGATTCCTGTCCCAGAGACTTCTCATGCTCTGGAACAAGATTCCAATCTACATTAGGCAGAGCTCCTCGCTAACACTCTTCAAGAGAAACTTTGACGAGTGGATGGGAAACAGAAAGTTTACCCCGGGGATCACTTCAATGGCTCTGCTGGACCAAGGCACAGGGAACTAATCTAAGGGGGCGGCGAAAGCCAACACATTCCAGCTAGGCTTATAAATGCCTTTGGGCAGATAGCCTTGTACCTACCGATGAACCTATGAACCTATGGAGGATGAGGTAGTAGTCCATCTGAAAATGCAGAGCAGTACCGAGTTTTTGACATATCTTATATCAGGCTCATTATGTAATATATATACAATGACTTTTGTTTATATCATTACTTGTAGAATAGAAAGGGTGATTGTATTAATAGATGATGCACTGGCTAAATTCATGAAAGGTTAATCATGAAAACATCATAGGGGTCTGATCATAAATTTTGCAGAAATGTCAGAGAAAGAATTACTAGGGCAGGTGGGAATAGTGTTTCTTTAATGTTCAAAAGATAATTCTTACTTCATATGCTGGAAAAAAATAATACAAGCAGGTCAGTTTTCTGGTGAGGTGTGAGTTTTGTGTAGACGGCTATTGATAAGAATTGTGGTTAATGCAGAGAGCTTCAAGATTGAAGTTAAAGATGGGAAATAATCAGAGCTGCAGACTCTTTCCATGTCTATTCCTGGTCAGTATGGAAAAGTTGGGAAAAAGTGTTGGACTTTATTTGAAGAAGTGGGGTGAGCTGAAGGCTAGAAGCAGATTAAGTGTGATGTGCTAGTCACTGCATGATTTTGCTACCAAATAGCAATAAGATGATTCCAGGCCTCTTCTAAATATTTAGATACAGTGGATTAGAATTAGAAATTTACCATTAAAAATGTCTGATTATAATGATGGAGGGCACAGGGAAGAGAAGCAGGAGTTGTCAGGGTTGAAGGGAGGGTAGCAATATTTGAGAGTACAAGTCTATTTAGCTGTTAGGGACGTGTGGGATAAAAAACCTGAGGCAACCCTCTGAATTAAATTGTTGAGTAGGTATCGGGATGTGATCACTGACATGGAGACTAGAAATAATTAACCTCCTTATTCTTTTACTCATATTATACATGTCATGACTGTACCTGACATTTCACATGGCATAAGGTTAATAGAAGTCCAGAAAGTTTGTAAAAGGTCAGTTTGGAAAAGTAAGGGAAGTAGAGTCAATAAATGGAGGTTAAAACAGGGAGGTACATTGATGCATGAAGCATGCTTGACTTAAGAAGCTACTTTATATTTGTAAATCTGAATTAAATGCTAGGAGTCTTACAGCACAGCCAAATGAGATAGGTAAGCTCACAGAAGTCAAGTTTAACAAACAAGGGCAATTTTTCCATTTATGTTTGGGGAGAACATAGATAACTTAGCTGTGGTGTTGTTAGAGAACCAGCTGCAAACAAGCAGAGAAAAAGAAAATATAAGTAAAATATTACTATATAAACTTGGACAGTATTAATGAAACTGGGAAAATAGTTTGAACGGTATGGCAGAAGTTAAACAAAATACATTGAATAATCTTCAGAAAATAGTACAAAAGTATGGTGAGAATGAGTGAGTTTCTAACCTACAAGGCCATTGAATATCCTCTATGGGAGAGAAAGAAAGAAATTTTGGCAAAGAAGAGGCTGTTCGGACTAAAAAAGTAGAGAAAAGAAGATGGCAAGATGCCAAAATGAGACAATCGAGTTTACATATAAAATGTAAGGAAATACAGAGTCAATAGAAAATTAGGGAATACATGGAAGTTATGAAGAAAGATTTGAGTAGAAGGCGAGTTTTGGACAGAAGGATGACAGGTAATGTGAAAACTTATAAGCCATGGTCCATTTATGATGTACATCAATGGTTAGTTCATTGATTGGATAGATACATCAAAAAGATAAAGGAGAAGACATGGAATGATGCAGCAAAATTTGGGAAGGTAGACAGAAGCAGATAAGCAGTCATCAGCGGTGGTGGTGCTGCGGTAGCGTTGTCGCCTCACAGTAAGATGCTGTCTGGTTCGATTCTCAGTTAGAGCGTCTTCTGCGTGGTGACATGCGTTAATAGGCGTACCTTCTTTGAAGGTTGTGTGTCAGGGCTGGCAACTCGGTACGTAAAAATCAACTGCCAATCATTAACAGACCAGAGTTCCTCTGTGGCGCCCCCTAACCGGGAAAAGCCGAAAGTCACAACAAGACAGAAGCAGATAAGCTGTATATTTAGTGGGAATGTAATGAGGAATAGGAAGTATGAGAATTTTCAAGGAAATATAGGAAAGGCCTTTAGGGTAGAAGGGCAGTGGATGTATTCTGCTTTTACTTACTTGGGGTAGAAACAGGAAAAAGCAATTCCAAAGAAGAAAAAGGGATAAAATAGTTGATGGATTCGTACTGGGTTGAAAAAGAAGTAAAATATATTAAAAAAGAAAGAAAGCTGAAAGAAAGAAGCAGGAATAAACTAAGTGATTGAGTTAAAAGATTGGTAAGAGAAGTAAGAGGGGAAAATAAGGGAGAATGGTTGGGTGCACAGTGGAAAAGTAAGAGATTTAGGTTCAAAAGGATGGGGAAATGAATAATACACAGGTAATAATTATAACAATTATCACAGGTTAAAAGTAATGTTGTAATATACACAGGAAACAGGATGGAAGGAAATGTTATACAGTAGCGGTGAGGATTAGTTCCCCATCTGCTAGAGAGAGAGAGAGATTAAAAAGTTGGAAGAAAGAATGAGGAAGTAAATTATGGAGGACAAAAACACAGTTTAGAAGAATAAGTGGTGAACACTATCAAATCAAAGGCAGGGAACTTTCTAAAAAGGGCACATAGCAGACAGAAACTAATGGGTAATGTTACAGAAATGATAGCGGAAGGGTAGGGCTCAGAGCAAATGAAGTTTAAAGACATTATACATTGAGCTAAGTTGTATGGACAGGTAAAAGGGATAGCTTGCATGACATTTCACTGAGACAAGAGGGGATAAATACATATTAGTATTACTCGGTACCACAGTATGGGAAGGAAGGGGAAAACAAAGGCAAAGGCCCCGGATGGACCATTGTAATAGTGAAAGAAGGGAACTAGCTAGCTTATTATTCATGTGTTGTTTTAAGCATCTAACCTTAGACATTTTCATTATGTATTTTTTCAAATTGCTGCTGATCAAATTATTTTCCATTGACTGTAAAATATGGAAGCAGATATTTTGGAGGGTCTATATTAATTCATCAAAATACATATTCACCAAATATGTATTCAACGAAGGCCAAACAGTAAAATTAATTACAGCGAAGCATGGAATTTTACCCATGGTTAGGAATCACTCACCCTCTCACACTTGAGAACACACACTGCACTAATTCAAACCCACCCAAGTGGGGGGCTTCACCCTACACATCCCCCTAACTATATATACCAACTCTATGACTACACTACAGTGAAGAAAATGGCAAATTTGTGGTGATAGCCCAGTGGTTCTTAACCCTGGGAAAAATTATGTGCTTCGCTGTAGTGAATTTTGCTGTTTAGCAAGCAATGAATATGTTTGATGAACTAATATAGGACAGTGCAGTGGTGTAGCAGTTAGCATTGTCGCCTCACAGCAAGAGGTTCTCCAGTTTGATTTTTAGATGGAGTACCTTCTGTGTGGAGTCTGCATGTCCTCCCTGTGTTTGTGTAGGTTTCCTCCAGGTGCTCCAGTTTCCTCCCACATTACAAAGACATGTGTCTGGAGCATTTCTCCCTAGGCCTCTACTGAAAATAGTTCTGTCCTAGTCAGAATTTCCCTGTAAACAAAATGTTAAATAAATAAGTATAGACCCATTTTGGAATTAGACTAATCTTGAACACCATAATTGCCATGCAACCTGATCAATGTACGAGTGTAAATACCAGACTACAATCAAAACAAATTTTGAAAAAAAAAAGAAGATGAAATCTTCCATTTCTGAATCTGCCAAAGAAAGAAGAAAGCATTTTTTATATACAGCTACTATATGTTTAGAATTGTTCTAAGTAGCAATGACCTCAAGTGTGACTACAGCAGGTAATAAGAGCTCTGAGTGATGTATAGACTTCTTTTACCTTCACATAATACTAATTTTCTGTAAGAGTCCATTTGCAGTCTTTTGATCTCTACTGTGTGCATTTGCAATGATTATTTGCCTTTTATTAACAGACCCTGACTTTATATTACAAATGCTCTTTAATAAGCAATTTGGCCAAGAAAGATAAACATTATTTTTGTTTCATTTTTACAAGTCTGAATAGCATTAGGAAAAAGGCAAGATTACTGGAACTGTTAAAGTAAGCATTTCTCAGCATACCTATGTCAATAAAGTGAGTGCTAATCTCTTCTATATGTGTTGATACATTTATATAAATATTCCATGTTTTGTTGATAAGCAAAATATGACATTCCACGTTTTGTTAAGCAAAGTATGACAAACAATCTTTTTTATGCATTTCTTAACCAGCTAGTGTGAATAACTTTAAAACAAAAAAAATGATGGCAGGCTGCATTAGCTTTTTATGCAAAACAAATTTCCAGACATTACCCTATAAATTAACAAACTGTTCTTTTCATTCCTATATTATAAACTAATGTAAATACCTTTGAAACACAATCAGGCCAACATCATTGCAAACTATGTTGATTCAGAGATCTTTCATTTATGTCAGAATATTTTTATAAGATCTGCTTTTCAAGTCACCAGTAGAAGAAAACACTAAAGTGAAATCAAGCAATATTTAAGCTGTTAAAAGCACAGATAACTACAGCAAATGTATCCTAGTAAACATTTGTCCAGTTCAAAGAAGCCTTGTCAAATAAGTGCACAGACTGCAATTTATTATTTAGGCTTCTTTCACTTTACCATTAACTGCTGCAATGAACTATCATATATACTGCTTACAGTCTTTTAGTAAATGTGTATAACTGAAAAATAATTCCACTTTTAAGTCTATTACTATTACACGTGCTATGGACAGCTGGCATTTTGTATAGATATATATATACTATTATTTTAAGTATTTTCATCCACTCATGATTAGACAAATCAGATCTTGTATTTTAAATAATCCTACCCTAAAGTCAGTCGAAAAATAGCTCAACTGTGTAATGTTGGACATGCAAAGACAGATTAGAACATGTTAATGTGTACTAAGCCATGATTGTAGAATAAGTTACCTTAGATGATATGGTTTGTTTAAACAATGAATAATATTTGAATGTGAACTCCAGAAAACTTGAACAGTAATTAGCCATTTTGTGGAAATGTAAAAGCATATTTTTGTTATATTGGAGTGCTGTAAATATGACAGATAAGGTGAGACATAACTTGTTGTTGAACATACCTGTCTGCAAGGTATCCCATGATGATAGTTCCAATAAATAATCCAATATTCAAAGAGGACTGAAACAGATCCACCTTCCAGTCATCATCACACACAAGGTTAAACTAAAGATACAAATCAACAAAAAAGTATAACATCTGCATCAGATAGAAATCCGAAAGATCCAAAATATTATTTTCTTTATACCCATAAAACCATTTCAAGACCATCTTTCATTGTACGTATTTCAGAAAACTGGGTGCTTTTTTTCAGAAAACAAGTCAGGTGCACTTATTATACATACTTGCTGATTAAATGAAAGTCAGAGTATGATAACATACCAGAAAAATTTAACATATTTGATTTGTAAGCACACACCATATTCATTATTAGGCCATAAGACATGGTATTCCCAGAGTTTTCCATTTCCCACAAAGCAGGCCAAAGGCTTCATCTGTTACAGGCCATAATTAATATGAATATGTTAGCATTTATGATAAATATAAGGTTTCTTATTTATTTACAAACTCACAAGTCTATCAGAGTATAATAACTTTGAGACAGTTTCTTATTTGAAGAGTTTCTACAATGACCATGTGTAACAATTTCTACATGACCATAACACTTTTAAACAATTCTAGTAGGAAAAATAAAATGCATTGTAAGCGGAGTAGATGCAGACATGTCAAACATTACCACTTCATACTTGTCATTCAAACAATGTATGTTGATGTAAAGCCTGTTATTCTGTTAACTTTTTAAGTGAATTTTTGTAATATTTAAAAATTGTCTCTGATTTGGGGCCTTTATCCCCCATTACTTTGTCCAGATTTTTGGAGCAAAGATGGTTACAGCTATGGGTGTGAACATGCATCACCAGAGTAAGGCGGATGAGAGCATCAGTGTAAGTATGGTAGAGATGTAGTCATACAGTGCAGGAAGGTGTTAAAGATTAAACAAATGAAGCCAATGTAGCAATGTGAGCCGGATATGGAAAAAGGTAAGAGAAAACTGCTATAGCAATACCAGTGAAGGTAAGTGAAGAAGTGTGGCATCATTGAATAATGTTATCTCAGACTGTAAGATTTTGCATATAGTTTTTTTTTGGGGGGATAACACAATACATCACCCAGGTAGTCATAAGGGTCCTTTGCCCCCCTGCTTGCACCCAGTTCCTCTACTGTCAGCATAACCCCCCCCCAAATCTCCTGCCTAGGTTACTCTGACTTTCTCATCCAGACCAGGGCTCAATGTTGACATTCTTTTTCTCCCTGGGCAGGGACCTACTCACTACATGCCACAAAGACGTTTTGTGTCATCTAGGATATGAGCAATGGAGATGTTTCTGCTATGGTCCCTAACACTGCCCCCTTGGTGGTGATGTGGATACCTATATATTTTCTGGAGCTGTCATTGCTTTATCCACAGGAGCATGCATGCTCCCATATGCTCCTTGACAAAGCTGCTAGCATTATAACTTGTATATCCACATATGCCTCCCATCATTTATGGCAAATACGTCATGTACTGGCCATGAAGTGGCATTGTGAAATAGCAAGGGAGCCACCAAATCCTACCTCCTGCCACCCACCACCAAGCCCTTCTCATAGCCAAGCTGCTATTGAACTCAGGTTCTCTGAGCTGCAGTCAGGATTCTGCCCTCTGTACCACAGATACATTTTAGTGTGCCAGTTTGCAACATAATCTCTTTTCCACAATATATGCTTCATTGAACATGTTAAACATGAACAAAATTATATTGCTTACAACTGAAAAGATCTGTAGGTTGCAATACTAAAGGAAAAGATGGTATCTCCTTCACTCACGTATCATATGGAACTTTCTTCTAAGATGGGTTAATGAGGGAAATGCTGCTGTATGAGAAAATGACCTTCTTGAACTGAAATGATTTGAATATACCTGGACTCCTCTTAAAAATGCTTCCTGCTATTTGAAAAATGAGTTGTAGTTTTACATTAAATGATATGCAAACGGGTTATTCTTTCTACTGTCTGTAGAGCTCATCCAGTGATGGACTCCAAACATACTTCTATTTATTCTCCACAAGTTTGTTATCCCCGTTCCTTTCTTCCTTTTTCTTTCTTATGTTATCTTATCTTTAACACCATTCTTCAAATGGATAGAAACATCAATAAGCAAGTGTTATCAGTCGGTCTGATTTATACTTGTTTCATTTGCTTAAAGTACTATGAGGAGTAGAAGAGTATTTATGAGTAGAGACACTAGTCATTATATCATTAGAATTTATATAAGTCAACATGTTATAACTATGAGGAGTAGAAGAGTATTTATGAGTAGAGACACTATTCATTATATCATTAGAATTTATATAAGTCAACATGTTATAACTATGAGGAGTAGAAGAGTATTTATGAGTAGAGACACTATTCGTTATATCATTAGAATTTATATAAGTCAACATGTTATAACTATGAGGAGTAGAAGAGTATTTATGAGTAGAGACACTATTCATTATATCATTAGAATTTATATAAGTCAACATGTTATAACTATGAGGAGTAGAAGAGTATTTATGAGTAGAGACACTATTCATTATATCATTAGAATTTATATAAGTCAACATGTTATAACTATGAGGAGTAGAAGAGTATTTATGAGTAGAGACACTATTCGTTATATCATTAGAATTTATATAAGTCAACATGTTATATGCACTACGAGATGCTACAGCAATCTTACTATTAAAATTTTAAATTAAATCTGAAATCTTGACTGATCGGGGCCACTACTGCACCTTATATCCTATGCATCTCTTTCCTAATTCACTCCTATTCAATAATATACATACATACTCAATGAACAATATTAAATAAAAAGAAAACAGAAAGTCACTAAATAGAAAGAAAAGGAGGGAGGCAAACTAACAAAACCCAGACATCCAGCTCAACAGACTTGTGAAATAGTAGAAAACGGCACACGGTGAATTGAAAATGAGAGAAGGCAAAATCAAGACAATTCCAACCATAGGCAGTACTAGTAAGAAATCAGTGATTCATAAGCATGATACAGAATCCTAGACTTGTCATTAGACAAGTGAAAAGGAATGAGCATTACAGGAGTTCAAGTCCTCTGAGTGCTCAAAAACCATTGTCTCAAAGACAGGGACTCGAGATCCTTGTAACTCTTGTAAGTCATTGGTCACACTTGAACATGAACTTGGTCAAGCAGCTATATAAAGAGAGGGGTAGAGGGATTTTAAGCTTAGGGTGTGTGAGGGAGATGGGTTAGGGTGCAGGAAGGTAGTTTTAGAATTAGGGAGCAGGAGGGGAGTTTTGTGAGGGAGATGGGTTAGGGTGCAGGAAGGTAGTTTTAGAATTAGGGAGCAGGAGGGGAGTTTTGTGAGGGAGATGGGTTAGGGTGTTGGAAGGGAGTTTTAGAATTAGGGAGCAGGAGGGGAGTTTTGTGAGGGAGATGGGTTAGGGTGCAGGAAGGTAGTTTTAGAATTAGGGAGCAGGAGGGGAGTTTTGTGAGGGAGATGGGTTAGGGTGCAGGAAGGTAGTTTTAGAATTAGGGAGCAGGAGGGGAGTTTTGTGAGGGAGATGGGTTAGGGTGCAGGAAGGTAGTTTTAGAATTAGGGAGCAGGAGGGGAGTTTTGTGAGGGAGATGGGTTAGGGTGCAGGAAGGTAGTTTTAGAATTAGGGAGCAGGAGGAGTTTTGTGAGGGAGATGGGTTAGGGTGCAGGAAGGTAGTTTTAGAATTAGGAGCAGGAGGGAGTTTTGTGAGGGAGATGGGTTAGGGTGTTGGAAGGAGTTTTAGAATTAGGGAGCAGGAGGGAGTTTTGTGAGGGAGATGGGTTAGGGTGCAGGAAGGTAGTTTTAGAATTAGGGAGCAGGAGGGAGTTTTGTGAGGGAGATGGGTTAGGGTGCAGGAAGGTAGTTTTAGAATTAGGGAGCAGGAGGGGAGTTTTGTGAGGGAGATGGGTTAGGGTGCAGGAAGGTAGTTTTAGAATTAGGGAGCAGGAGGGGAGTTTTGTGAGGGAGATGGGTTAGGGTGCAGGAAGGTAGTTTTAGAATTAGGGAGCAGGAGGGGAGTTTTGTGAGGGAGATGGGTTAGGGTGTTGGAAGGGAGTTTTAGAGTTAGGGAACAGGAGGGTAATTTTGCGAGGGAGATGGGTTAGGATGTTAGGAGTTTTAGAGTTAGGGAACAGGAGGATAGTTTTGTGCGAGAGTTGGGTTAGGATGTTGGAAGGGGACAAGAGGGGAGTTTTAGAGTTGGGGTGCAACTGGGGAATTTAGGTTTAGAGGTGGATTAGAGTTTTAGGTTTAGGGATCAATCAGAAACTTTACGGTTAGGAAAAGGAATGGAGCTTCAGGGTAAGGGACTGAGGACTTGGGATGGGAAATGGGTAGGAGTTTCAGGGTTAGAGTTTAAGTTCTGATAGGGCTATATTGTCTTATAGGATCAGATGCTGAGATGGCCATGTAGAAATGGGAGACCAAGTATTGGACTTTAAGCACTTGCTCTTTCAAGCAAGTGGCAGCAAGCAAAGGTGTGTGCAAGAGACCCTAAAAAGGAACTATTCCAACAAATGAAACTATTACCGTGTTACAAAACAATTTACTAACAATACTAACGTCACATTTATGTCATCAATCATCAATTTACATCTCTGAAGTACAAGTCGCTAGACATCCTAGAAGCTAGCAGGGGAAGGCTATTATATATTTAAATATGTTAATTTCTTTGAATTAGCAAAACTAAATTACTAATAGCTCATTCATTCATGTAGTTTTAGAGAGTCAGCTGCATTCATCATAACTGCTTGTTTGTAGTGTACTCTGCAAAGTTTATTAAGGGGTCACAAGCAGATGAGCTTGAGATTGCTCTGTGGACTTTCTACTCAGTTAATAGAGAAAACTAAAATAAAGTAAAAGCAAAATAAATTGTGCAGTTGATAATACAGATTTAACTAACAGTCTAGTAATTGTTTTGTATAAGACAGTAGCAATGTTCCTCTTACCTGTGCCTGTTAGCCCTCATTGTGCACCATGTGTATACTTTTATGGTATCAGTATAAGTGTTGAGCACTACTTTCTCAGAAATAGAAATGAAATTAGAACATGCTCAGTTTGGTACCTTATACTGATTAGATTGTCCCTTTTGTCTTTGCTTCAGTCTGTGAAGGAGACAATCAGGTTTGTAAAACTACCAAGGACAGAGCATAACAATCTCCATATCTTAAACATTAAAGTTGACTGCCCTAGAATGCTATTCACTAAAGCAATTGGAATCATTAACATTTTACATTGAAAAAAAAAGTTTCCAACAAAGTATGGTAGCAGTGGAAGTTAACTCATTAAATGATGATTTAGCTTTAACTTTATTAGCTGTGTGAGAGAGTACCTTGCTTTCAGGCAGTGATTGCAGGGCTTCTGTGGCATATATTGGTAAAAAAAAATGTGCACCCTCTATATGCTATGGAAAAGAAGGTATCCAGTAACCAAAACTCATCTCAAAAACAGCATACCTGTCACCCCACCAAAGTGACTACTATCGCTTTTTATGGTACTTGACTAGAAATTTTCAATTAGTATTTGTAATAGTAGTAGTAGTAGTAATAGTAATAGTAGTAATAGTAGTAGTAGTAATAGTAGTAGTAGTGTTTGCATTATAGTAGTGGTGAAACAACAGTGCTAGTAGCAGTAACTTAATTAATATTATAGGTTCATAGGTTCATAGGTTGATACTAGGCTATCTGCCCTAGGGCATTTATAAGCCTAGCCAGAGTGTGTTTGACGTTCGCCACCCTTTTAGAATAGTTGACTGTACCTCTGTATAGTAGGTCACAGAAGGTAGCCCTTTTAAGGTTAGTTTACTGTACCTCTGTCAAGCAGAGACACAGAAGAGATCCCAGGGGTAAACTTACGATCTCCCATCCACTCAAGATTTCTCTTGAAGAGGGTCAGTGAGGGGCTCTGCCTAACATGGATTGGGATTTTGTTCCAGAGTGAGGGGAGCCTCTGGGATATGAATCTGTCCCTCCAGCATGTCCTATTTATTTCTGTGCTGAGGTTCAAGTCCCTGGAGCATGTAGCTCTAAGGGATTTGGATTTCCTGAAGTGAAGCATGTCCATTAATTCTGGGTTGGACATGAACTTTATATGTCAGACACAGATCGCCTCTGAGTAGGTGGTACGCAACTGGGTAGAGCTGGAGTTTCTTTAGCCGAGCTGCATAGGGCATCTGTTTGAGCCCCTTGATCCTCTTGGTGAGATACTTTTGGGGTCTTTCCAGTTGCTGCAGGTGTCAGGTAAGGTACATCCCAAACGGGGCATTGTACTCAATTATGGGCCTGATAAGTGATGAGTAGAGGGGCACAATGACCTCTCTTGATCTAGATGTGAACCCTTTCATGATAAGATGGGCTATATAGAAGGTCTTTCTAACCACTTTGGCAACGTGGTTGTCAAAGGAGAGATTGCTATCTATTTGGGTCCCCAAGTCCCTAATTACTTCTTCCATACTTAATGGATTACCACCTATGTGGTAATTTGTGGGTACTATGTTTTTCCCAAAGGGGATGACTATGCACTTTTTGGCATTTAGCTTTAGGCCATGGCTCTGGTACCAGTTATCTGTCTCTGTGAGACCCTTTTGGAGGATGCTTGTGTCAGCCGGAGAGTCGATTACGGCACCCAATTTGCAGTCATCTGTGAACTTGGTCAGCCATAGTCCACCCATGTTAGCCTGTACCTCGGAGAAATATATACCGAACAAGAGAGGTCCCAGGACTGAGCCTTGTGGGACGCCACTTGTAACTGGTTTAGAGTCTGACATGGCACCTGCTATTGTGACCATGTGGGTTCTATCTTTGAGCCAGTTTGCAGCCCATCTTGTGACATAGGGGTTGATATTTAAGCTGGTGAGCTTATTTATGATGCCCGAGTGGGGTATTGTGTCGAAGGCTTTTGCGAGGTCCAGATAGGCTGTGTGGACTATCTTCCCTTCATCTATGGCTTTGGTAACTGTTTCAAAGAAGTCAACCAGGTTCAAGAAGCAAGATCTGCCCTTAACAAAGCCGAATTGGGTAGGATACAGTGTCTGGAGGTTCCCAATGTGTTTGTTTATGATTTCCATGATGATACGCTCCATAGCTTTGCAGACCAGGCTAGTCAGGCTTATAGGGCGATAGTTTCTGGGGTCTGTTGTAGCACCACCTTTGTGGAGTGGGACCACTGTTGCTGTATGCCATTCCTTGGGTACATATCCTGTAGTAAGACTGAGATTGAACAGTGACTTTATATGAGGGTTTAGTTCTTCTTGCAGCTCATGTAAGACGCAGCCTGGGACACTGTCTGGTCCCATTGATGCTGTGTTTTTGCTTTGGAGAGGGCAACTCTCACCTGTGCATCTGTGATCTCAGGAAGGCTACACTCTGTTGGGATAGACATTTGCTCTTTTGGGGGGGAAGGGGGGGAGAAGTTTGCACTGAAACTTTCTGCCAAGATGTTGGCAATGTCTGTCAGTTCAGTGTATTTTTTGTCATTTTGCACTAACTCAGAGCATATCTGGGAGTTGCCTCTCAAGTTTCTGACATAACTAAAGAAGGCCTTGTGATTATCTTTAGTGTCTTGTGCAATTCTTCTTTCAAAGCTGGCCTTAGATGATTTTATGAGGGATCGTAGTTTCTTGCTAGTACTGATCAGAGACGCCTTCCCTTTTTGGGACTTTGTTCTATCATGTAGTAGCTTTCTCCTTCTGTTGTATAGCTTACTTATGGCCGGGGTCCACAAGACAGGTCTCCTGCCTATGGAGGCGTGAGTCTTGGTTTTATTTGGGATAGCATGCTCCATGCATTCCTGTAGGTGTCCATAGAATGCTTTTGTAAAGGATTCTGCATTTTAGGCCATATTTTCCACTGGCTCGGGGACTTTGAAGGATTCCACCTCGGTTTTGAGAAGTGTAAAGTTTGCTTTTGAGAAGTTCTTCACTGTGGTTTCCTTGGGTATGGGGTGGGGACGGAATATGGATGTCCAGTGAGATTTGTTTATGATCTGATCTTACCAATGAGGGGTATACCTCTGGTGTGGAACATAGAGACCCCATGTTGGTGATGACCCAATCCAATATGTTTTCCCCTCTTGTGGGAGTGGTGACCAGTTGTTCCATAGCATTTGAGTTTATAAATTCTAGGAACCGTTGGGCGAGGGTGTTTGGGCTTGAGTAGTTTTCCCAATCAATGTTTGGGTAGTTGAAGTCACCCAATATAATGGTGTTTGGAGAGACCTTCATATTCTCCAGTGTTTTCAGGAAAGCCAAGTGAGGTTCCTGTGTTTGGAAGGGTGGTCTGTAGCAGGCTACAAACTGAAAGGCAGTTTTGCCCACTGTTAGTTGCACATGGATGGTCTCCGATGCTTCGTGCAGTGCCACTAACCTGGAGGTGTGGGTATCTTTGATAAATATGGATACTCCCCCTCCTTTTGTGGTTCGGTTCAAGTTTTGGGGCTGGAAAGCATGGTATGAAGTATAACCTGTTAGTGCTGGGGTGCTCTCAGGAGCCTTGAACCAGGTTTCTGTTACTGCACAGATATCGATATTCTCCATACTGAGGAGAGTCTTGAGTGCATGCATCTTGAGGTTTAGACTTTTGGCGTTGAGCAGCATTACCCTTAGTTTTTTTTTTTTCTTTGTGTTGTCTATGGAGGTGCATTTGTCTTTTGAGCCTTGCCTAAAAAGGCACTATGGGGGAGGCAAGAGCCTTTGCCAGTATTCAAAAACCCAGGGGTTACAGGTGCAAGCCATTCCTATGAAGCAACGTGGCTTGTCGAGCATGTCATCCCAGGCTGACAGACACTGGATCCCCTTTGAATGACACCAATACTTTAGCCAATTGTTAAAATTAATCATTTTGTCTTTATACTGTGGCATCATTCTTGGTGAGGGTAAGATGCTATTCAAGGTCAGGGTCATACCGGCCTGGGCTATATGATCAAAGAGCTCCTCTACGTCTTTTTTCATGTAGTCCAGGGAGATACATCTCAGCTCATTCACATCAGCATGGACAATGATAGAGTCATATTTGTCCTTGCTTTGGAGTGACCTGAGTGCTTGTGTTATGTGGTGGATCCTGGCACCTGACAGGCAGCTTACAGTGACCTTCTCCTTGTTCAGCCTGGTGAGTGGGACGTCAGTGTGTCTGACAATAGAGTCACCTATTACAAGTGTATTAGGTGTGTTGTTTAGCCTTAAGGGCTGTGACTGTGTGGCACACTGACCTTGTGAGCTATGTGCTACGTGGGTATTGTTTCGTGGTAGGGTTTGCTTGGATGTCTGCTTTGGAGGTCTCTGCTGCTTAGGCAGATTTTTATTTAGAGCCTCCGAATATGTTTTTGTGTGATTATGTGTGTGGTTTACTGATGCGATAGGTCTATGTGAGATTGGATTTGTGGTGTGTGTGGTTACCTTCTCCTCCTGACAGGCTGTGCCAGTACTGGGTTGAGAGAGCTTAGCCTCCAGTTTGGCTATATAGTAGTAGTATTGGTAGTAGCAGCAGCAGTAGTAGTAATGGAGGCAATACTAATAACATTAATTGTAGTAACAGTAGTAACAATAGTAGTATCAATATCAGTAGCATTATCAGAAGTAATTATGGTAGTAGTAAAAGTAGCAGTAGTGCTTGTAGTAGCAGTAGCAGCAATAGTAGAAATGGTTGCAGCAGCAACATTAGTAGTAGTAGTAGCAACAGCAGTAATAGCCAAACAATAGTAATAGCAGTAGTAGCACCAGCAACAGTAAGTAGTAGTGATAGTATTAGTAGCAATAAGTAGTAGCAGCAGTAGTATACATAGTAATAGAAGTAGTAGTATTAGTAGTAGCAGAAAGAGCAGAAGTAGTGCAGTAGTAGCAACATTTGCAGTATGTAGTAGCCAAATTAATAGTAAAGCAGTAATAGCAGCAGCAGTACTACTAGTAGTAGCAGCAATGAAGATACAGTAGTAGCAGTAGCAGCAGCAGTAGTAGTAGCAATAGCAACAGCATTAGTAGTAGTAGCAGCTGTAGCAGTAGTAGTAGTAGATTCAGTAGTCACAGTAGGAGTGGTAGCAGCCACAATACTACTAGCAGTAGTATCAAAAGTAGCAGTAGTAGTAGTAGTAGTAGCAGCAGCAGCAGTAATAGTAGACAAAACAGTAGTAATAGTAACAGTAGTGGTGGTGACAGTGGCAGAAGCAAATAGCAATGTTAGATTTTGTAAAGCAGAAAATCAATGATGAGAAAGATGGGCATTGAGTCCGCTATTTAAATTCATGCAAATGATACACTTTGCTTCCACAGAGCTTAAAAAGTCCTTTTCAGAGATATTTTTACTTGCAATTTTATTCAGCAATAAAGCAATATTTTTCTGTATGCATGTACCCACAAAGCTGAGCCTACATATGGTATGTACATAACTATCAGTGTTAAATAGTTTGCTGTTATGTGCCTGAGACAGACATGTTCAGGTAGTGTGTTACCACGATGTAAGGTGCACTTTTATACTGAGACCTCAGCAGCATGTGCAGCTTTGATGTTGTTTGATTTGTACCCATATCAATGCTACTATATTAAAACTAAACATGATACAGCTCCAGAAATGAATAGCAAATAAGCAACTTTACAGTGCTACCTTCAAGAACAACATCAGAATTATCACAGATAGTTTGTGAGTTGTGGGGAATATGGAAAGTGATGCTTGGTTTCTGAATCTTAATGCTTTATTGTTATCTTTGACTGTGGTGAGATTCTTCTTGTAAGGAAGTGAGACTGATTTCTGTGTTAAGACAATAGGGGAGAATATCTGAGAACAGTATGGCTCAAATATAGACTCTGTCACTTACAGCTGAATTATTTGCAGATGTGGAAGACTTTAATTAAAGTAATAATCCATTGATCTTGAGGGGGAACATTAACATCTTAAATGACTCTACATTTGACAGACCACAGCACAGAGCATCTCGTTAAAGCTGATGGCGGAGGGGAGTATTAAGAAGTGAGCTACATCAAATGAAGTTATTTGGTATACCTCCCCATTAAATTACCCATCTTTTAACATTTTAGCACCCAGTAGAGGATAGGGTAGCAGCACTGATTTCTTTTTGGTATTACCTGACCTGTTGAGCTCTTAGATGTGTCTTTGGTATTTTATGCATTAACAGACAATAATGGGATTTTTCTCTCTCTGTGGTTAGGAGATGGTTTATCCTCTCCTGCTAAATTGTGGAGACTAGACCACTTACTGCTAGATGATCCTCATCCTTGAAAAGGTTTACTGTGTAAGAGGTGAATAATTACAGAGTTTAATCCCCTTCAATCCATAACAGTGCTAATCTTGTGGGAATCCTTAAAGTTGAATTTAAAGAACGCGTGGTTAGCAGACAAGGCACACATCCTGGAGAAAATGGATAATGATGCTCGTTTAGAGGCTGAGATGGTGCTCCTATATGACAGACGTCAAAAACATTACTTCAAGAATAAGTCATGGACGACAGAGTACAATAACATCAAACTCTCCATAAGTAAGGTATGCTTGTGATGGGGAGAACCCTATCATGTTCTCCTGGTTGTGAGAGAAATTGTTGAGTGAACATGTTGAGAGTCTAGCCTGTTGACTTGCCAAATTTGATCCCGGCTAAATAAACTCTATAAGTAAGACCACCCTAGACAGGGTCTCCCTATACCTCAGACAGGTAGTGCTACAGGACTTGGCCATCTCTGAATAAACTAGTGAAACTGTTAACATTTAGACTAAGAGGAAGGCAAGAAAAATCCATACATTAGTAGTGAGGGATTAGAAAAGGTTAGTTTCAAGCCCAAAAACAGTTAGTGGAATCTTTCAAAGCTTCAGTGCCTACTTATAATCCCACCCAACCCAAAAGGAATCAAGTACATCCCTTTGCACCCAGAGAAAGCAACCTGTGAGAAGCTAATGCCCTGTTTAACAGTGAGAAGTTGTCTTGCAAAGTGCAAGAAGTAGGGCCTACCTTAGACACTACCAAAAATGGTAAGACCCATGGCCCATATGACTACATGTGAGCATCTACAAACAGCTGCAAATGCAGCTGTCTCAAGCACTTTCAGGACTCCTTAACACCATTCCGGTCATGAGCCCTTTGCCAATAGGAATACAAGAATCTAGGATACTTATCATCCCCCGAATTGGAGAACCCCTGATAAATGCAGGCAGGAAATTATACACAAAAGATCCTTTTTAATAATATAGACAGCATTCATCTCTTCCTTGTTCACCCAGATCAGGTGGGATTTCTTAAGGAAAGATCTTGGTCAGACCCCCTCCCTCTACTTCTCCTGCACCTTACAGTACAAAAGAACTTTTCCAACCCCCATGACAGCCGTGAAGGTAAAGTTTGGAAAATCATTTTACTCCGTTTAGTGGGAATATTCCTATATTAAAGTGGTTCAAGTCTTACACATCTCTCCCTTCACCAAGGTACTTATCTGTGATCAAATATCAACGCATTTCTCTTATACAGAGGTATGAGTAGAGATTCCTTTTCTCCCCAGCATTACTCATGCTAACAAGTGAAGTGAATAAGTCTGTTATTATGTATCAAAAACTTCACAGGGCCTTGTAGTTCGAGTTAGAACACTGGTTTCATAAACCAAGGGTCATGACTTCCATCTCTTCAAGGTTTCTGCATGTGCTTTAATCATTCTAAAATGTGTGGAAAGGTGTACTTTATGTATTTGTTTTTGTCTGTCAGGCTGCACTATTACTGAGCTGCTTCCCGTGGTCCAGTGGTTCAAGGTTTGATTCCCTCAGCCTTCACTGTCTAACTGTGTAAGTCACCTAACCAGACAATACTCCTGGACTGAGTCTGAAAAGGTCCATGGAGATCAGTGCTCTACCCTGGTAAATAAACTGAAATAAAAATAAAATGGTGGATGGTAATGGGGTAAGACCTGAGAATCACACTCTTTGCAGACAATTTCCTGATACTTACAGTAGAAACCAAATGTGATACTCAAACGATCTTAATGTCATTCCCATTTCACTTCCTTACTGGCCTTAATTAAGTCTGTCCAAAATAGAATTATTCTTTGCTAATGAAGCAGTACTACATCTCCTTCCAAAAAAATGGCAGCACCCTTCAAATGGTTTAGAGACAGTCAACAGTAGCTGGGAATTTGATTTTGCAGGGACTCAATAGCCAAGGAGCATCATGACAGGAGGATGTCTTCATAGCAGTACATGCTTGGAAGGGACTGAGATGTTCCTGGTGGAGGTGAATTTCAGTAAGAAAGATGATGCATCTTTAAGCGTCTCACCACTACCACTGTGTCTGGCTTTCAAAGATAAAAACAGCTTTTAAGGAATTTATATGGGAAAAAAACTGGCTTACTTACCCACTCAGTGTTATTTCTAGTAGTGAGTAGGGAGGGGGGAATGAGGCTGCAAGGTATGTGAAGGCTAGTGGGAGTTTTCAAATTACAACACTACTTTGGCACTCTCACCCACCCCATGCCTACCTGTGCAAAGAACCAGGAAGAATTTCTACTGCAGCTCTGGGGTGATTTTCTCACTTCTTCCCTAAATGGTCAAAAACTGGTTCACCTTGCAAACCACCTTTAAAACCGTAAATTGGCTTGGCAAGGTGACTCACAAGATCTGGTGCTGAAACACAGAGATCCCTTTATGCGGGCATCTCAAATTAATGATAAAAAGGAAAAATTATGGTGGCCATTTTGGATGGACAAAAGTAAATGGTGGATATCTCATTTTTCCCAAGTTGTAAATTATAGGAAGATTTTGCACCTTAAGGAATATGTTTTGCTTTTCTAGATCAGACAGATGGAAATATTTTCAGCTCCATCATGCAGTTTTTCATTCCAACCTGCTCATCAATATACTTGTTACTGGAAGCATACATCTTAGAGATGTGTACTTACACTTTCATAGGAATGTAAAAAGGAACCTTAGCTGATGTACACACTTGTATCAGCAAAATCTCAACCCTAGCTGTGATTGAGAATTGTGCCAATAGGTTCAAGAATGAAACTTGCATCACCCAGTGAATCAGCAATTAAGTCTTATTTATGCACAGAAAATACACCAGGATTACTCACACATCTAAGACCTGCATATAAAGTTTACTGGACTCTTACAAGAGGACCCAGGAAAGGCTGAGTAGTAGATGCTCTATGTCAGACTTGTGAAGCAGTGGAAGCAGAGGTACACCATAAGAGCTGGTATTGTCTCCTTATCACCAAGATTTGAGTAGATGTAGTTAATACCATTACCATGTTTGCATCCCCTTTGAGGGTAAACTTCTGGATATTATTGAACTTTGGGAGACAATGCAATCATCTGCAAGTCTAAACTCGGTGTTTTTTCCACAGCTATCATTATATTTTGCATTGCATCTGAGAGGACAAATCTGATGCATCTTAGGCTCCAAAAATACTTGGGCTTTCTATAGAAGTATGCTAACTTGTTATGGCAGACCCTCAATATATGAATCCTAAAGCCTAAAACACTTCAGGAAGGATTAACAGGGTCAAGTTATCTCTGGTCTTGTTTACCACCTTGAACATACTAAATCACATCAGAGAGGTGAAGGAGCAAATGCCCCATCACAGAATAGTTTACATAGCAATTTATCTGTTATAGTAATAAGCAGATAGCATTGTTTGCTTGCTTGCGTGTTAGGTGTTGCTTGTTGTATTTTGTACACGTTATACAAGTTATATAATCATTGTTACTTTGTTCGACTTTCATCATATATATTTATAACCAATGCTCACCCCTAAATAATGTACCAATTAATTAAAATTCCAGCCTCACAGAATATTATAAGACACAAACGTAGTCCAAAGTCCAAAAACCAGCTCTTTATTTTCGGATCTGGTACCTCGGCCTTTCGCCTTCAAAGGATCACAAAAACTCTACATATTCTCACAGTATAAATATACATTTTCTTAATGATATAATTAGTTAATTGATTAACACAGCTTTCTGAGATAATCATTTAGAATAAATTCATACATTTAAAGGGACATTCACAGTTACATAAGGTAACATAAAAAGTAACATAAAAAATAACACTTTCAAGAATTTCAAGTTTAAATAACATTTCATTCCACTTAATGATATCCCTTTTGAAATATAGAAAAATACTTAAATATATTTTGTGATGCATTTTTAAGATATATTTTTTTTAAAAAATATATTTTAAATATATTATTATTATACAAGATAGAAATAGTCAGTACCAACAAAAAATATTACTTCAATCATATTAAATAATAAACACATTACTACATAAATACATTACTAAAAAAATTCTACAAATGATAAATAAATAATTCCATATCAAGGACACTATACTATATGTATACTGATTCATTACAGCATTAACTACTTAGTTCCAAATTTAATCCACCCGGTTTCAAAGTGTTATATTTAAGAATCATTTTTGTTTCCAATTCTAATAACTTTTGAATGAACATTTCTCCACCTTCAGAGTAAAATGGCTTACCTAGGATACAAAATCTTAAGCTATTAGAGCAACCACCATGATGTTCCAAAAAATGTTTAGCCACAGGACTAAATTCACTTTTATTTTTTATATCCCTTAAATGTTCAAGTATACGGACTCGAACCATTCTTTTAGTCTGTCCTATATACCATATATTATTGCATGAACATCCCAATATATATACTACTCCCACTGACCTACAGTTAAAATGAAATCTAGGTGAAAATGATATCCCATTAATTTTACTCGGGTTTATAACCTTTGTACAGATGCTACAGTGACCACAGGGATGTGTACCTACCGGAAGACCTAGATCCTCATCTCCTTTCACAAAATAAAGTTCAATAATTCTTTTAAATTTTTCCCCCTCTTATAAGAGAATGTTATATGTTTCGGAAAAAGATGACCTATATTCTCATCATCAATAATGAGGTACCAATATTTTCTTATCAATTTTTCAACCTCACCCGACAGAGGAGAGAACTTGGTCACATAAAATAATTTTTCTTCTTCTTCCCCCATCCCATTAGTGTTATTCCTATAGCTATCATAATCATAGTCAATATTAGCAGAGCTTTTATCAGTTACCCGATATTCAATATCAGTGACCCCCAGAACTTTATTTTTAATCATCCTCAAATTGTCCATATTATAGCCTCTCTCACTCAATCTTAATTCAACTTTATTTAACTCTTTATTTCTTTCACTTAAATTACTTGTATGGTCAGATATCCTTTTAAACTCTCCTAGAGGTAGTGAGCGTATAAGATGTCCAGGGTGCATGCTGTCAGCATGAAGAAACATATTAACAGAAGTATTTTTCCTAAATGGCCTGTAACCAATGTTTCCTTCATTCTGATATAATGTTATATCCAGAAAGTTTATTTCTTCCCTACTAGATTCAAAGGAAAAAGTCAACCCATGGTTATTCCCATTTAGCATATCAAAAAATTAAAAAAATTCCACAATATCACCCCTACAAATTAAAAAGAGATCGTCAATATAACGCTTATAAGTAACAACATTCTTTTTATAAAAGGAACTAGGGTAGATAAATAATTTTTCAAAATAGCCCATATAAATAATGGCATATGAGGGCGCAAAGGCAGCCCCCATAGCCGTTCCCTTTAACTGCAAAAAGAAGTCATTGTTGAAACAAAAGTAGTTGTGAGTGAGACTAAATTCCAATAACTGAATCAAAAACATTGTTCTGGGTCCATCACCTAACATCTCAAAAACTGCATCCAGTCCCCACTTTCTGTTAATATTGGTATATAGGGATTTCACGTCGATTGTCACCCAATAGTAATCATTACACCATTTAGTATGAGAAAGTTCATTCAATAAATCTTGGGTGTTAGAAATATGTGCCATCACTTTACCTAGATGTTTTTTAAGATGAAAATCAAGAAATAAGTTGACATTACTTAAAAATGCACCAATACCAGATACTATTGGCCTGCCAGGGGGTTTAGTTAAATTTTTATGTACCTTAGGTAGAACATAAAACATAGGTGTCAAAGGGTTTTTAATGTATAGCTTACACACATCACTATTACTAAAAAAACCCAAGTGTTCCCCTCTTTCCAGCAGGTTCAATAGGTCAGCATTAAATCCAATTATAGGATTTTTAACTAGTTTTTTGTATTCATCTTCATTATGTAATAGATCATATACCATTTCACAGTAAAAAGTTCTATTTGTAATAACCCAGTTGCCCCCTTTGTCTGCACTTTTAAAAATAAATTCCTTTTTTACATTTATTAAGCTTTTCAAGGCATTCCATTCATTTTTCACTAGATTGTATTGTTTTCCATGGTCATTAAACTTTTTCATTAATAACGTCAATTCCCTAAATACAATCTTAAAGAACATGGCAATCACTGGAACTTTTATATTAGGCATAAATCTATTACTAGAGGCAAATTTTGGTAACATTAGTTTTCCATAGCCTGTGAAGAAATTTTCCATACAGTCATCATTGTTATCTAAACCTGATGCATCTTCATCTAAAGGACAACAATCCATATTTTCATAATCATATATAGACAGGTTCAACAAATCCATGTCAACATCAGCTCCATCATTTTCATCAGTATTGCAACTTCCCATATGACTAGTGTCATTAATATTAGAAAAATAAACTTTTAAATACAGCTTTCTTAAAAAGCTTTTTAACTCCATATACAAATCCCCAAGTGAGGGAAAAAAAGTAGGCACAAATTTACTGCCTTTCAATAATAATGATTCCATATCCTCACTCAGAGTTAAATCAGATAAATTAACCAAACAAAGACATCGTTCATTAGGCAAACTCACATTATTAGTCTTTAAAGCGGTTCCTTCCCTTTCGGCCATTTCTCCCATGGCCCGATTTACTACCCTGAAAGGAACTGTCACTTTTAGAGGAATTCACTCCGCCGTTAGTACTTTCAGTCTCAGTATTCCCATTGCCGGTAAAATCTGCAAAAGTAACATTTTTAGGACCAAAAGTACCTTTTTCACGCTCTCCCGAAGATGTAGACACACTCTGCTGCCTAGAAGAATTTCTTCTCACCTTTGACCTGCTACACATTTTTTCACGTTGCCAGGAGAAGAGTACACCCGTTTCATAATCTTTCAGGTCACGTAACAGCTTATTTCTCTTCCGTTGTAAGATGTCATTCTCTAATTTAGACACCTTTTCCTTAATTTTAGTGAATTGCACCTTAAAACAGGACTCCTCCACCACCTCGTCCTGTAGGTGCATAATGTCACTTTTAAGTTTATCATGTAACCTTTGGTTCCGTTTCACTAGAATACGGAGCCATTTGGTAGTACACTCAAGTGCCGCTTGCTTCCACTCATCTAACAGGTCATGCTCATCTTCGGAGAAAGCCGTGGCAGGCAGTTTGTCAATACATAGTCCTCTGGGCGTCAAATTCAAACTTATATATTTCTCCAACAAACAAGTGTCGAGAAATAAAGCAATCTCTTTAGTCATGAGTTTGTCCAAGGCAAAAAAACGATCATCCATCTGACTATTGCCACCAATGTTCCATAAATCCACATTCACAAATTTTCTCTCACGTTCGTTGACCATCTCAGCAAAATTAAAGGCTCCTGACATGTAGTTCTGCCCCGAAGCTCCACTTGCCTGTGTCATGGTACTGGTAGTTGTCTCGGACCAACAACAACTTCACATACATCAAACAGTTCAAGAAGAATAAGATAAGACACAAACGTAGTCCAAAGTCCAAAAACCAGCTCTTTATTTTCGGATCTGGTACCTCGGCCTTTCACCTTCAAAGGATCACAAAAACTCTACATATTCTCACAGTATAAATATACATTTTCTTAATGATATAATTAGTTAATTGATTAACACAGCTTTCTGAGATAATCATTTAGAATAAATTCATACATTTAAAGGGACATTCACAGTTACATAAGGTAACATAAAAAGTAACATAAAAAATAACACTTTCAAGAATTTCAAGTTTAAATAACATTTCATTCCACTTAATGATATCCCTTTTGAAATATAGAAAAATACTGAAATATATTTTGTGATGCATTTTAAAGATATATTTTTTTTTTTTTTTTTTTTTTTTTTTAAAAGAATGTTGTTACTTATAAGCGTTATATTGACAATCTCTTTTCAATTTGTAGGGGTGATATTGTGGAATTTTTAGAATTTTTTGATATGCTAAATGGGAATAACCATGGGTTGACTTTTTCCTTTGAATCTAGTAGGGAAGAGATAAACTTTCTGGATATAACATTATATCAGAATGAAGGAAACATTGGTTACAGGCCATTTAGGAAAAATACTTCTGTTAATATGTTTCTTCATGCTGACAGCATGCACCCTGGACATCTTATACGCTCGCTACCTCTAGGAGAGTTTAAAAGGATATCTGACCATACGAGTAATTTAAGTGAAAGAAATAAAGAGTTAAATAAGGTTGAATTAAGATTGAGTGAGAGAGGCTATAATATGGACAATTTGAGGATGATTAAAAATAAAGTTCTGGGGGTCACTGATATTGAATATCGGGTAACTGATAAAAGCTCTGCTAATATTGACTATGATTATGATAGCTATAGGAATAACACTAATGGGATGGGGGAAGAAGAAGAAAATTTATTTTATGTGACCAAGTTCTCTCCTCTGTCGGGTGAGGTTGAAAAATTGATAAGAAAATATTGGTACCTCATTATTGATGATGAGAATATAGGTCATCTTTTTCCGAAACATATAACATTCTCTTATAAGAGGGGGAAAAATTTAAAAGAATTATTGAACTTTATTTTGTGAAAGGAGATGAGGATCTAGGTCTTCCGGTAGGTACACATCCCTGTGGTCACTGTAGCATCTGTACAAAGGTTATAAACCCAAGTAAAATTAATGGGATATCATTTTCACCTAGATTTCATTTTAACTGTAGGTCAGTGGGAGTAGTATATATATTGGGATGTTCATGCAATAATATATGGTATATAGGACAGACTAAAAGAATGGTTCGAGTCCGTATACTTGAACATTTAAGGGATATAAAAAATAAAAGTGAATTTAGTCCTGTGGCTAAACATTTTTTTGGAACATCATGGTGGTTGCTCTAATAGCTTAAGATTTTGTATCCTAGGTAAGCCATTTTACTCTGAAGGTGGAGAAATGTTCATTCAAAAGTTATTAGAATTGGAAACAAAAATGATTCTTAAATATAAAACTTTGAAACCGGGTGGATTAAATTTGGAACTAAGTAGTTAATGCTGTAATGAATCAATATACATATAGTATAGTGTCCTTGATATGGAATTATTTATTTATCATTTGTAGAATTTTTTTAGTAATGTATTTATGTAGTAATGTGTTTATTATTTAATATGATTGAAGTAATATTTTTTGTTGGTACTGACTATTTCTATCTTGTATAATAATAATATATTTAAAATATATTTTTAAAAAAATATATATCTTAAAAATGCATCACAAAATATATTTAAGTATTTTTCTATATTTCAAAAGGGATATCATTAAGTGGAATGAAATGTTATTTAAACTTGAAATTCTTGAAAGTGTTATTTTTTATGTTACTTTTTATGTTACCTTATGTAACTGTGAATGTCCCTTTAAATGTATGAATTTATTCTAAATGATTATCTCAGAAAGCTGTGTTAATCAATTAACTAATTATATCATTAAGAAAATGTATATTTATACTGTGAGAATATGTAGAGTTTTTGTGATCCTTTGAAGGCGAAAGGCCGAGGTACCAGATCCGAAAATAAAGAGCTGTTTTTTGGACTTTGGACTACGTTTGTGTCTTATCTTATTCTTTTTGAACTGTTTGATGTATGTCACAGAATATTATGCCTACTACACATTAGTCATAGGTGACTCTATAGTCAGGCACACTGATGTCCCACTCACCAGGCTGAACAAGGACAAAATTACAGTCAGCTGCCTGTCGGGTGCCAGGATCTGCCACATCACTCATACACTCAAGTCACTCCACAAGTACAAATATGACTCTGTCATTGTCCATGTTGGAGTGAATGACTTGAGACGTACTTCCCTGGACTACATGAAAAGAGATATGGAAGAGCTGTCAGATCATGTGGCCCAGGCAGGTATGACCCTAGCCCTGAGTAGCATCCTGCCTTTGCCCAGAATGATACCACAGTATAAGGACAAAATGATTGACTTCAACAATTGGCTAAGTTTCTGGTATCATTCAAAGGGGATCCAGTATCTGTCTGCCTGGGATGACATGATCAACAGACCACGATGCTTTGCCACAGATGGTCTGTACCTGTCACCCCTGGCATTCAGGTTATTGATTAAGACTCTTGCCACCCCTATAGTGCCTTTTTTAGGCAAGGCTCAAAGGACAAAACCACCACCATAACAGATATAAGCATGCAAAATCTGAAGGTAATCCTACTCAATGCTAGAAGTCTAAACCTCAAAATGCACTCTCTCGAGGCACTTCTAAAAATGGAGAACATTGATAACTGTGCAGTAACTGAGACCTGGTTCAAGACTCCAGAGAGCACTCCTGCAATACCAGGCTACAACACTTACCACACTTTTCGGCCACTAAACCAGGACCGAAACACTAAAGGTGGAGGAGTGGCCATATTCACCAAGGATATTCACACCTCCAGGCTAGTTGCCCAGCACAATGCATCTAAAATATTACAGGTACAACTAATTCTATGTAAGACTGCAATCCAAATTGTAGCTTGCTACAAATCCCCCACCATGCCCCAAGATTCTCACTACACCTTTCTAAACATCTAAACAGACTGGAATATATTAAGATACAACCAAACACCCTAATACTGGGTGATTTCAACTACCCTGCCCATTAATTGGGAAAACTACTCGAGCACCAACACCTTAGCCCAACGGTTCTTGGAATTCATAAATTCTCATGCCCTGGATCAACTAATCCATAGTCCCACCAGAGGCTCAAATATCCCAGACCTGGTCATTACCAACATGGAAGATCGATGCTCCATGCCAGAGGTCACCCCCTCGTTGGTCAGGTCTGACCATAAGCTAATCACCCTTGATGTCCACATCCCACCCCCAGTAGGGAAACCTCCATAAAAACTTCTCCAAAGCTAACTTCATGCTACTCAAGTCAGAGGTGACAAATTCCATAACACCCATGCAGACGGGAACTGAAAGTTCGACTACTGAATCCTACACTAAGGCACTGTATGAGCACATCCACTCATGCATGAATCATGCTAATCCAAATAGGACCAAGATACTCTCCTCCAAAAAAAAAAGAAGCCAATCTGGTGGTGCCCTGCCATAAACAAACTATACAACAGAAGGAAGAAACTCTTGCAGAAAAGAGGAAAATCCCAGGATGCAAAATGCTCCCTTAACAGCCCCA
This sequence comes from Protopterus annectens, assembly GCF_019279795.1. Taxonomy (NCBI): domain Eukaryota; kingdom Metazoa; phylum Chordata; order Ceratodontiformes; family Protopteridae; genus Protopterus; species Protopterus annectens. The sequence continues at coordinate 1,528,419,406 of NC_056725.1, read as the reverse complement.
GTAAGAAGCTCAGATCCCTCATAAAATCCTCCAAAGCTAGTTATGAAAATAAAATTGCCAAAGATTCCAAGGACAACCACAAGGCATTCTATAGTTATGTCAAGAATCTAAATGGCAATGCTCAGATCTGTTCTGAGCTACAACAGAATGGCATTAAATATACTGATTGCAAGGATATTGCCAATATCCTGGCAGATCGATTCAATGCCAACTTCACCCCCCTCTCACCCCCTAAAGGGTCCAGCTCAATACCAAAAGATTGCCAAATTCCAGTAATCACCACACAGGTAAAAAACACACACTCCAAAGCTAAGAATGCAGCATCCATGGGACCAGATGACATTCCGGGCTGTGTACTACATGAACTACAAAATGAACTGGCACCTCACCTAAGTGTCATGTTTAATCATAGCCTCACCTCATGCTTTGTGCCCAATGAGTGGCACACAGCTACAGTTATCCCACTCCACAAGGGGGGATCCACCTTGGATCCCAGGAACTATTGTCCCATCAGTCTGACAAGCTTGATCTGCAAAGCCATGGAACTTATAAACAAAGACATTGGCAGCCTTCAAACACTGGACCCTACCCAGTTTGGTTTTGTAAAGGGCCAATCTTGTCTCCTCAACCTGATTGACTTCTTCAAATCAGTATCCAGAGCCATGTATGAGGGCAAGGCAGTCCACACAGCCTATCTGGACCTCGCCAATGCCTTTGACACCATACCCCACTCTGGAATCATAGATAAAATTTACTAAGCTGGGCATTAATCCCTTCGTCACTCAATGGGATGCCAACTGGCTTACTGACAGAACACACACTGTAAAAGTAGCCAACTCAAAATCCAGCTCCAGACAAGTGACAAGCGGAGTACCTCAGGGTTCAGTCCTGGGACCGCTCTTGTTTGGCATCTACTTCTCTGAAGTACAGGTCAGCACTAAGGGACTCTGGCTAACAAAGTTCGCAGATGACTGCAAACTGGGAGCTGTTATTGAATCCCCAAATTATGTGGATATTCTACAAAAGGGCCTTACAGAAACAGATGCTTGGTGCCAGAGCCATGGACCCAAGCTCAATGCCAAGAAATGTATAGTTATCCCCTTTGGGAAAAAACATGTACCCATGAATTACCACATAAGTGGCAGTACACTAAACACCAAAAGTGTGATAAGGGACTTAGGGACACAAGTGGACAATGGTCTCACCTTCGATAACCACATCGCCACAACAGTCATTAAATCCTTCTATGTGGCACATCTCATCATTAAGGGCATTTTGAGGATATTGTCCCACTGTACTCATCCCTCATTAAACCCATTATAGAGTACAACACCCCGTTTGGTATGTACCTCACAAGACATCTGCAACAACTGGAAAGACCACAGAAGTACCTCACTAAAAGAATCACAAGCCTAAAGCAGATGCCCTATGCTGACCATCTAAAAAAAACTCCAGCTATACTCTGTCGCATATCACCTTCTCAGAAGCGATCTCTCCTTAACATACAAGGCCATGTCAAACCCAGAGCTGAAAGACATGCTACACTTAAATAAATCCCAATCCCTCATAGCCACATGCTCCAGGGATCTAAACCTGGTCATCACAATTAACAAAACATGCTGGAGGGATAGGTTGCTGACCCTTAGACTCCCCATACTCTGGAATAGACTGCCCATACAAGTCAAGCTGAGCGCCTCTTTGGTCCTCTTCAAAAAGAACCTTGACGATTGGATGGGAGATGGGAAATTCTCCCCAGGGATCATGTCAAACGCCCTGTTAGACAGGGGACCAGGGAAGTAATAGCCAGGGAATTGTTATGGCTCGGCTTCTATAGGCCCTAGGGCCGATAGCCTAGTACCAACCTATGAACCTATGAGCCAATACAGGCTATTATAATCATGCTGCTAGTTGACTGTAGTTTGGCATTTTACTTTGCTATTAAAAAAAGCAGTTGGGTGGGCGTTCGAAAGACATGCGTAAATGGCCGTGCCTTTGTTGAAGGTTGAACATTGAGCTGGCACCTCGGCGTTAGTGAAAATCTACTGCCAATCAGCCAATCATTAGCGGACCGGAGTTCCGCTGTGGCACCCCCTAACCGGGAAAAGCCAAAAGACAACAACAACAACATTAAAAAAGGGTTATGTAACAAAAGGAACTATAATCTTCTGGGTTCTGAGATAGACTTGTTTGTGAACATATTTTTGATTAGATAGGGTGTGGACGTGAACAACTATTAATACTATTTTTGAGACATGACATGAGATAAAATGAAAATCATTTCTAAAGATGAGTAGTAAAGACATATAGGGCAGATAGTTTGCCTCCTATGGCTTCTTTGATGGGCCATGGTCTTTAGCGATTGAAATGTTTCCTGTTGAGATAGAACAGATTACAGAGTTAGCATAGTTTTCTGTTAGGAAATAATAGTAAAAGATTAAATTTACTGGCCAGTATTTATTTCGCTTTTTAAACATTTGTTAATGAGGTGTCAACAGTTCTATTATTAGTAGATGCACAAATAAGAAGGAGCAGGCACCAGAACACAAAAGACAAGCTTCTTCAAGCCAAATCCAACAAACGATATTCACTAATGGTTAAATGTTGTTCAAACCTTTTATTTTACCAAACCAAATTACGTGAAACGCTAAACAGCGTTTTTCGTTTAGACCAATGTCCAAACTTCTTCAGACAAACACTGACTTTCCCGCCAGTCTACATTTAAATATAAAACCATGATGATGTCATCAAATGAACAATAATTTAAAGAAATAACATGTATTTTCTAAAACCAACAATATATTTTCATTTTACAACATCAGCAGCATTAATGATTGTACCAAAGCATGTATTACTAATAAAAGGTCAAATTATTAGTTTTATGGTATTATAAATTTGTAAATTTATAAAACCAGTGTTATAATACTAAATTCAATAACACAGTTTTTTCTTTCATATTGTGAAAGCTTTATAAATCTTCTAACATTTAGAAATAGATACATATTAGTAAAAGTAGTAATAAAAGAATTTATAAAATCTATATAAATGTAAAAACCATAATAATTTTTTAAAACCATATTTGTGTGTATTCACATAACAATGTTTTGTGTGTGTGCAAATGTTAAGAAGTCTAGGTCTTAAAAAATATATAGTTTGTTGGATTTGGCTTGAAGAAGCTTGTCTTTTGTGTTCCGGTGCCTGCTCCTTCTTATTTGTGCATCTACGGAGTGTGCTGTATTTTTTTCAAGTTAACAGTTCTATTATTGACAATGATGGGGAGGAAATTATCGTGTCCTTTTCAGTGTGGGAGAAATTGCTGAGGCAAACTCATTGAGTATCTGACTTGCTGGAATACCCCACCCTCCACTAAAATAAATATCTTCCTGCTTTATATCTGGTAAGGGAAGTCAAACTTGAAGAGTCAGATGTTTGACAATTTGGCTCCTAATAAAAAAAAAAAAACATCTCCCATCCAGGAAAACTCTCTCTGTAGGGGATTGTGAAAGGGACAAAACCACTTGCAGGGAAAAATATTAAATTAAGCGGATGTATGAGTTTACAGAGGTGTGTTTAGACAATTCACTTTAAAATGTGTCTATCTGCAAAGTTATACTCACTTTACAAGACCAGCCTACATAACAAATTAGGCAGGTTTAATTTATTGCACTATTTTCTATGTGTTATCTAACAAAGACCATGAACTGGCCATCCATATCACCTACTCAGGGGCAATCTCTGCCTAACATACAAAGCTATGTCAAACCCAGAGCTGTTGGACATGCTCCACTTAAAGAAATCCCAATTCCTCCGAGCTACATACTCTAGGGACCTAAACCTTGTCACCACCATAAACAGAACATGCTGGAGGGATAGATTCCTGTACCAGAGACTTCCTATACTTCCCATACTCTGGAACAGACTACCTACCTATGTCAAACAGAGCTCCTCATTAGCACTCTTCAAGAAAAATGTTGATGACTGGATGGAAAATGGGAAATTCACCCCAGAGATCACTTCTGTGGCTCTGCTCGACAGGTGCACAGGAAAATAATTTTCTTGGGTTGCGAAAGCCAGGGTACATTTTTTGGCTAGGCTTGTATGGGCCCTAGGGCCGATACCCTAGTACCTACCTATGAGCCTATATTTTCCGTCAGTCTTTCAATATGCACCTTCCATCTTCATTCCTATGAACTAAACCACTACAATCACTTCATTATTTTCTGAATAGTGTTCTCATTTAGCCAGTCATAAAATTATGTCAGCAGAGATGCAAGTCACAAAGCTACTCTTGTCTATGAAATGCAAATCAAAGCAAGACATCAAGGTATTGCCTAATAAATTAATTAAATGTACAATAAGAAAAATTATTACACAAACAATTGTGATTTCCTTGGCTTCATGTCCTGATGATCTTTTGAACAAATGGTCACACATGTTAATCTTACCAACTGTAACATCTTTTCAAGATGGACCAGTCTTCCTTGAACTTTGATCTCATGTTCTTGAGTTCTCAGGTAGATAGCAAATCACCAGTGACTCACAGATGCCCACCTTAGACTGGCTTTAATGCAGTTGCAGCTGACTGGTCAGTTTAGTAGATGAGTGATCTTATTCAGTGAAGCTACAACCAAACACAGAGCCAACTTGGTTCCAGGCTGAGAAAAGTATCCACACTCAAAACAAAATCTCTCAGCTACTCTAATCCCAGATAATTTAATGAAAAACAGAAGAGTAAAGGACTTTCATCTAACACAACAGAGCACTTCAAGAAAATAAAATAATGTTATAGCTCTCTTGTTATATAAATAAATGCACTTGATTACATGATTAACTAATCCTCTTAGAACAAATGTGGTAAATAGTGCATTTATAAAGTATATATTAAAAATTCTTAAAAATATATAAAAACTACCTAAACGTGTCTATTTTCTTTATTAACATGCTATCCAAAGAAAGATGTTCATTTATACCAGAAGGTCTATCAGCTGTCAGGCATAATTGCCAATGTTGTTCTTGACATAACAAGGAGCTTCCATAGTTTTCTCCTCTAGCATCCCTAGGGGCTTTCTCAAGTACTGTGGACACACATCTGTTAAGGTTTTCACAAACCAAAGCTTGTTTAGTTAGGGTACTAGCCAATTTTCCTTTTCTTATGTTATATGTGTGTTGATAAATCATATCTTTCAACTTCATTTTAGTCTTGCCCATATATAATGCTTGACAAGACAAACAGGTGGCTAAATGAATTATACCCTGTGAATTGCAGTCAAGCTGTTCTCTTATTTCATAAGTTCCATCCACCCCAACATAAAAAACTTACCAGAATTGATATATTTGCAAAATAAAATGCTCCATACTTAAATCATTTTCTTCTACTAATACAACAAAAATAAATTGTATCTATCTCCATTCATAGGTAAATACTAGGCTACATGCCTTGAAGGGCCATTTTAGGCCTAGACAATAACCCAAAGTCAGAATCAAACCCCTGCATGTTGTATCTATGAGGTATTGACCTTAGCCATTATACCATACCCTGCCCTTGATTTGATATTACCATTAAACCTGGGTATTATATCACTATGGTGAAAAACGTTCCAGTGTATATAGAAAATGTGTCATAGGTGTACAGTACAATAGAAAATTATAAACACATAGCCTGTTGATATTCAACTTTTAATTTAAAAATTTTGAAAGTAATCTGTTTCAATAAAATTGGTTCAAATGTATTATGTCTTTTGAAATGCTACCACTGTTATGTCAACTATTAAATTCACTGGGTATCCCCTTTCTACAAATAATATTTTTGTTTAAAACTGCCTCACTTTCAGATTGGTCATCGTTTGACACAAATGGAAAAAGCCTACAGATTCTCTCCTTATTGTAATTTTCTTCAATGCAGGAGGTGATTACCCGTGTAAAAAAGATAAGAATTTCTGAAGGTAGCTTTTCAAAATATGCTAGACTCAAATTTATGTGTGACCTTGTTATTCATAATTGTAATACCCAGATAGTTTATAAAATCCAATTAATATTCATAGTTAAATCTTAAAAAAACTTGTACACACAAAGTATTGAAAAAATAAAACTAAAGATCCAGTGTCCCCCCATACATTGAATAAAATATCCAAATATCATCTGCACAAAGATGCTTTCTCAAAATGTTCACTGCTAAAGACAAAGTTTATTTCCTAATAGCAAAGAACCAAATGAGTAAAAACTGGTGCAGCTACTTCTGACATCAAGTAACTTTTTACAGTAATTCCACATGATACAGGGTTAACCTGGTTTAGGGATAGTTTATTGGATACTACATTTATTACAGTAGATCAGACTGACATTTCCTGTGACTTCATGGAAACATCTTTGATTAAAAAATGATTTCATATTTGATGATGAGTTTTTAAACAGCAATCAATGTGTTAGTCTTTCTTGAATGATTAGCAATTTGAACGTGAGGTTACTTGTGTAAAGGGGATACCCAGTGAATTTAATAGATGAAGTATCATAGGAAGTGTTCCACAAGGAGACATACTACGTTTGCACCCATTTTATTGAAACTGATTACTGTCAAAACTTTGAAATTAAAAGGCTGGTTTCAACAGTAAATATGTTTACTATTTTCTATTTATAAAGTACACATTTTCAATACACATTGGGACATTTTTCATCATGATAATGGGAGTAGTGATAAAGTGGGCATAAGACTGAAGTTTATTCACATAAGCAATGGTAATATAAAAGCAAGATTGAAGATACATACATTTTATTTTAGTCAAATAAGTATAAAGGAAAGAGATATGTTTAAATCTGGAGCATGTACATTCTGTAAATTTATCAGTTTTGGTAAGTTTATTATGTTAGAGGAAGGAACTTATGAAATACGAGTACACTTTATTGTAATTCACAGGGTATAATTTATTTAGCTGCCTGTTTGTCTTTCATAACATTTTATGTAGACAAGGCTAAAATGCAGTAGAAAGATATTTTATTTATCAACACAGACAAACAGTATTACAAATGGAAATTTGGCTAATGTCCTAGCTAAAGATGCTTTTGTTTATGAAAATTTTATTTATTTATTTAGGTTTTTTTTTTTACAGTACTTGAGAAAGTCCCTGTGGATGACAGAGAAGAAAACTGGGAAAATTCCTTGTTATCAGGAACAACATTGGCAATCATGCCTGTCATCTGATAGGTCTCCCAGTATAAATAAGCATCTTTCTTTGAACAGTGTGTTAAAAGAGAAATGCCTAGGTACTTTTAATAGTTTTTTAAGAATTTTTAGCATATATTTTTAAACGTACTGTTTACTGCATTTGTTCTAAGAGAAATTGCTTGTGTTTTGTTACTTAACATTTGATTTATAACATTTTTTTTCTGATGAAGTCTACCATTGTGTCAGACAAAAGTGCTTAATTTTTCTGTTTTTTTCATTAAATTATCTGGGATAAGATTGGCTGAGTGGTTTTGTGTGTTTTTTGTATTCAATGGAAGTGTGAGACACTGCTGTGACTGATGTGACACTAGCAGGAAGTGTAATTTTCCTTGATTGCTTCCATACAATCTAACAAATTACTCAGGATAGAATCTCAATACAATCTGAATATGATTTTTTTACAAGCTAAGAGTTTAAATAAATGTCAATGTCTGCTGCTCAGATATGTCTTTGCTTTATTTTTAACATGATGGTGCAAGCTTTGTTTTTATAGCAAACTACTACTGTCTTAAAATCCCATCCCTGTCAAACATCTGTGACTTGAAATTCAAGTTTTCTGTGTATAAATATTTGTACTGAGGTGTTCCTGTATAGCTTTAGTACACAACATAGCAATATAGTCATATTTTGGGAAGAAGTTATTCAGAAACACAATTGTTCATAAGGTAGACAGACCCATAAGATGGCATTTTTTAAAGGTTGATCAAAATTTAATAATTGCATCGTTAAGAACCAGTGATTATTTAAGTAATGTTTGTTTGTGGCACTAACAAATACTGGACATTGGATCTTAACGACATATTGATATACTTTAATTATTTTCAAATTTACTCTTTGTAGAGAGTTCCATTACAGTACTAGTCAGGAGTAATTTTGCAACATAAAAATAGAGAAATTGTCCTTTGTTTCGGTTTCCTTCCTGGCTGTACAGTCATCTGTCCTTATTCATTAATGTGGTCTCCTTCTTTATCAGAACAGATGCCAACAGGATAGCACCAGTTGTATGGCTGCTAAATGATGAACATGCAGAAGAGCTGAAGTGTGTATTAACAGAAATATGCCTTTGTGACAGAAACTCACCGTTACCTCAACATATAGTGACCTCATTGTTGCTTATGTTAATAATCCACATACTGTACAGAGGTCTTTTAGATATTGTTCCAAACTGTTTGGGGTTGTTTAATTCAAGATGTCAGCTGAACAGATAGGTTCATAGGTTCATAGGTTCATACTAGGCTATCTGCCCGAGGGCATTTATAAGCCTAGCCCATTGTTTTGTGGCTTACGCCACCCCTTTAGTATGGGGAACTATACCCATTATTTTGCTGTGCCTCTGTCGAGCAGTGACACTGAGGTAATTCCTGGGGTATATCTGCGATCTCCCATCCATTGGTCAAGATTTCTCTTGAACAAGGCCAGCGAGGTGCTCTGCCTCACATGTACCGGGATTTTGTTCCACAGCATAGGGAGTCTTTGGGTGATGAATCTATCCCTCCAGCACGTCCTATTAATAGCCGTGTTGAGGTTTAAGTCTCCCGCCCTTGTGGCTCTGATGGATCTAGATTTTTTGAGGTGAAGCATATTCATCAAATCTGGGTTTGACATGGCCTTGTATGTTAGGCAAAGGTCACCTCTGAGCAAGCGGTGCGACTGAATAGAGCTGGAGTTCTTTCAGTCGGGCAGCATAGGACAGATTTTGAGACCCTTTATCCTTTTGGTGAGGAACTTTTGTGGCCTCTCCAGCTGCTGCAAGTGTCGGGTCAGATACATTCCGAATGGGGCATTGTACTCAATCATTGGTCTGATGAGTGATGAGTAAAGGGAGACTATGACCTCCCTTGATCTAGATGAGAATCCCTTCATGATAAGGTGGGCAATGTAGAAGGACTTCCTAACTACTTTAGCTACATGGGTGTCGAATGACAGACTACTATCAACCTGGGTCCCCAGGTCCCTGATAACTTCTTCTGTGCTCAGTGGATTGCCACCTATTTGGTAGCTAGGGGTAACCTTGTTTTTCCCGAAGGGTATGACTATGCATTTTTGGCATTTAACTTTAGGCCGTGGCTCTGGCACCAGTTATCCGTTTCTGTGAGACCCTTCTGAAGGATATCTGTGTCAGATGTGTTTTCTACTATGGCCCAGTTTGCAGTCATCTGCAAACTTTGTCAGCCATAACCCTCCTGTGTTTGCTTGTACTTCGGAAAAGTAGATGCCAAACAAGAGTGGGCCCAGGACTGAGCCCTGTGGGACACCACTTGTGACAGGCTTTGAGTCTGACATGGCGCCAGCAACTCTGACCCTGTGGGTTCTGTCACTCAGCCAGTTTGCAACCCATCTTGTGATGTATGGGTTAACATTTAAGCTGATGAGTTTTTCAATGATACCCGAGTGGGGTATTGTATCGAAGGCCTTAGCCAGATCGAGGTAGGCTGTATGGACTGCCTTTCCCTCATCAATGGCTTTGGTGACTGTTTCGAAAAAGTCAACCAGGTTTAAAAGGCATGATCTGCCTTTGACAAAGCCAAACTGGGTTGGATCCAAAGTCTGCAAATTCCCTATGTCTTTATTTATGAGGTCCATTATGATCCTCTCCATGGCTTTGCAGATAAGGCTTGTCAAGCTAATGGGCGGTAATTTCCAGGGTCTGTGGAGGCACCGCCTTTGTGAAGTGGGACCACAGTTGCAGTGCGCCACTCCTGGAGTGCGTATCCAGAGGTAAGACTTTGATTAAACAGCTGTCCTAGCTGTGGGTTTAATTCCTCATTGAGTTCGTGGAGCACACAGCCGGGGACACCATCGGGTCCCATGGATGCTGTGTTTTTGCTTTGGAGAGAGCAGTTCTCACTTGGGCTGGAGATGTTTGGGGGCTGCACTCATTTGGTATAGATATCTCTCCTTTTGCGGGGGAGGGGGTGAGAAGTTTGCACTGAACCTGTCAGCCAGTATGTTGGCAATGTCTGTAGGATCAGTAATCTTCACATCATTTTGAACTAGTTCTGAGCATATCTGGGAGTTTCCTCCTAGGTTTCTAACATAGCTAAAGAAGGCCTTATGATTGTCTTTTGAGTCTTTAGCTATTTTTCTCTCGAAATTTGCTTTGGATGATTTTATGAGAGCTCTTAGTTTTTACTTATAGTGATCAAGGGTGTCTTACCTTTTAAGGATTTTGCTCTATCTTGTAGTAGCTTCCTCCTTTTGTTGTAGAGTTTGTTTATGGCTGGGGTCCACCAGACTGGACGCTTGCCTTTGGTACAAAGAGTCTTTGTTTTGCTTGGGATTGCCTTATCCATGCAGTCCTGCAGGTGCTGGTAGAAGGCGTTTGTAAGTGATTCAGCGGCTTGAGTATTGTTTTCCCGGCTCGGGGCCTGAAAGGAGACCACACTAGTCTTTAGAAGTGTGAAGTCGGCTTTTGAGAAGTTCTTTACTGTGGTCTTTTTATTTCAGGTGGGGTGGGATGAGGACCTCCAGCGAGATTAGTTTGTGATCTGATCTCACCAGTGAGGGGTATACTTCCGGTGTTGAACATTGTGCTCCCATGTTCGTGATGATGAGATCAAGTATGTTATCTCCTCTTGTGGGGATGGTGACTAGTTGTTCCATGGCATTTGAGTTTATGAATTCCAGGAACTTTTGGGCTAGGGTGTTTGGGCTTGAGTAGTGTTCCCAGTCTATATTAGGGTAATTGAAGTCACCTAGTATGATGGTGTTTGGTGATACATTTATCCCCTCTAGTGTTTTCAGGAAGGCCATGTGAGTTTCCTGAGTTTGTGAGGGTGGCCTGTAACATGCTACAATTTGCAGAGCAGTCTTGCCTATGGTTAATTGCACCTGGATGGTCTCCGATGCATCGTGCATTGCCACCAGTCTTGAGGTGTGGGTGTCCTTGATGAATATGGATACCCCCTCCTTTCTTGGTATTGTCCGGATTTTGGGGCGGAACGCATGATATGAGGTAAAACCTGATAGCGCTGGGGTGCTCTCAGGAGCCTTGAACCAGGTTTCTGTCACAGCACAGACATCGATGTTCTCCATACTGAGAAGGGCCTCGAGTGCGTGCATTTTGAGATTTAGACTTCTGGCATTGAGCAGCATTACCCTTAGTTTTTCCCTTTTTGTGTTCTAGGGTGGTAGGTTTAGAATTTGAGCCTTGCCTAAAAAGGCACTATGGGGGTGGCAAGAGCCTTTGCCAATATCCGGAATCCCAGGGGTGACAGGTGCAAGCCGTCCCTTGCGAAGCAGCGTGGCTTGTCCAGCATGTCATCCCAGGCAGACAGATACTGGATCCCCTTTGAATGACACCAGTGTTTAAGCCAATTGTTAAAGCTGATCATCTTATCTCTGTATTGTGGCATCATTCTTGGTGAAGGTAGGATACTGCTCAAGGTCAGGGTCATACCTGCCTGGGCTACATAATCAGAGAGCTCCTCAATGTCATTCACTAAAATGATTTAATCAGTGCCAGAGATCTATCAAGGTAGCACTACATTTCACACGAATTACCCCCTGATATGTTTCCAACCCCTCCCATTATCCTGCTAGTAGGTGATATTAAAACACCATTAAAGATTATGAAATCTCAGCTGAGAAATTCTAGAATAATAAATAAGACATTTACTTAAACTGGTTAATGGCTGTAGCTTTCATAAAATTAATTCACTTGCTTTAATTAAATGAAAATTAGATATGATTTGGCTGCTATGGCAGAAGCATCTTACGGAGGTTTCAATCAATTGTGCATTATATCACATGAGACTATATATCATTGCTCTCAGCAACTCTGCTCAAGAATCAGGGATGCAGCCAAATGTAATGAGCAACAAAGGGCCCATATCAGAGACAATTGTAATATTACTATAACTCACTTAGAAAGTTAATAGAAAAACAGACATTGAATCAACATGCATCTTTTAAAGAATAAAAGGCAAGAAACTAATGCCTGACATTATTGACCAAGTGTAATCTTCATTTGCCTATGGGCAAATATATGGGGCAAAATCAGGGGCATTGTGCAAAGCTAGAGAGAGATTAAAGATATGCTATATGCGCAAAATACTGCTGAGACCTGATAATTAACTAGAAAATGCAAGCTTGATAAGAAACCCATTAAACATTAAGCAGCAGTGAAGTATGAACAATGGACTTTATTCTTTTGACAAAGGGTGAGTAAACACTGGCTGTAGTTGCAGTTAATGTCTTTTCAAGGAATGTTGGGAGATGGTGTACTTTATTTGCTAGATTGTACAGAAAAGTACTTACTCCTTGCATTTGTAGGGGTAGATATAGTGACAGTGACACAAGCAAATTAAGAGTTCAGTTAAATGGACGCTGTTTTTATAAGTAAATGCTTTAGGGCCAAATGCTGCAACACAACACAATGATTTTATCAACAAATCAAATGACATTCACACAATGTAGTCACTGGGAATAATGGGGTATTTTAAAATGCCAGTGGGCTGCTCGAGTGCAAGCAACAAAAAGGACGTATCATTGACTCTGAACAGATTTTTGGTAAATAAGGTCTCAGTTAAATGCTACATGTAAGTGTAAAAGCGTGTACTAGAAATAACAATAAGAAGAAGATAGTAAACAAAACAAGGGTGACTAGCAGTATAAACATAATGAATAGCAGTCCATATTTTGGAGAGATGGGGCAGGTAATGACAGGGGAATCTGCATATTTCCTACATGGTGATGAAAAGAGGAAAGGTGATGCTGAATAAATGTACATAATAGTAAGGAGACCAGCTATGTAGCCAGCATGATACAAACACAGCTGATATGCCGGAAAACACTCAACATAATGCAAGATGAATGCTAGCATCTTTTGGTTTGAATTCGCCTCTCCCTAACTATTCCTGGGTTCGATCCTGATCTACATAAGGTTGTTCCAGGAGTTTTCTATATTTTCAACTATATTAATGCATTTTGTATATTTCTTTACTTCTCATCTGCAAGAAATGCTTACCGGATCATTTTCATTGAAATGAATATTGTGCAGTTGGCAAAATATAAAATGAATATAAGTAAATTTAAAAGAAAATAACTTGAGTAATACTAGACATTAGTTAACAAACTGATAAATAAAAGAGGATTCACTTTGAAATGACAGTTTATGTTTCTCATGAAGCATTACTTGACTGCCTGCAGTGCTAGAAATAGCCAGAAGAAGGCATGACCTTATAAGTAATATTGGTGTGATATACCTCAATGGAATTGAGCTTTCCTGAAACATTTCATTAACAGAATTGCCTGAGCATTTTCATTTGTTTACTTAAGAAAATGATAGTGCAGTCTACTTCCCTTACAGGAATACAAACATAAGCATCTCTATTAGAAAGCGAACATGCAAGATTAATTTAAAGCTTCCATTCGTACAACTTTAGACAATATTATTTTGTAATTTAGTGTATTCAAGAGACGGTTAAAACTCAAGCATTTTGTCAGTTATGCAACAACATGATTCTTACCTGTGAAACAACTGATGAAACAGAACCACTGTAGATCCATTCACCTACACATTCAGTGACTGGTATAGTGTGTCTGGAATAGTTTGAAAGCAGTAGGGAGACATTATAGCAGTTAAATTCTGTGCTGTTCCAATCTAAAGAATATGTCTGACACTGCTGGAAGCTTGCTGTTCCTTCTACCACTGGAACAGAATAGTTCCTCTCTTCTTCCTGTGTCCAGCCACATTTGTCTCTGAGTATTCTTGCCTTGGGATTGCTGCACCAGTGTTCTGGAATAACTGCCAGGAAAACTCCACAAACATAAACTGAACCAAAACAGACAGATGCCAAGCACAACAACACAAAAAGTTGTTTTTGAAAATGCCCAAAGTCCCCGATTTGCTGTAAAACATCATCAAATGTTGCCATGGCTCTCAAATCTTCAGTGTCTTTGTTTCTTCCATATACTGTTCAACTCTTTCAACTTTCTTAAAGGACCAAGACTTCTTTGATGCATCTATTGCATAATGAAGACTTATTTCTGTTGAAATGGTTCCAAAGTTCATCAGAGACTATTCTAACCAGTATAGAGATCAGACAAATTGATAAGCAATGGAATTCTGCTTGTGCATCTAAGTGGTGCAAAATAGTTATATTGTCTGAAATGTTACAGCTTAACTAAACTACATATTCTATATATACACCTTTTTACAGAGCTGATAAGAAAAAAAAACTTGCAGGGTGGGACTGCAGATTCTTGCTGTTTTAAGCAAATATAGCAGAATCGTTATAAGATACATTTTTTATAACATAACCTTTGTCTTTGAGACACATGGGAATTTATATTTAGTTAGTTATGTATAGAGTTATTTTAAATATATAAAATTACTAATTATTTTTTATTTGTCATCAGCATTATTTAACTGCCCTTTTGGATACAGTAGTGGTAATTTGACTAAAGGTTATAAGTTAGACTGAGACACTGCAGTGTTATACAGTTACCATATCCATATGTCCTTAATGATTAACCTTTAGCAATGTAATGTACATAGTCTAAAATAAGAACACAATGAACCAGTTTGTATCAGTTTGTATTGTAGTTAAATATTTATGAAAGTCGTGTGACTATCACTGGAGTCACTTTGATAATATAAGTAGTAAATACAACTCAGTTAAGCCACAAAATAATTATGTTGTCCACGATCTGATATGTGTTGTTTATACATTACAAATTTACAGGTTTTAGTCACAGAGCTTCTATGCATCAGTGTGACATTCTCTGTCATTATATATTCATAAACAAAGTTATGAATCACTCAGCTTGGTATTTCTATAGGCATAAATATGGTATAGATCTCCAGTTGTGGGACTACATGCATATCTGCTGACCTCATAAGACCCAAACATAGTGAAAGTTGTGAAACATGAGGAGAATAAAGCTAAGATGACTTCCCTTCTTAGTCTAGCAGAAGTATATCGGAGTGAGGTGAGAATGGAAATCAGACCAAAAGTAGATAAAAATCAGGCAACAGTTGAATGTGCCAAAGAACAAACAAAAAAATATAAAGTGAAGGATCAGATGAGAAGTAAAGAAATATACAAAATGCATTAATATAGTTGAAAATATAGAAAACTCCTGGAACAACCTTATGTTGATCAGGATCGAACCCAGGAATAGTTAAGGAGAGGTGAATTCAAACCAAAAGATGAAAGATTAATACTGGTGGCTCAAGATAGTGGACTACATGCACATTGGTTTACAAAGTCCATTGAGCATGTGGGAGAAACAGACAAATGTAGGTTTTGTAAAACAGAATTGGAAACAGTTGCGCACCTTGTTGCTGGTTGTGACATACTAATTGCAGAAGGACTGTAGACAGAAACTCATAATAATGGGGCAAGACTGTTGCATTGGGGTTTGTGTAAACATTATAATATTTAAGTGGCTGAAAAAAAATGGAAACATGAGCTACAAAGATTCATAGAAAATGGTGGTCTACATCACATGGGATCACCCATTACCAGCAGTTCAAAAGATAGATGCAAGAAAACCAGATATAGTGGTCCATGAAAAAAGGACAAAATTAGCATTGATTATTGAAATCATCACACTCAGTGACTACCGTGTCTTGCATACTGAGAGACACAAAGTCATAAAATATCAATATTTGCTGGCAAAAATGAGAGCAATGTGGAAGAAAGATACCCAGACAGTTCCAATAGTAGTAGGAGCAACAGGTCTTATAAAAAAGAATCTACAGCCATATTTAGATATGTTACTGATACAAGCTGGGAGTCATTATTAACTCCCCAAGTAATGTAGACATCCTACAGAAAGATCTCACTGAGACCAACGACTGCTGTCGAAACCATGACCTTAAGTTTAACGCCACAAAATGTGTTGTCATTCCCTTTGGGTAAAACTCAGCTCCCACTATTTACCACAGTGATGGTAGCCCACTGAACACTGAAGGTGTAATAAGAGATCTGGGTGCACAGGTTGACAGAAACCTCTCCTTTGACCACCACATTGCCACTGTGGTCAGAAAGTCCTTCCATGTGGCACATCTCATTACCAAGGGTTTTGCATCCAGGAAGAAAGAGGTCATCATCTCTCTCTACTCTTCCCTCATTAGACCAATCATCGAGTATAATGCCCCATTTGGCATATACCTCACTAAACACCTGCAACAGCTGGAAAGGCCACAAAACTACCACATGAAGAGGATTCTAGGCCTTAAATACATGCACTACATGGACAGACTCAAATAACTCCAGTTTTTCTCTGTCTCATGTCGTCTATTAAGAGGCGATCTCTGCTTGACTTACAAAGCCATGTCTGACCCAGCCCTGTTAGAAATGTTACACCTAAAGAAATCCCAGTCTCTCCGCACCACATGCTCCAGCGACCTCAACCTCATTACCACAATCAACACAACATGCTGGAGAGACACGTTCATAACTCAGAGATTGCCCATGCTCTGGAAGAGACTTCCCATACATGTCAAGCAGAGCACCTCACTGGCCCATTTTAAGAGCAGTCTTGATGAGTGGATGAGAAATAGAAAGTTCACCCCGGGTATCACTCCAATGGCTCTACTTGATAGAGGCACCAGGAACTAATGGTGGCATGATTCCAGGGCACTTCTATGGGCTAGGCTTGTAAAGTCACCAGAGTCATTGACCTAGTACACACCTATGAACCTATGAACCTATGTAACTCCGTACAAATTGCAGGAGGAGTCATTAATGGCCACATTGTGGGTGCTGAGAATAGCACTTCTGGCTGACATCAAACATTGAAACAATGCTAATTTTGTGAACTTTAATCATACTTTGACTTAGGAATGGGGTCCATTCCCATCATGGTATTGGAAACCCAAAAGATTTGTAGAAATTAAAAAAGACATCATAAACAAGGAAACAGGCCGTCTTTAAAGTCTAGACTTGAACCAATTTGAGTTTGTTAAAAGTAGATGCTGCCTCCTGAACCTGGTGAACTTTTTTAGCAAGTCACTAAGGCATTAGACTAAGGTAAACTCAGTTCACACAGCAGATACTTCTATCAAGTGTTGAATAATTGAAAGAAAAGGAGCAAATTAACTTTCACTGAATGCAAGAGGCAAATTTGCTCCCTTGCACCCAACCATATCCCTGAACTTTAACATACCTAGGTCAGACAGCAGAAAAGAAAACATAAAAACCCAAAGTTGGTGAAAGTTGTTTGACTTCTTTTTGTTTAATCATTCAGCACTCGATGTAGATGCTGTCAGTTGAATGACAGGCACACAGCATGGAATACCTGGACCTGGCCAAAGCTTTAAATGCCATTTCACATCACAGGCATCATTGTTAAGCTAATCCAATTAAAGCTAAATTACTATGTTACCAACTGGATATGTTAACTAGTTCACCAATAAAATCTGGTCTGTTAGAGTTGAAGGCATGCTGTCATCTAAAAGTGTGGTTACCAGCAGTGTCCCTCAGATTTCAGTGCTTGGACCACTCCTCTTTTGTGTCTACCTCTCTAGCATTAAAATAGACACCAAGGGCCTGTGGCTGATGAAATTTGCTAATTACAGCAACCTCAGAGCTGCCATAAACATCACAGATGACCTACATATTCTACAGGAGTGCCTAACTCAGGCTAAGAAATGCCAGAAAATACAGCATTGTGTCCTTTGACAAACCTGAGCATGCCTGCTCCTAGCACATAGGTAGTATCCCCTTTAAAAATCATGTCATTAGGGACTTGAACATTGTCATTGACAATGAACTATGTTTGACAACCATGTGACCACTGTTGTTAAAAAATCCTTTTCTACAGCCAGGCTAATCACCAGGGGTATGTATTCCAGATCCAAGTAAGTCATTTTCCCCTCCTCCTCCACCTCCTCCTCCGTTATCAGACCAATAATATAGCAATAACCCATGCCTGGGTGTGGGTAATGCTGGATTTACCCACGGTTAGTATGGTTTGGTAACAAGGGTGAAGCTTGAGTGGCCAAACAAAGACAACCGTGGGTACATCCAGCATTACCCACACCCAGGTGTGGGTTATTGCTATTATACAATGACATTATTTAAGAAAAAAAATAATTACTTTTCTTAAATAATGGCATTGTATAATGCCTCCTTGCTGCCCTTCCACAGATGTCTGATATTCTGTTGCAGTTCTAATGTACTGCACATGTGTATGCTTATGCAGTACATCAGAGCTGTGGGCAAAAGCAACTGAGAAAGCAAGATCTCCGTTGCTTTTTACAAACTGTGTCATTATGTTAAAGGAGTTTAACATAGCGAGACAGCTTGAAAAAAAACAACAGAGAATCTCCATTGCTTTTTTTAAAGCTGTCTCACTATGTTAAACCCATTTAACATAGCGAGACAGTTTTGAAAAAAGCAACGGAGAAAGCAAGATCTCTGTTGCTTTTTACAAAGTGTCTCGCTATGTTAAAGGAGTTTAACATAGCAGGACAGCTTTAAAAAAAGGAACTGGGAATGTCCGTTGCTTTTTTTAAGGCTATCTCGCTATGTTAATATAGAAATAACCCAATGCTGAGTGTGGGTAATGCTGGATTTACCCACGGTTGGAGTGGTTTGTGTATCTCTTTGATAGGTTTGCTTGTTTGCAGGTTTGTGGTAACAAGTTTGCAAGATAATTTATTCCCATCGGTTGTGTTGTGTACCATATTTCCATTTTGTCAAGTACATGTTGTGGATGTTTTTTTGGGTGGAGGAACAGTTGTTTTGTATTAGGTGGCCTTTTTTGTAAGTATTTTTTGAAGCATTTTACAGGACATAAAGGGTCTGTGCGGTTTTCGAACATGAATCCTCTTAGCAAATGTTTTGTAACATCATTATGTTCTTTGTGTTTTTTTTCTGTTTGTTAACATTTTTTGTTGCATATTATGTGCCAGCTGTATCTTTGTTTATTGTAAAACTGTCTTCTGCGAGGTATCGTACTCCTTCATTCCCACGTCGTGCGAAGTGTAGCTGTATATCAAACCATACTTTTCTTAAGAGTCCGTCTACTGTGTTTGGGGAAAGTACTTGGCTGTTTCTCAGTTGTGTTATTTCTTGTATTGTGAGTGGGTGGTGGTGTTCTGCTGTATCTTTTCCTTGTCTTCTGTAATTTTTAATTACTGACTTAAATACGTTATTTGCATTTGTTAGACGTATATGTTATGATGTTAATCTTTCTATTTAATGGTGGGTTGTTGATATATCTGTTAAGTCCTGCACGTAAGGATACAAATGCACTTATTACGTATTCTTCTCCTTTTGTGTTTTGTACTGTAGCATAGAATTCTCTAAGTACTGTGTTTAAGTTATCTGGTGTAATAGTGTGGAAGTCTATGTTGTAGTTTTTTTTTTGTTTTTGCCAGTTTTGAAATATGTTTATAGCCCACTGTGTTTGTTTTCTTGTATTTGATTTTTCTTTTTCTAATTCTAGTTCAATTTTTTCTGCATGTCTTTTGTTAGGTTTCTGAGTGGAATAGGCTTTTAATGTTTTTTTACCTTTCTGAAGTGTATGGCTGTCACACTGTTGACATCTCTATGGGATGTGTTATGCTGTAGTACTTCCTGTTCTTGTGGTTGGAGAACTTCCTTGCTTGTTGATGGTTTCATCATGGTTTCTGGTATGTTCTTAAATATTTCTTCTATTTCATTGTCACTTATTAGTTCAAAGTTTAACTTCCATTGTTTTTTATTATTTTCTATCTATGGTGTCTCTCATTTTGGTGTTTTTTCCTGTCTGTGTTTGTAGTGTTTCTGTTTAAGAGGGCTTGTGCAGGTTTTTGAAGGGATGTTATCAAAAGGGCTAGGTGTTGCTGGGTAAAATATAGTTTAAGCAGTGTAGAACTTTATAATGTGTAGTTATGTTTTATGTTTTATTACTTATAGGTATGTTAGAAATCTCTTCCAGTTTTAATGCACATTAACTTTTTTAAAATATAATGTAGTTTTACTAATTGGTCACTAGATGGTGATGTGGTATGCACTTTTAGAAGGTATATGCTGGTTGTGGAAGTTAGGTATGGTGTGTCTGTTCTGACTTTGCGAGGGGGTGTGCTGTGTTTACTTTTAGTGTATAGATTTTTGGAGTTGTTATTTGTGTGTAGTTATTGCAGGGAATACAGCTGTATGAATGGTTTTATTAGAATGCTTGCTTTTATTGTGGTTATGTAGTGTGTGTGTGGTGTATTTGCGACTGCATGACAGTTTACTTAATTACTGTTCGAGGTGAGGGACTGAGGACTGTAATAGGGGAATTAGTGACTTTTGTGTGATTAGGTGTACTTGTGAGGTGTTTAGCTTTATTGCGTCATGTTAAAAGGTTTGCCGTCGCCGCAGCATGATACCTTAACGACCGGACTTCTTCTATTTCTTTTTGATTTATTATGTGCACAGTGGTTGGATTAGCCAATCAGTGTGGGCATTTATCAGCTTTTCGGACATCGCGTTGTATAATAGAATGTAATGCATGCTTTGGGAGGTAATTGGCTAGACATATGAGCAAACTAGAGAGACCTCAGCATTTCCTTAAAAAAAAAAATCACAGACATATCCTTGTTGAGTTACCCTGACCAGCTTAAAGCACTCTCACTCTTTTCCACTTCCTACCAGCTATTTAAAGGAAATCTCTGGATTGTCTACAGGGCCACAAAAGATCTTGTTCTATGTAACCTCCTGCACATCTATAAAACTAACACCACCCTAAATTTCCACAGAAACATAACTAGGACCTGTTGGTGGGATATATGTATTTCACAGAAATACCTCTTTTATAAAATAGACCACCCTCAGAGGTTACGCAGAGTAGCTTCATCACCCATTTCTAGGTATAACCTGGATGAATGGAGGGGCAGTTGAATGTACACCCCAAGGCTTTCCACTCTGATTCTTTTAGAAAGGGGCTGAAACTTGGTTGGTTTCTGGTCTTATCAGATATCTTGGTAAAAGGGTGGGATCATTAGCTAGGCTATAAAAGGTCCACTGGATGGACAACCTAGTATAAACCTAAGAATATATATATGTGTTGTCAAAATCTATTCTATGCTTTATGAAAACAATTAGAATTTCTGTCCGTACTGGTCATTGGGTAACAAGTTTGTCTGTCCAGGCAGCTAAGCACTGTGAATTGTGCTATAAATGAAATCATTGTTACATTACTAGATAGGCTTTGTTATGATTTTCAAAACACATTATGAAATGCCTCAGTACAATTCATATACAGTGTTAAAAAAGACATTCCCTGGGATTCAGCAAGCAGCCGTGCAGGAATAAGTTATTCCTGCATTGCAGGGACTGCTCCTGTACAGCACAGCAGTGCACCTTGCATATTCATGAAGGCACACTGTCTGTACTGTTAAACTTACATGGAACTGTGTACGAGTGCAGGGGGTGTGTCTGAGAGCAGAGATCTCACAATACACATGCTCCTGCACTCCAGAATTGCCTTTTGGCAATTCAAATGAGCGAGAACGCTCATAACAACCTCAGCACATCAGGAACATACCTCCCAACTGTATAGATTTTCGCAGAATGTCCAGATTTTTGTTTCATGTTTTTGGTGTGTTCCTCCTAAAATCTGCACCTGTCTGGAAAATAGCTGAGGATTGAAGTCATTAAATAATGACAAACATTTGAGTTTAAAAGACTCCACATCCCTCAGAAAACCCATGCTAATGCAAGATCTAGCATGATATCAACTGTCTAAGCTTAAAATATGTCCTTATTTGTCCCCCATCATTTTAGGGTTTGTCCAGAATTTTTGCTCCAAGAGGTTGAAAGGTCTGACCACCATGAAACGGAAAGCTGATAAAAGTACATGGTATAGCATTAGCAGGGATAGTCTGAAGGGTATAAAGTAACGCAACAAATATTTTTTTTATAAATGCAATAAAATATAACCCCCAGATTTACTAATTGTCCATGCAGGACTAGCTTAGTCCTGCATGGAAGTGGCCGTTTAGGAGCAGGACAGCAACATGCCATGCATATTAATGAGGGCGCACTGCCTGAGCTCCTAATCTTACACAGGGCATGTTTGGGAGCAGAATATACATGCCCCCACAATGAAGAACAGCAGAAAGCCCAAAAGAATGAGCGAGACCATTCATAGGTGTACGCATACCCCCAACAACATCCCCCATGTGTACAAGAGCAATAGTAAATCTACAAGATAAATATACCATTTTCTTTTATGAAACTGATGAAATCTAACCACGGGTTCGCCAGTCGCTTAGCTATAATTAATACAGCTTAAATGGCTGAAGAGGATAACAAGGAAGATATATGCAAATGAAGCAGTATAGCAATAGTGTAGTGGGCAGAGCATTCACCTTACGAACAGGTATTCCCTGTTTGAATCCCAATACAGCACATTTCATTTTCCATGTCAAATCACATTATGACCAATGTTTTAGTTGCATAACCTACTAAATAACATATATTTGTGAACTGGAGTATTGCATTAAATGCAGATGTGAGGTGTCAGTGTCATAATGTTGCAAAGTCCACAAATAATCACATGTGCCCCATAGAGTGTATGTACACAGGAGTCATGGATACAAATGTACAAATGGAAGGTAATGAACTATAACTCCATACAGCTTCCAAATCCCTCACCCTCCCAAGAACCATTATACTTTACTGTCTAAATGAGTGCAGTGGTAAGTAGGACTAAGCACTAGTAAGCAAGTGTAAGCACTATTAACCTGTATGCACATTGCTTACCCCAGCACAAACAGGCTTAAACCCGCTTACTACAACTTAATAGTGCTTACACTTGCTTACTAGTGCAGTGGTAAGTAGGAGTAAGCACTAGTAAGCAAGTGTAAGCACTATTAAGTTGTAGTAAGCGGGTTTAAGCCTGTTTGTGCTGGGGTAAGCAATGTGCATACAGGTTAAGCAATATGGAAGCTAACTCTCTGTAAGCATATGTAACTGAAGGTTAGCATTGCTTATCCTCGCAAACCCAATTACAAGTGCTTAAAAGTGCTTTAATCCCTCTGTATCCAACAGCCTCTGTTCTGCCCAGCAACAAAATGAACAGCCTTACAGGTCTTGAACACAGGACCCTACATACTATAGTCACAGTAGTTAACCACCAAACCATTACAGAAGTACATAAGAGTGAGGTATCACCAAACAAATCCTCACTATAGTAAAATCAAACTGAATATGTGAAAGGAATCAGTATAAAGTCATATGTTCAATAACCTACTACATAACAGAACTATGTGAACTGGAATACTGAAGTACGCCCAGATGTGAGGTGTAAATGTAATAGGGTGTTGAAGTCCCCTACTAAACACAAGGACCCCAAACAGTGTATGTACACATGAATCATGGATACCAGACATATATATGTATATTAATATATATATATATATATATATATATATATATATATATATATATATATGTGTGTGTGTGTGTGTATATATATATATATATATATATATATATATATATATATATATGATGCAATGAATAATAAATCAATGCCAAAAAGCAAATTTAAGCAATGCTAAGCATTGCACAGGCCAGCTTAGGAAGTGTAAGCAATGTGTAGGCCAGCCAACTCAATTTGCCCAGTGGTATATCCCTTTAAACAATGCCAACCTTAGGTAAGCAGGTTTGCCTATAGCTTAGCCTTTTCAAAACCAGACAATCATGGCAAAGTGCTGGATTCAGCCCTACTTAAACTCAACAGGCGGAAATACATCTCATAACTGGTTGTATCTTCTCCTTGCTGGCACCATGGCAGAAAGGGGAGAGGGAGTGTGCTTCCGTGTGCAGTGCTGGTGCATCCAGGAGTCCGGAGTCATGGCAGGACTCCTTGTCAAAGACCATGAGCAGAGACTGCTGCAGGGCCAATACCAGGGTTCCCAGTATAAGTTAGAAGCCTGGGACCATCTCACCCATGACCGCAACAGTGCCACTGTCATACCCCAAACTGGTGAGCAGGTCAGGCATTCAACCTGAAGCAGCATAAGAGGAACCTCTTGGAGCAGTGGATCCAAGAGGCTAGGACAGCAGAGGCTGTCCCAGCTGTAAGTATCACTACACTATGTGTGCAATAATTGCCAGCTCATGTATATTATAGATAGGTATGGCTAAATATTCCTTTTATGTCATTCACAGCAGGAAGTGAGCAGGCCCCAAACCAGGAAGTCCATGGCTGTCGCCTGCAGAGGTTGCGATGTGAATCAGGTTAGTAATACTCTTGCATGTACTGTCATAGGAAATAAATCTAAAAGCATTAGTAAGGTAATTGATAGTATAAAACCTGTATTGGTTAAAGCAAGTATAGCATACACCAGGGAATATGGCAGAAAGAGTCTCATATGGTTTGTATGCAAATAAAAGCATAATAGCCTGACAGTAAAGGTCTAACTGCTGGACTGCATATGTATACTCTGGTAACATATGGTAATGTAGATTTGCAATCACTTAATAGTACTGTCGTATTAATCATTGTTGCCCACACTGTGCAACATAAATAAAATGTGTAGGAATGTCTGTATATGACTGGTGTAATCCCCAGAGGTCATTTAGTACAAGTGAGAGACAGACAGACAGAAAACAGTGAAAAGGCAGACAACAAAATCCAAATTGCACATGCAACTGAGACATGAACTGTTGTATTTTTAGCACACACAGTCATGGTTCAAATCTTGGGAGTGGTAGTAGTATGCATACAAAATCATACCCCACAACTGTACAGATATATCCAGAATGTCCAGTAAATTGGCCCATATCTGCTGCCTGTCCCCCTGGGAAATCATTGGGATGATTTATAGGTTCATAGATTAGTACTAAGCTAACTGCCCTTGTGAGCCATTTTAAACCTAACCAATTATCCCTTGTGAGACTCAAACCCTGCACCTTGTGTTCGTAAGGCAAACACCTTAACCATTAGGCCACCATCCAGGCAACAAACAGGAACACAGCTGATTGTCACACATCTATGAGAACAAAGCTGACACACTAGCAACTCTTCAAAATCTTATGAGAGTAATAAGCCATGTATGTCCCATTTACACCACCATGTTGTCAAGCTGTGACCAGAGTGAGATGTGTGTGGCAACAGCTAACAGACATTGCTCCCACAGGTCTGTCAGATACAAACACTGTGCCCAGAAATAAAAGAATGATACCCTGTACTGGTACTGTTTACTTTGGTATTGTAGGGCATTGTGACTGATACAGTTGCTCTGAATAACAAGGTATTACTCATCACTGTCTCCCACACTGAGTTACATAATATAACTGTCTAGGAAATCCTGTATAAGAGTGTTATAATACAAGGTCAGAAAGTAAAACCACAGGAGAATTATAAGACAGAAAGCAGATAGGAGATATACAGCAATAGCTATATAGCACACCCAACTGTGGTGGACAGTGTATTAGTTTTAGCAGACACAGCCATGGTCTGAATGCTGGGAGTGGAAGTAGGCTGCATACAAATCATACCCCACAACTATACAGATAAGGCCAGAATGTCCAGTATATGGACCCATATCTGCTGCCTGTCGCTCTGTCCCCTGGGAAGTCAGTGGGATGATCCCAGATGTTTAGGCAGCAAACAGGGAATACAACTGATTGCCACACATCTATGAGAACAAACCTGTTAATCTAGCAACTCCCAAAACTGTTATGAGAGTAATAAGCCAAGTATGTCCTATCTACACCCCCATGTTGTCAAGCTGTGACCAGAGTGTGTACAGTAACAGAGTGAGATGTATGTGCATAATACTAATGTGAAATCTGGTACTTTGTGTGGCAACATTCAGGTAGTGTTAATAAACATTGCATGAACACTCTGCTGAGAAATAGCAGCTTGATACCCTGTACCGGTACTGTTTACTCTGGTATTGTATGGAACTGTGAGTGTTGCAGTTGCTCTGAATATTAAGGTATCACTGATCACTGTCACCCACACTGTGCTACATAACTGTGTAGGAAATCCTGTAATAGAATGTTGTAAGTCACTAAAGGTTGAAGAGGGCAATAGGCTAGATATGTCCCGGTTCACCTGCATGTGGTCAAGACATGGCCAGAGTCTGTGCAGAAAGAGATGGACAGGTATGTGTACAACATCAACCTGGAATCTGGAAGTATGTGAAGAAACAGTTAGTGTTAACAAACATTTCCCCCACAGGTATACCAGGTAAGAGGTGTATACTGCAGGTAAAACCAGTTTATGTGTAAAGATGACGACAGCCATATCACTGTCCAAGCTAAGGCAATAGGGTAGTGTAGTAATACTTGTAAGGTACACATAACAGCACTGACTAGGAAAGTAATGTGAACTACAGGAATATACTAGTTGTTAACTGACATCTTTCTCTCCCCCCCACCATATCTCCAACAATAAATTAAATACCAACCTCAACTGATATGTGATGACTTCTTTGTAATGTTGGGACATATGTCCTATTGCTTGATAATTATTTAAATCTGTTTCTATGCATGTGCTATGTTGAAATACTCCAAAATTGTTGGCATGGTGCCATCAATGTACCTGCATGCTTTTGTTATTACCACTGTGGTCCCATATATGCATATGTTCCATTTGCTACGCAACTGTTCCATATCTGGTCTCTGGGTTAATGGGAATATCTGTGCATGCTGTTATACCTAACCCTGAAATGTATTGACTATTACTAACCCACATATGTTGATACACCATAAACACCATAGCAAGTATGGGAATGCGGGTGTCAGCGGTCCCACCAGTCCCACCTTAGCTGGCCATGGCACCAGGCACCAACATGCCTGGGGTGCAACCCAAGACCTCCTCATCCATTGGTCCTGCACCACCTTCGGGTGGAACTGCATCAGGAGATGGGGCTCGCCCACCCCCCCTGGGAGCAGGCATGGACAGGAAGCTGTCACCCGTCGCCAGGTCTGGGTCATGATGCGTAGAGAGCTCGATCAGCAGTTTGGAGATCTTCTATGTCAGCTGGAGGGCCACGTGTCATGACTAGAGGGTCAGCCTGGCTCTCTGACTCAGCCCCCAGCACAGCCACCTTTGAGGCTGTGAAGGTGCAGTGGTGACTGCCCATGGGAGGGGATCTCAGGCCCACTGTTTTCACTAGAGGGCTCATGGGCTTCTGATTTCCTAACACCCCTCCCCATCAAGGAGTTTAACCCCCATATGTGTCATATACTGCCCCTGTATGCATCTTGTTTGTCTTGTCTGTTAAGCTACCCAACCTACCTCCCCAAATATACCTACTATCTTTCCCCAACATCCCACTCTCACCTGAAAAAAAAAGGTTATCTGTTCTCAAAAAAAATTGCCTCATACATAGCTGTCCATTTCGCACACATGTCCACTGGACACATGTAATCTGGTCCAACTGGCATCACAACATATTATTGCTGTCCTCACCCCTCTCTCAAGGGTTTGAGTGTCCAAACCTACCTCCAAATTCAGTGTATATGCACAGCTGTTGCTGTACAAGAAATGGGCAGCTATGGACCTCCCCTACACCCTCCTGAACATCCCTACCTAGTTTCCCCACTGTCTTTCCCTCTTTCTGCCCCTTTTTCACCACTTTCTTATCAACCCTTTTTTCTTTTCTTTTAAAGAAATTAGAGTGGGGGTAAGCAGGAGTAAGCACTTTTAAGCAGCAGTAAGTGGGTTTAAGCTTGTTTGCACAGGGGTAAGCAATGCTTACACAGGTTAAGCAATTTAGAAGCTAACTGAGTAAAAGAAACTGTAACCAAAAGTTAGCAGTGCTTACCTCCACGCAAACCCGCTTACAACTGCTTAAAAGTGCCTTAATCACTCTGTACCCAATTGCCCGTGTTCTGCCCAGCAACAAAGTAAACAGCATTGCAAGGTTCAAACCCAGTACCCTGCACACCATAGCCAAAGTGATTTACCACTAATCCATGTGAGATACACATACCTCAGATGTTTTCACAAACATATCATCCACCCCAGTCATTCAACAGTACAGGAAATGTATATAAACATGTAGATATATGTATGTGTGTGTGTGTATATATATATATATATATATATATATATATATATATATATATATATATATATTTATATCTGAATCGATATATGCATATCTATACATGTAGATATATATATATATATATATATATATATACACACACACACAAACACACACATATATATATATATATATATATATATATATATATATATATATATATATATATATATATATTTATATATATATATACATACATATGCATACGTCTATAGATATATATGTCTACATCTATATGTCTATATATATATATATGTATGTATACATACAGCAATATATATATATATATATATATATATATATATATATATATAAATATGTGTGTGTGTGTGTGTGTGTGTGTAAGCAGATGTATATATCTATATAGGTATATATAGACATACATCTGTAGATAAAAATGGGAACCTAACAAAAACATATATGCCTAAATGCAAAGTTAATGGGGTTGAGAGGGCCCAAACAACATACGTCTTGTACAAATAGGTACCCTCCCCCCCACAACCAAACATGTTTGCCCTGCAATACACTACCAACTGTTGCAGGTCCCATAACCAGGACTTGATACAACATGGGCACTAGATGTTAACAGTAATCCATCCCACCTATATGATGTCAGGCTTGTATCAGTAACATATCATGCAGTACAGTCTGGCTACCATAGGGACTGTATAATGTGGAAGCAATCAACATCCCTAGGATACATATACACATACACATATATACAGATACAGATGCACATCTCTCTCTCTCTCTAGATATATATATATATATATATATATATATATATATATATATATATATATATATATATATGCATATATATGTAACTACACATACACACACAGAGATATGTATAAAAAGATACATATGTAGAAGGTGCACAGAATACGGAACAGCCTCTATGCCTACAGTCACCACCTTACCAACTGGACGCTGTATGAGCCACCCATACAAATGACAATGGTTGTCTACAACATATACCCACAGAGAGGTAAAAGGATATAACACCACACACAGGTTTGCATACATGGGAAAGCTTTATTACTGTACTATTACGGTTGTATATGCCATGTCATATAGCTGTTTAGACACTGAGATACATATAAACAGAGCAATGCAACTGTGAAACAGTTATATTGATACAGTAGTCTGGAAAGGTTTACATATGTTGTTGTCCAGGCGGAGGCCTTCATGTAGTACAATAGTAAAGACAGACTAGGCCACAGGATACCAATCAATCAACAGTAAGTAATGCAGATGTATAGTCCAGCAGCCGCTGTCTACACTCTGTACACAATCCTTAGGGGATAAAGACCTCAGTTGACACAATGGGATGTATCTGTTACATAGCAAGCCATAACTGACACCATCACAATCACACTGACAAACAGAACAGTCTGTATGGCAGAAGGCAGTAGCCCTGCATTTACCCAAGGTGAATTGTATGGTAACATCCAGATACCTTAAGGCAGCTTACCCCTGATACCCCCCACATGTTGTAACAGCCTAGGTTAGTTATGGTGCATCCCCCCTAGACTCAATAATACAGGGCCATATACCACTGTCACATACACTGATCTCGGAAGTGCATAAGGGCACACATGTATTGTGTAGGTGAAGCCCACACATATATGGACCCAAACCCACACTATGTGTGGGGGACGCATCAGTAGTGGACTGATGGCAGGAATGGCAGCATGACATTCTCACAGCCCACTACAGAACAACCCCTGACAGCATGTCATATGTGCAAGGCCTGGTATGTAGGTGGAGGACAGAGGTTGGAACACAGGCCCATGTGTATAAAACTGTTGTCATACACTAAGCAAGTTGCTTGTATTACAGGATAGTCTGCAACATACCCTTAGTCAGGAATATGAAGTTAGAAACTGAAATGGATGTAGCCATGTACTGATAACACTCAACACACACACTGCCAGTAGTATATCTGACACAAGACAAAACATAACAGGCACACCACTGGCCATCAAGAGGATAAGCCCACAGTTAAGAGCGATGCAGACAGACTACATTCCAAGTTAAACTAGTATGTACACACAAACCCTGTAATGCAAGTGCTATACAATGCAGACAACACTACTCACACTCTGTCTGTGGTTCTGGAACCTCCTACAAATATGTAGCTGGTCTGAGTGTACAGGTTCTCCTGTAAGAGGTATTGCTACCTGCTGTCTGTAACACTGCTGCCCACACACAGGAAGGATGTCCATCATACAGGAAAGGTAAAGGGACCATGCCTACATGATGTAAAGATTTATAGTAGTTGGTTGCCATGACAGTGATAATTGGAAGTACTACATAACATGCTGCATGCAGGTAGCAAGTGGAGGACACTGATTGTTGGATAGGCCATCACCTGATCATGTGCATCACCTACAAATTCCATGCTGCAATCTATGAAAAGCAGCTCATTCCATTTACTGGAGAGAGACTGAGAGTGTGAGAGAGAGAGAGATAGAGAGAGAGAGTGTGTGTGTGTGTGTACGTATAAGGCACAAAAAAAATACCACCCAGAAGAGTCTGAACAGGTATATGAAGTATATATGTATGTAATTGACCATAGTACTTGGTCCATAATAATGGGATAGATGATGTGGAATGATTTATATGTGCCTTCAGGTGTTGTTATTGTAATGATGTTCAGCTGAACAACTGCTAAGGACATTAGAGTCCATCCCTGTGGGTAGTGGGCCATAGCCATTAACCGTACAGAGCAGCATTGACTGATAAGATGTAAGCCATCATGGTGTGTGTTGTGTAATGGGAAGTATGTATATTACATGGCCAATAGCTGGTGGTGGAAGCAATGATATAATGATGGACACGTGGGTTCCACAGCCCACCTCTTGCAGAATACTCAGGTTAACCTGTATTGTAGCAGGCAGGAATGCCATAGGTGTGTAATAGGGTTACCTGCAATCCGGCCCTACATATACCACCCTAATGTCAGGCTGTGTCCATATGTGGCACCTGTCTGCTGTGTTGTAGCAAGGCAGAACAGTGCAGCTGTGCAGGAAGGTGTTGTGAGATTGTGGACCTGATGTCTGAATGTACCCCACATATAGATGTGCATATATGTACATATAGATATATATATATATATATATATATATATATATATATATATATATATATATATGGGAGCACTTTATAATCTCAAAATACTGAAATGTCGAATTTCAGTATTTCAAGACTATAAAGTCAAATGTTTACAATAGCGAAAGTTCATAATCGCGAATTCGAATATCTCAAATTCTCGGTTATGGCCTTATGCTACATAATGTCCTGGATTGTGTGTTGATGGTGCGCGGTGCCATGTGTAGATCTAGGTGTTATGTCAGGTAAGTGAATGTTCTGTAAGGGTTTTAAGTGGGAGTTAGAGTGTATGTGAGTGTGCTGATATGTTTGATGTGTGTGTGAGGGACTGGAGAATGTGTGTGTGTAAGCTTGCTTTTATTTCCTATTTGTGCGATCTCGGAGTTAGTATATATAAGTAGGGGGGGAGTGGGGGCACAACCACCCACATGGGGGATGCAGGGGGGCTTGCCCCCCTGCTTATGTGTGTATGAGTTGTGTATGTGTGTAGTTTTTTAGTTTATGTTGTGATTTGGGTGCTGTGGTGTATGCATGGTGTAGTGTGTGTGTGGTTTGTTCGGTGTTTTGAATTTCGCATTTTTGGGTTTGGGGTTTTGTTGTTTCAGTGTTTTGTGGATTCGGTTTCATGGTCTCGAGATAGTGAAATTCGATATTTCAGTATTTTGAGATTATGAAGTGAATATATATATATATATATATATATATATATATATATATATATATATATATATACATATATAGTTTACTATTAAAATGTCGCCGTGCAATTGCAAGGCTATGAAGTATTCGAACAACATATGTTCAAACACTTCATAGTTCAGCAGGTTATGTGAGCCAACGTTATTATTGCAAATGGACTGTGCATTCGCAATTATAACGTTCGCTCATGTAAGGGGATTGTGGTACAGTGTGGTTAGGGAAATACATCCCTTTTCTCACTGTAGTGCGATCTGGGAGTTGGAATATTAAGTTAGGGGGGTGTGAGGGGTGCAGCCCCCCACAGGGGGTTCAGGGGTGCAGCCCCCCACAGGGGTTCAGGGGGGGCTGCCCCCCTGCATAGATGTGAGTTTAGGCTAGTTAGGTAGGGAGTTAAGGGAAGGGTGGGATTGCTGCTGATTGTCGAAAATGTTGCTCACGACATTTTCGACAATTAACAGCTGTTTTTGACATTAGGTACATACGGAAATGCTCATTTCCGATGTTAAAATTTGAACAATAATACACTTTTTTTTTTATTTTCGATTTTATGATAGCAAACCTATAGATATATATATATATATATATATATATATATATATATATATATATATATATATATATACAGGTATGTCCACAAATATACAGATACCCTTGTGTAGACATATATATGAGCACATATATACATCACATATATCTACACATATATAGATATATACCTATATGCACATGTCTACATATATACAAACACACACACAAACATATATGTATGTAAATACATGTCCCCTATATTACTACCACAGTGCTGCATGCTATGTGAGAGGAAACAGCACACATAACAATACACATAGATATCTACAGCTGTCAGTGTGTGCAACATGGACGGGTATGTCACATGTGAACCCCTTGTTGGGACCATATTGCTCTTGTCTGTGAAGTATGGAATGGGAATATGGGGAAGTATGGCAGGTATAATTGTGGAGGTAGTCAGGGTTGGAAGATATAGAGGACAGTCTGCAGGGGTGGTATGTGACACATGTGGGGGATAAACACCCTGAGTGGTGTGTGTGGTCTGTGATGTAGATGCCCCATGGGCCCCAATATGGACACAATGGAAACAAGCCTCCTACCCACTGCTACTCACAACAGCAGTCCACATCCTGAAGTTGCCTGGCCTGGAGGCTGAGCAGGAGGAGCATGTGGGCCCTGTGAATGTGTACTGGGTGCCTCAAGGTGATGTAGCACATCCAACATGTGTCTGTGGTGCCCACTATGGAACAGACCCTGGACCTGTCCTCAGGCAACAGGAACATGTCTGTGTGTGCCCGGCGGGGGACAACATCCCCTGGGTTGGTTCCACCTGACAGTATTGCTGGACCAGTGCATGAGGAGGCCCCAGGGTGGGTCACACATGTGATGTGTCCTGGTAACATGGGCAGATGAGTTTGGAGAGGTGGTTCAGCTGGCCAATAGCACATAGACAAGCTATTGTGTCACTGTTATAGAACATATGTCGGTAGTAATAGTCTACACAATCCCAGAACATGTCCAACAGCATGCATAGATAATCGCAATAACACAGAATGTCAGATGTGCAGCAAACACATAGCAAGCATACCACAGGCATATATGGAACCATTGTGCCCCTGACAATGGCATGCAGGTGAATAGTCTGTAACAGGCCAGCAATAATAGTGTCCACACAGGAAACATGGCTACAAACCCATTGCACAAATCGTGGTACAGTACAATATCTGCTTCACTGGAAGGTATGCTGTAGCCATACCTACTGAATTGTGTGAACAGCTTGTTGTCACTGATATCGTGGGGGGTTACAATGATGTGTATTAAGAACTGTGGTAACCTTGTTGCATGACTTTCTCACACCTGTGTCCATCTTTATGTCTTTCAGCACAATATCTCATGGAAGGCTGCCAGCCTACACAGCAGTTGAGAATGAAATCCTGCTAAATGAACTAATACAACACTATGTGATCTTGTTTGGCAGACCAGTCCATGATCAGCAAGAGCAGACTGCCCTGTGGAACGACCTAGTCCACAGGGTAAATGATGTTGGACTGCACAACTGCAGTTATGACCAGGTCTGGCATCATTGTTCTAACCTGCTTGGGAATGCCCGCCTGTGTGCTGCTGCAGTCCAGGGAGATCACCTCACCACAGGGGGGTCATGCCATCCATCTACCCCTGTCACATGTGGTGGAACTCCTGGCCAGCCTCGTGGCACCTGCCCA
Organism: Protopterus annectens; assembly: GCF_019279795.1. Taxonomy (NCBI): domain Eukaryota; kingdom Metazoa; phylum Chordata; order Ceratodontiformes; family Protopteridae; genus Protopterus; species Protopterus annectens. The sequence goes on along the minus strand of NC_056725.1, from coordinate 1,528,385,124 downwards.
TCCAGCCAGCCACCAACTGCCAGACACCTTTTTGGAAGTGGGTGCCACCCACACACTGGCCGAGGAGCACGCAGGTAAGGCCACAGGGCACATCCATAGACCACTGTTGCATATACATCCACATCAGTAAGGTAGCTCATGCATATCTGACATGTCATAGACATAATTTGTTGCTGCATAGTAGTGATAAACAGATGTCCATATGTGGTAGTATTGTGGAAATGTACTGTTGATGTATTGTAATACTTCACCCACCCTGTAGCAATGCCACAGGTGTGGCCACTGACTTTGCATCTCTCACCTTCTTATGTAGGTACCTCTGGGATACCACCAAGGCAACAGCCTGTAGCTGGTGAGTATGGTTTATGTAGATGCTTGCCAATACACCTGGCATGTAATGGCAATGATATATTCCAAGCACACATCTAACACACCTACCCAGAATGCATGCTCTACATGTGCACGTATTGTTGCTGTGAAATGCACAGCATCACAGGGGTGACCATGATGGGGTATTGGAAGGGTATTTCAGACACCTGCATGTTAACTAACATCCTGTCATTGCAGAATGTGTCCACAGGGAGTAACATAATGGTGGGAGACATGGCCTACAGTAGGGACATGTATGAAACAACACCCATATACAGAGCAACACCAGTGTATATACCTGTAGGACAATGGTAACTGTTGCAGAGATACACTATGGCATAAGGCATTACAGTGGTCCACATTATCAGCTGGGACTAGGCTGTAACATGTGGTGCTCAGTGTATGGGGCACTGCAAAGTGACACACATGTGTAGGGTGTACTTGTCATGCATCTGCAAAAAGGCTGAAGGAGGGGGTGTCAGCATGACACACCAGTGCACTGCAGCAGGGATCCTAAGGATGCTAAGAATGGCTGTATCTACACATAGTCAGGTTCAGGACCTGTGGCAGCTGTAACCCTACCCCCACAGCAATAGTGATGTCAGTGTGTGAATACCAAGGGATGTGCACATGAATGGACCTTGCAATCATGCAGATTAGGGGGGCATGTGTAGGGCAGACTGAACATACACTGACAAATGCAGATGGCCCATGCTGGTATACCCCTGCCAGGAGTAGTGACTGATGTAGTAAACACAAGAGGTATGTCAAACCTTCATGATAAGGGTGTGCACACATATGCCCACATGGTGTGTATGTATGGCAGTCAGCATCTGCACACCTAACACACTCTGTAGACACTGCATGTGAAAGTACAGGACATATGTCGCATATCGGGCTCATGTACTGTTAAGATATGCAGTAATGTGGTCCCATGGCAGATCAAGGATGGGTGCGTCATATCAATAAGGGTGTGTACACCCCCCATAGCCATGGTATGCTCTGATGACTGTCAGTGTAAGAGTATTGGATTGGTCATACATGGTTCGCTGATGTTGACAGCTGTGAATCAGACATCAGGCATTCACAAATGACATCTTTCATTCTACATATCTTCCCAGGCATGCGTTGCTGGAAAACATAGGAGCTGTGAGCATTAAAGCTGACATAACCGACACAGTAGTACACATTCAACAATGGGCTGTACACCTGCGAGGTATGGTATACAATACACGGCAGGGTGCAGAACAGGTGCACAGCAATACTGTGTACATGGGTGCAGTGGTATCGAGGGGAAGGGGCTTCACCTAGTGACACAGCACATGCATCACACACATGTATACTGTTGCTAGTATGGATTGACTATAGCTGCACTGCATGCGGTTCTGTACCATATGTTATGCATGTTGACAGATGGGTAATAGGAGGACTGTGTGTACTACCATTGTGCAACCTCACCTGTGTGTGTGTGTGTGTGTGTGTGTGTGTGTGTGTGTGTGTGTGTGTGTGTGTGTGTGTGTGTGTGTGTGTGTGTGTGTGTGTGCTGTTAGGCAATGCTGTACGGGTTTTAAAGTGCATTTATTGTTTTTCCCCTCAGGTGGTGTGGTGGGTCAGGGTCCCTCCTGCATGCAATCTGATGTTGGTGTCCATGCAGACACCGAAGATTATGATAGTACTGTTGAGGCACAGTTGGAGTTGTCAGGGGGCAACACTGCACCATCATTTGACATCACCCTTTTAGCCACCCCAACCCCACACACAGTTTCATTGCCTATACATACCCCATCACCAGTGGCCATAGTGGAGGGACAGCTGGCATTCAGTGGCAGTGCACAGGAAAGTGTGGTAACCATGCCTACTGTGTCTGGTTGCAGCAGGCATAACTGGATGTCCAGCAGGGCACCACATAGGCAGATGTCCCAGGGTGCTCACGGTAGGGCCGCTGGACATCATGTCCTTGGCAGAGGCGACATAGCTGGTACCAGCAGGTGCATGTTTCAGGCTGTCATGGCAGTGCAGGCATGTATGGAACATTACGCCAGACAGGTCTTGAGGCTGCAGAGGGCTGCTCTCACATCTGTAAGTGACAACATCTGTGAACTGTCTGGTGCCATCCATGCAAATAATGACCTCATGGATAGATAGCATGGTGAGATGATGGCCCTCATTTCCCATGGTATGTCCATGCTTGAATGTGTGGTGGGGGTGCGGCGATGGCCGTGTGGACATAGGCCAGCAACACCAACAGCTGGCAGTCAACATGGACATGCTAGGACACCAAGGGGGTTCTATAGTGGCAGTACTAGCCCCGGCAGTGTGGGGGGGGTGCTGTCCACACCACAGCAGGCCACGTGCACGTGTTCCTAGCCAGTCACAGGAGGGACCTGGCACCAGCAGACATTTCCCATCAGCAGGTGAGAGTAGCACATCGAGGCCTGTACCTGGATGTGCTCATGGAACCCCTGGCAAGCACAGTCCACGTGTTCTTGGCTGGAGGCAGTGAACTGCACACCCTGCCAGGTATGGTCTGAAGCTATCCATAAACACCTGTGTAGGGCAGCCACATGGCAGAACTGTGTGCATGCATACCCATACACTATACAAACACACCTAGGACAACCCCATACCTACATACACCACATCACCATGCCCAGCTCACCTCAGTACACCCCTCACCCACACACATGGTGTCAAATGTATGGCCCACCCTTGGCCTCTGGCAAACCAACAACACACCCTGTGCATATGATGATACCTGTGCCACATCCCTGTCATCCATACCATCAATGCAGGGACAGGCTAATATGGTTCTGATGCATATGGTGACTGTACTACAGTGTACCATAGTACTGCAGTGTAACAAGTTGTAAGGAGTAAAGTGTAATGCATATATGTGAGGTAGTGTAGCTGTCCAGCAATGATGCATTATAGCTGTTAGTAACACTGGTTGATTGTGGTCTCTGTAATGTTATCAATTTGTGTTGTAGGAGTACATGTGTCAGCACGAGGATGCCCTGTGCATATGATGATACCTGTGCCACATCCCTGTCATCCATACCATCAATGCAGGGACAGGCTAATGTGGTTCTGATGCACATGGTGACTGTACTACAGTGTATCACAGTACTGCAGTGTAACATGTTGTAAGGAGTGAAGTGCAATGCATATAGTGTAGCTATCTAGCAATGATGCATTATAGCTGTTAGTAACACTTATTGATTGTGGTCTCTATAATGTTATCCATTTCTGTTGTAGGTGTACATGTGTCAGCACAAGGATGGTCTGCAGTCATATTCCATAATGGGGTATGGCACTGTGGTGACACCATGGCTGTGACATATCTGAGATACAGTTGAACCCAGATGACAGGTTAGTATAATGGTTATTCCTGTGCCACATGGACAGGTGACCCGCTGGGGCGTGTATACCCTGCAACCTAATGTAGGCCCATCCACATAAATGCACACTGTTACTTGGCAACACTGGGACTAGACCCCTACCTAGGTTTGTAGTGATACTGAAGTGTTTGGCTTACATTGCACACACCATACAATGTTCAGTGTGAGGTGTGTCCCAGGTTACATGTTACATGCATAATATCCCCAGACATGTACAGCATGCTAATGGGGGATGTAATGGGTGTATATGGACAATACATAGTGTGACATACCTTCATATACACATTAACAGACACATAACAGGAAGACACTCATCAGAGAGACCAGGGCCTATCACTGCTAACTAACTTGACCATGTGTCCAATGTGTTACAAGTATGCTGCACACAGCACATGCATAACTTGGCTGGATTGCAGTATCAGTTACCTGTATGGTTGATGGTGACAGTGGTAACCATAACATGGTACATGGGAAATATACCAGGTGTACCTTGATGTAATGACAGTGTACACAGCACCAACATCCCCGAGTGGATATTGTACTCCCTGAAACCCATGATGACACTCTGCCATACCCACCATCACACATTGGCCATGACTGCAATACAACCCATAGTATAACCCAACAGTGGTACTACAGGGGTATGCATCTAATGCACATGCATGGTAGGGTGTTGCAATGTCATGCCTTACCTATTGGCGGCAACAACACTATCTGTACTACTGTGTGGCAGTGGGTATTGTAATAGGAGTATGTGAGCTCGGAATGCTGTACCCTACAGATATATGGACATGCACGCATACACACACTTGCCAGAACACAATGGGTATCCCATGCCTATCAACCCATTTGTACAACACTTTTGTGCTGGTACTGCAATGCTCATGTAGCCAGTGTGGGAAGGAGCTTAACAGGGTACATGTAATTTCCCATACAGCAGCAGCCACAACTGACTATGGCAGTGGGTGTTGTGTTGGTTGTTAAGGCCCTCATGGAATTCCCAAGTACAGGTGTGCTAAAACACAGACACTGCTATACTCAGCCATGCACATGTAGACATATGTCAGTACAGGGGTGCATCGCTGCAGGTGGTCATTGCTGTGTACCTAGCTATTGTCCAAGAAGAGATGGGTTGTGTAGGGGTTGTGTGTACAGTAGTATCCTACCACTTACCAAGTGGCAGCAGGCAATCTATCGACAGACACTACTGTGGTGACCCTCAGGGTGAGAATGACATGCATCAGCCAATCCTCCAGGTGCCTCCTGCACATGGCCACTGAGGTGATCAAGTTGACATGTATGCAACACGCATTACAACACATGGTTAGTGTCTGTATGTTCTGTTGACTGTGGTAGCATAGTGGAGGTACCCGTGGCATGTGGTGCATACAGGGTGTCATCTCCTATATGTGCCAGTTCTTACACAGCTGGGCAGACATGTCAGTGTCAGTCAAGCTTAGTTTACCTGTACATATCCCAGCTGGATACCTGCCATCTGCACATCTGTACAGGGACTGACAGTCATCAGCTTGGCAATAAGCTATGCAGTAGGATGAGTGTGTTGACAGGTAGACATTTGACAACAATATGTATGCCATAACTAAATGTCAGAAGCCCTCACTAACATGTGCTGTACAGACGGTAGTCTACAGTTACATTCCAAATGTCAGATCATTACCCAGTAGGGGTTATATACTGTAACACAGCTCATACACCAGGGATACAACAGGGAGGCCTCAGAGTCCAGCTATGCCTACAGGTGTGCCTGTTGTCAGTACTACATTTAGCACTCTGCTCTTGCCTGGGTAAGCACTGACAACAGTAGTACTGTCATGATATGCTACATGCCAATGTGACAGCATGTACCCTGGGCTACTACCCCTGTATGTAATACATTCACAGTGCTGTACAGGCCTCATATACATCTGAGTCCCACACATGGCACTCACACCTCTTGCCACTGTAATGACAGCACATAGGCGCATGTATTATTCATGGCATTATATACATTTATTACAGATGTCATTACCCTGCTATGTTATCAGACTGGGTGGTGTGAACTGGTTACCAGGGCTAAGACATGCTTAGCAAGTATCAACGTCGTTGCAGTATAATAGCTGAGCTGATTTGCGCAATGGTAAGTGAAGCCTACACTGTGTAAGTGCCCGTACATTTACCATACCTTAGCACCACTTAGCTTCACGCAAACCTGAGCAAACCCGCTTAAAGCTGCTCAAAACTGCCTTAACCACTCTGTATCTGACAGCCCTTGTTCTGCCCAGCAGCAAAATGAACAGCCCTTGTAGGTCTTGAATTCAGGGCACTGTACACTATAGTCACAACACTTAACCACTATGTCATGACCACTGTGAAACCAGCTGTTGTTTTACCATAGTATCTGTCAATACACATATTGAGTAGTATTGAACAATTGTCTTTACTTCCACAATTGTGTAGTACTTGTTATTAATATGACTGTTGCATCACATATTTTGTTTTATCATACTGTACACATAGCAGATACATATGGTGAGATACATCTGGGAGGGTATACACAACCGTGAGGTTTATACATGACAGGAATAGGAATATATACATATAATAGGTTGATATATGTCTACGTGTACATACACATGTATACTCATACATATGTATGTATACACATCTGTATAGTGCAACATATATATGGCCATGTGTACATCTCTTTGTATGTACACTTATATATATATATATATATATCTGTATATATAGCTATATATATATATATATATATATATATATATGCACATCCTATGTGTACATATATGCCTATTTATGTGGATATATATGTTGATATCTATAACTATATGTGCATACATATCTATTCTGATATACCTATTACTGTCAATATATATGTAGATATCCATACGTATATGCACATATATATCTCTATCTGTATATGAGTAGACATATATTGCTCTGTATATGTATATATCTGAGTGTTTATATGCATATATATGTACATATACATATCCATCTATGTATGTCGATATGTATATGTGTATATATATTGATATAGATATATGGATAATTATATAAACATATATGTTCACCATATGTCCTGAACATGGAGTGGAGCCCTACCTCAGCCCCAAAAGTCCCAACCTCTAAGTGTAAGGGGATGTCAGGTATGTCTTCCAGGTATATTTGCAGACTATTGCTACTGTAATAGGTATTGTCTTCGTAGATATGTTTTGTGTGGGAGGTCGCATCTGCTTTTAACATGTGCGCCATTGGCTACTGACAGACATCCTAAGGACATCATAGTACAGTACTGCTAGCACAGTAATGACCCTGTCGACTACAGCAGAGATATGGCTAATATATGTGGACAGTCTGACACATTCTGGTCAGTCCAGAGATATACACAGAACCCCTTAGTGCAAGACATGTGGACCAAGCCTGACAATGTGGATGTTAACAGCCATGTAGATGGGTATATCATGTAAATAGTGGTATACATTTGCCCCCATAGGTTACGCATTCACACACCCCTGTCTGTCCTGACACATAATAACCACTGTACAGAGGTGCCATGGCCAAATACTACCCACTAGTTAGTGACATACATCTGTACAGCATTCCACTGCTTTGTCTGACATACATGACTGTTATGGTGGCCTGGCAGCAGTACATCTGGCAAGTATCTGGACATAATATCTCACTGGGTAAGTACGCCAAGCTGTTAGGCATGTAACAAAGCACTGTGCAGGCTATAGGCAGACTGCCACAACACTGGCCTACATTTCCTATGGGGGAATACAAATGTACTTGCATATATAGCAGGCTCTACAGGCATGTCCCAGCACAGAGTAACAGACATCTGTGTGAAAGTGCATAACCACAACCAATGTGAACACAGCCACATATGGTAAGCTAGCATAATATTACAGTATATGAACTATCTGATCAACATCATCCTCATATGTGCCACTCACACACTAACCCTCCATATACTGAGCCACTACACAGTGTGGTCCGAAGCCTGTCTATGGTATGGGACATGTGTGTGTTTGATCCTACAAACATGTAAGCCGGTAGGGTAACATACAGTGGAGCAGCATGTAACAGCAGATAGAACAGGACCAAGAACAATGACATCTACCACAGTCTGTACACAGGCCAAGGTACATATTCACAATACACACACTGTTCACAATCACCATAAGTACACAGACCTCAGTACTGTACACACAACCAAAGAATGCCCAGGTTATGCCCTCAAATATAACCCCTACTATACATAACATGTGTAGCAGTCTGATATCTCACGGGCTTGTTATCAGATATGTCAATAAATACAGTGTACAGAACTTATGCATCTCTTACTGCAGACATATGTACAAAGGTTGACAGAGTTGTGGCTGGAGGCACAAACAGAAGGCCAATATTGACATGTTGCTGTGATACCCTCATACATTTACTGTTGTAACAGGGTTTGTTTCGACATATGTCCTATGAGGGATATGAAGTCAGTAACTCTCATGACTGTCACCATGTACTGACTGCAATCCTCACACTATGCTTCTGCCATTCACAGATAGGTGCTCTGTGGGCAACACAAGAAACAAAAGGCACCACACACTGCTCAGTCTGCAGATGACCCTACAGATGGTGGTTTCCTCATAAACATAGCACTAACATGACAGGTATTAAAACATGTAGGACAGCCATATCCACACACACCTTGTTAAACCATTACTCCAAATGCAGTATAGCAGCCCTTACATTCTGTAGTCATGTCAGGCACATCCCCCTCCTGTGTGTTGGCCTGTTTCCACAGCGTATGTTGTTAGAGGTAAATCCCCATTCCATCTGTGATGCTATTTGCAAAACAACAGATCTAGGTCCTGCTCACAGTGAATGAAAATGCCCAACACCAACATGATGTTCCCAGATATTGGAATGTGTTTTCATGCAATTGGCTATGGGAATGTTACCACAGCTGTTCCACATGCAGTAAGCTAGAGGAGGTCTGCAATTTGTGCAGAGGCTCAGCTAATCATCAACATCACTTGTAATACACATGCTGCTGCCTAAGCAAAGCAGGTGTAAGTCTCCACATCCACCAGAGAGGGAGTGAGAGAGGCAGACAGAGGCAAAGATAAGTCAGGGAGGGGTGGGAGAGTAAAACTTAAGCATGTTTGTATCACACACCTACCAGTCCAGGGTATCAAACCCCTGACTGACTATGTATTGCTATCACATGTCTATGCAGTTATTGGATGGACCACATAGGTTACATATTGAGGAGCCCTCCAAACGTATATGTGATGGTGAGTGACATCTGCAACAGTGATATGGCAGCTACGCAGTAGGTGTAGTACACGTGCCTGTCCGCATGAACAGGTGTCATCAACACAGCCACACTCTCTCAAGGACCCACACACATTGACACACTTGGCAGGGTCATGAATACAACTCTTCACTAGTTAGATTGCCACAATATAGTACTGTGCATGTATCACATGCTCCACAGAGGATCTCCGGAGGTTATATGGGCAAAGGGTATGTGGAAGTGTCTGACATCAGACAGCATGCTTCGGTATGCCAATGGAGGTTGTAGTGAGTGTGAATGGGGTCATAGGTATCATACACCACACACACAAATGCAGGGTGCCAGTACTGACATGCATGGGTGCATTGCTTCACGGGTGTGTAGTGGTTGACTGTGCCAGATGGCTATACAAGGCTAGGTGATGGGTGTACCTTGGCATCAGGCCACATGGCAATGGTCTGCAGTGTGGCTCAGAGGTGTAGTATCTGGATTGGCCCACACAGGTGGGTATTATATCCACCATCCAGTCACCTGGGTAACTGTTGTATGTGGCCATTGCTGTGCATTGCCTGCCATGTGTGTATTCCTTAGTCGATGACATGGACAGTGTCTGGGATGTGCACACATCCCACATGCATGTACAGTGACATGTGGAACTGTACGTGGGGTGTCTGGCCCATGTTGTGTACACAGATTGTTATCATCAGATGTGCCAGTCCTGGCCTCATGTGGTGGGAACTGGTAATGGACAGCAGGTTGATCATGCACCTACATTGATAGCTTGATACAGGTATTTCTGTCCATACAGGTCATGTGTTTAAGGCATGGTATGTCCTTTGTGGGTCACATTTGATGTCACCACAGGTGTTGTAGGTCTCCAGTGACAAACATAGGGAAGGAGCACTGTCTGCATGTACGTGCCTATTGGACTGATGGGCAGGGTGCCATGCCTTCTGTAGCCCATTGCATTCACACCATGATTACTATCAGTGGGCAATATGCAGGGTACTACCAACATAGCGGTTGTTGCCTAGGCAAGTGTGTGTGTGTGTGTGTGTATGTGTGTGTGTGTGTGTGTGTGTGTGTGTGTGTGTGTGTGTGTGTGTGTGTGTGTGTGTGTGTGTATGAGACATGGGTTGAGAGTGTTCTCTGGGTAATACAAGGGTTGCTAACTTTGTTTGCCAGGCCTTGATGTCACATGTGGGGGTATGGATTTGCAAGTCAGCCTCTTGGCTATTTCATATCTGTTATCCCTGTAGGGTGGACATTGTGACATATACAAGGGCCATCATATAAGAAATTTGCAAAACTCACTCCACAATGAGTCCAATACACACTCACAGCCACCTCCACACAGGATACAAATGACATAGACAGACACACAGACCTGCCATGTCTGGGATTAGAATTCCTACCTAATTAGTTTATTACACTACAGCACTACACAATTATAGGACATGCCACAGAGATTACTGGAGTACTCCTTCCCCATAGGTGTATTTCACAGTGAATGACATCAGCAGGCTTGCCAAGTAGGGCATTTGAATTGTAGTGAGTGTGACTAGCCTAAAAAGCATTGCTCCCTACACAGACATAGAAACACACACACAAACATCCACACCTGCCATGTGGGGGACTAGAACCCCTACCAAAGTTCTATATCACACTACAGAATTATGCTGTTATAGGACATGCCACGGAGATTACTGGAGTACTCTTTCCCCAAAGGTGTATTTCACAGTGAATTATATCAGCAGGCTTGTCAAAGCAGGGCATTTGAATTGTAGTGAGTGTGACTAGCCTAAAAAGCATTGCTTCCTTCACAGACATAGAAACACACACACAAACACCCACACCTGCCATGTGTGGGAACAGAACCCTTATCAGAGCTTGATATCAAGCTACAACATTACGCTGTTATAGGACGCACAATGGGGGTTACGGGAGTACTTCTTCCCCAAAGGTGTACTTCATAGTGAATGACATCAGTAGCCTTGCCAAAGTAGGGCATGTGAATTGTAGTGAGTGTGACTAGCCTAAAATACATTGCTCCCTACACAGACAGGGACACAAACACACAATTGTCATGTCTGGGATTAGAACTCCTGTTTAACTAGTTCATCACACTACAGCAGTACACAGTTATAGGATGTGCCATGGAGATTACTGGGCTTCACCTTTCCCAAAGGTGTATTTCACAGTGAATGACATCATCAGCCTTGCCAAAGTAGGACATTTGAACTGTAGTGAGTGTGACTAGCCTAAAATGCATTGCTCCCTACACAGGCAGGGACACACACAAACACACAGTTGCCATATCTGGGATTAGAACTCTGAACTCCTACTGAGCTAGTTTATTACACCACAGAAGTATGCAGTTATAGGACATGCCACAGAGATTACTGGGCTACATCTTTCCCAAAGGTGTATTTCACAGTGAATGACATTATCAGCCCTGCCAAAGTAGGACATTTGAATTGTAGTCAGTGTGACTAGCCTAAAAAGCATTACTCTCTACACAGACACACACACACACACACACACACACACACACACACACACACACACACACACACATACACACACACATATACACACACATACACACACATACACACACACATACACACACATACACACACATACACACACATACACACACACACACACACACACACACACACACACACACACACACACACACACTTGCCATGCCTGCGGTTAGAATTCCTACCTAATTAGTTTACTACACTACAGCAGTACGCAGTTATAGGATGCACCATGGAGATTACTGAGCTACATCTTTCCCAAAAGTGTATTTCACAGTGACTGACATCAGCAGCCTTGCCAAAGTAGGGCATTTGAATTGTAGTGAGTGTCACTAGCCTAAAAAGCCTTGCTCTCTACACAGAGACACACACACACACTTGCTATGTCTGGGATTAGAACTCCTACCTAGCTAGTTTATCATACTACAGCAGTACGCAGTTACAGGATGTGCCACGTAAATTACTGGGCTACACCCCTCCCAAAGGTATATTTCAAAGTGGATGACCTCAACAGGCTTGTCATAGTAGGGTTATGGTGAGGGCAGTGTGTGTGCATGGGCCATAACCCATTCATCTAGAGGTTGACACACCACATGCGGACACACGCAGGGTTATATTCCACAGGTACATGTATACAGCTGCTAGATGACTACTTCATTGTACAGTTATGTTACACAGCTAGCACTTGCACCACATAGTCTGTAATGCTGATGGATAATGGTGGCTAATGTCTACAGTGAGTGACATTTACAACTCATGTGGTTGTAGCCATTTGGCTGTGTGCTGGGTGGGACAGGCCTCATAATGGATGGCTCCTTGTTACAGTCACTCTCTTGCACACATCTATGTATGTCTACTTTTGGCTTATTATAGAGTGTTGTCCTTGGATATATGTCTGTATTCCTAGCCACTGTTTATGCAAAGCATGACTGGTGCATACTGAGGAGTGTATGCACTAACATCTGCAACTGCCAGTTATGTATGGTTCACTGTTGCTTGCAGACATGGGCTTCATTTTATTAAGCGTGTGAGCATGCCCAGTATGACCTTCCAGTATGCTGTTGTCTGACATTGCCTTCATTTCTCTAAGTGTGTGAACATGCCCAGTATGCCCTTCTGTATTGAATGTGTGGATCGATTCCAGGTAGTTTGTACTCCAGTGCAGACCTTTGTGTTGTACACATACAGGTAGCAAACTGTTTCTGTAGGGTATCCGTTGATCATTTGGCAATATGGGGACAAACTGTGCATGGGATAGTGTGTACTGTAGGTGATTGTGTCTGTGCTGTTTCAGCTACATGGTACTGCTGTTAGCAGAGAAGCAGAGATATTCAGACATGTGCACTGTTATAAACTGTGATGTTTTCTGTCCTCATGTACTGTCAGGTGGACATTCTTGCTCACAGTGATGTCTTGGGAGACAAGGGTGACTGCAGCTGTGTCCGTTATTGTGGGCAAACACCTACCTATTCATGGTAAGTTATGCCATTCTGGAGGAGGAGCTGCAGACACTTGCTACTGGGTCTGTGTATCCAGTTCAGCACCTTGGTACAGTGCTGGCAGAGGATCCCATACTTGTACATCCATCGACATGACAGTATGACCTTATCTTGCTGTGGCAATACCTCAAAGCTGTACAGATTTGCACAGGTTACACAGAGGCAGGGGGCAATGAATCAGGACATTACCTCTATTGTAGTGTACAGGGAGGTATGTAGCCACCCATTTGTGTGTTTGCAGCTAGGGATAGTGTGTGCACATAGCTTTGTGTCGGACCTTGCACATTCCATGCTGCCCATGCTCCCACCCCCATTATTCTATCCTCTTCCATACATTATGCATACATTCTCTGATACTTTCCCTAAGGTTTTCACCCCATCACAGCTGTGTTTTGGTGTTGGTCCACAGTTCATGCAGTGGGATATAATGGACATGTTACTGTGATTTGTTCACATGGCCTTGCATATGGCTTATGTGGAGTATGTTATGTTGTTATTTGGGTGTCCATGACATAACATGCATTGACAGTACATGTGAGACACAGGCCTTTGTCAGAGGCCTGTGGGCCATTTGGTGTTGATGCAGGCCAGATGTGGCAGGTCATTGCATTCTGTCAGTCTTACAGTCTCAGACCACCATACAGTATATTCCCCTCGGGTGACAGGGTAGGTGTGCTAGGTGCTCACGCCAATACCTTCTGTCAGTCTTGATCAGGTGGTGTGGATGTTGGCAGGGTGCTATCTATGGCTAGGGACATACCTGCATGGGACACCTGCACTGCATGCTGCATTCTTTCACTATTGCCATATACAGGTGGAGTCATATTGTACCCATTCCCCACAGCAGGGATAAGACCAGAGAGGTACCTGTGGGTGGTACTTGGGTGAGCTGGGTGCATGTGTGCTATGGACACTACTTGCATCTGACATACAGATATGCATGGGACATTCCAGTTATGCTAGCATGTGCAGATACATCAGCTGTTTCCCAATACATCAGTTCTACCTCCTTTGTGATCTACAAGTGTCCGGGCAGACAACACCAGTGTCCCCTACTACAGGACCAGATAATGTGATGCATACCTGTTTGTACAATTCCAAGGGTGTGTCCATTTCACAGTATATATACACTGTATGTTTGGGGTACTTTCCCCTGTGTACTGCTTGTATATCTAGCCCAACAGCCATGTCATGTCAGTCTTTCAGATGGTGGCACATATTACCACCATACATTTACAATAGCTTACTGCTAGCATGTGTTATACTGGTGGGAATTGTCTTTGCCACTGCAGTTGTGAGGACTTGGCCCTGTCATCAGCAGTAGTGGGCAATGGCCACCAGTTCATACCTCAACATGCATACATACTGACCACTCTCACAACAACAACCTAACACACACAGACCTGCATATTGTGCAAATGCTACAATCTATCCTACTACATTGGCCACCACTGGACATCTGTGCTCCACTGGTATTATACCTACACATACATGTTACTACATTTCTACATGGGGTTGTGGGGGCACACCTGACTATTTCTACATTTCTACACAGGATTGGGGGGCACACCTGACTGTTACTACATTTCTACATAGGATGGGGGGCACACCTGACTGTTTCTAAATTTCTACACAGAATTGGGGGGCACACCTGACTATTTCTACATTTTACACAGGACTGGGGGAGCACAACTGACTGTTTTTAAATGTCTTCACAGAATTGGGGGGCACACCTGACTATTTCTATATTTTACACAGGATTGGGAGGGAAACACCTGACTGTTTTTACATTTCTACACAGGATTGGGGGGTACACCTGACTGTTTCTAAATTTCTACACAGAATTGGGGGGGGCACCTGACTATTTCTACATTTTACACAGGATTGGGAGGGGCACACCTGACTGTTTTTACATTTCTACACAGGATTGGAGGTTACACCTGACTGTTACTACATTTTGACATAGGATGGGGGAGGCACACCTGACTGTTTCTACATTTCTACACAGAAATGGGGGCACACCTGACTATGTCTACATTTCTACACAGGATTGGGGGGGGGCACACCTGACTGTTTCTACATTTCTACACAGGATAGGGGGTGCACACCTGACTGTTTCTACATTTCTACATACGATGGGGGGCACACCTGAAACTTGTACACATTTGCTATGACTGTACTGGTATGTCGGGTACTCCATTTCATTCTGTATTCTAACCTATCATGCTGACTAAAGGCATATCAGTGTACTACAGGTCTTAGGTTTGATTGACCTACATATTAGTTTCTGGTTTCTTACTCTTCAGAACTAACATCCCACTGCCTGACCTGATATAGTCTGTCTGTGTAGGTGTGGGGGGTGGTTACCCATAGGCATCATTCAAAGATCATAGCACAACCTTTGTTTGTGTTTGTCTACACCTGTCCTGCTGGCTGAAACTGTTGTTGTGTATGTGAACCTCCCTGACTGGCATGTGTGAGTCATATGGACACACATGTGGCCCAGTACATTTCCTGCAGTGGGTTTTGTCAATCTGTGTAGTACTGACTACTATGGTAACACCAGTATTTGTTACAGATCTCATGGTGCCACTATAGGTGTCTACTATCTTCTGGCATCCTATTCAGCCACCCGATTCCCTTGCATGCTCACATCCATACCATAGTTATAAGTAACTACACATACTACTCCAATCAAAAATTGGTAAGGGTAATGACTTGCCTTGTGAGTGTGCCAGTATTGAGGATGGAGCTGGGGGCTGCCTATGTCAGATGTGCATAGTACACTTCCTATACATGGTTGAGCACAGATAGTGTCATGTTTGGCATCCCTTTTACTGTATGTGCAAGTCAGAGAGAGAGAGGTGTCATTCCCTGGGTCCCTATTGTGTCAGTGTATGTACTATGCATTGCATCTTTGCCAAGGCCATGGCATACTGAACACGCCTCCATCTGCCTACTGGGGCAGGCTCAGGTTGTTCCTCCTTCGAGTCACTCTTTGCTGTGCAGGCCTTGGCATTGGTAGAGGGCTGTGTGGCCTTGCCCCATGCTGTTACTGCTACAGCTGTTTCTGCAGGATCATATTGTGTAGCATGGCACATATGATAACAATTTGGGTACATGCAGCTGGGGAGTACTGCAAGGCTCCACCTAATGTGTACAGGCACCAGAACCATGACTTGAGCATCCCAAACACATGCTCTATTATGATTCTGGTATGTGCGTGTGCCTCATTATGGCATTATTGTTCTGGTGTGTGTGTATTTCTGATGGGTATCGTCAGCCACGGCTCCAGTGCATAACCAGTATCCCCCACTAGGTGACAGTAAGGTATGTCCCCATTGGCAAATCTCTGGTGCAGCTGCATCAGATGCCAGATGTGAGAATCGTGATAGCTTCTAGGGCAGCCAGCACACACATTCATTATAATGCCCAGGACATCGCACATGACCTGGTAGTTGATGGAGGGGAAGCCCTTGTGGTTGATGTAGACCCTACCCCGCTCACCGGGTGGTGCTTTGATGCATATGTGTATGCAGTCTATAGCATTCACCACCTCAGGGTATTCTGCTATTTTGTGGAAGAGATGCATATTGCTGGCCAACACTTCACGGGTGTTGAGGATATACGTGCTCAGTGGCATGTGCTGACATGGCATCCGGGAACTGGTGGAATACTCTGGAAGCTGATGCCTGTGAGATCCCCATGATATCCCCAGTTGTGCTTTGGGAGGTACCTGTGGCTAGTATTCCTAGGCCTACACATACCTTGGTATCCACTGGGATGGGTTCCCCTCTGTTAGTTCTGTGTGTCAGGCATGGCTGGCACAGCTCAACAATTTGCTGTAGGAGGTCCCTGTCCACCCTATAGCGCTTCACTATCTCCAGCTCATGTAGCCCCTGGTAGGTTACCCTGGGTCTGTACATTCTTCACCTTCCCCTCACTGTGGGTTGTTCGACAGTATTCTCATCCTCACCACCCTCAGCCTCTTCCACATGTTGTTGTATGATAGCTGCTGCAGCTTCTATCATTTTGTTGTTTTGTTTGTTAAAAGTTCCCCGCTTGTATACACTGGTGGTGTAGAGTATGGGAAAAAACAGAGGAAAAGGTGTTTGCATAGTTTATAGTAGTGTTCTGGGCTGGGCTGGTCTGCTGCCTGTGTAATTGGCTGATTCTGGTACATTTCACCTGCCAGCTATGCTAGTTCTCCTAGATTACCTTCCTACTGCTGTTTTCCCTTCCCATTGCCTTCCTGTTTAAGCCTGGGGGTGCACCGTGCAAACACAGTGCTCAAATGTGCACAGAGCTGCTATTTCCTGGTTTACTTTTTTTTCACTTTAAAACCTGGTGATTGGCGTGCACAACCACTTAGGCAATGTAAAGAGTGCTAGGCAGCCTCAGACACACACCCTTGCTTAGCTCTTCTAAGCTAGGAGCAAACCCGAGCCACAGGGCTCTAATCCACTTACAGTATGCCTGACACACCCCCATAAGATGTCAGCTAACTCCTAGGCTTGCACCAAGCTATTCCTGCTCTTACACTGTTGGGTGCTGACTAGCATGCAGGGGAAGTCTGGGATTTAGTATCATTCCCCACATTTGTATAGGATTGCCTGCTAATGAATAGTTACATGTCCCACACTGAGTCTCCCCACTTAGCAACTACTACTCACTGGCCATTTTGTCTTCTGTCTGCCATTGAGTATAATGGCAAAATAGTGATTTTGGTTAGAATGCTTATTTTATGTTTTTTTTTTTTCTTTTTTTTTCCGTCCGATCCCGTTTGCACGCCACTGCCCTATGCTTAAACAGATAAGATCAGATAAAAGAATTAAAAGTTGATTTTTTAATTTTGAAATTGTTTTCCATGCCAATGGTCTTATAGTTGGCCATTGGCATGCTTTCTATATAATATCCACCCTTTATTTGGAGCTGTCATGGCTCAGTTTTGTAATTTTCTGAAATGTACTCTGTTACTGGTGGAGTAAATTTCTGCAGATTACACTAGTCCTGCACTGTCAGTTTCCAGCTTCCTGGATCACAAATTCACCTCATTTGCATGGATTTATCCTGCAAATTGAGTAATTTGCATACAGGGGCTGAGTACATGCAGAACTAGTGCAAGAGCGCTTGTGCATGCCCCTACAGGTTATTACTGGATCACATGGCAGACATATTGCCTGATGGAGCTCCTGCACTAGTCCTGCATACCATGCAGGGCTTGCAGAATTCGTGGGTAAGTGTAGCTGCACTGGTGTGCCCATTGCTTAGCTATGCTTAGTCTAGCTTAAACAGCACAAGAAGGTAAATAGCAAGAGACATCCAACATAAGCAGTATTCCAATAGTGTAGTGGTTTGAGCGTATGCTTTGTGAACAGCCATTCCTCATTTGATCCCCACTGTAACCAATTCACATTTTAAATGTGGCGGCAGTGCATAAACAATATATTTTTGTATTACTTACTAAATAACATATTTGTTAACCAGAGTACTGTATTAGGTCCAGATGTGAGGTGTCAGTGTAATAAAGTTGTGAAATCCCCATATAAGCACAAGTGCCCAATACAGTATACTCACACATGAATAAATGTAATGAAAGCACATTGGGGGATGTCAGGGACAGTAAACAAATTTATAATATGTAATGAATGATGAATCAATGCCATACGGCAGATAGTCTATAAAATGAAAAAAAAATTATGCTAAGCATTGCACAGCTCTGCTTACCAGGTGTAAGCATTGTCTAAATATGACTGCTAAGGAATGAGTAGTCCAGCTAAGTGGATTTGCCCATTGGTAAGCAGTGCTGAACCTGTCACTTTAACCATTGCCAACCTTAGCTAAGCAGGTTTGCCCATAGCTTAGCTTAGCTCAGCATATTCAAAACCTTTCAATCACAGCAAAGGGTGGGAAATTGGCCATATTTAAACCCCACATGTGGGAATACAGCTCATAACTGGTTGCAGCTTCCCACTGTAGGCAGCATGGCTGGAGTCGGAGAGAGATTGTGCTTCTGGACGCAGCGCTGGGGCATCCAGGAGTCCAAGCTCATGGTAGGACTCCTGGTAAAAAAACATGATGACAGACTGCTGCAGGGCCAGTACCGAGGCTCCCATTATAAAGCAGAAGCCTGGGCCATCTCACCCATGACCTCACCAGTGCCATTGGTATCCCTCTGACTCATGAGCAGGTCATGCACCACTATGCCAACTTGAAACAGAGAAAGAAGGAGCTCTTAGATCAGTGGATCCAATAATCAAAGCAGAGGGGTGATGTCCCAGCAGTGTGTAAGTACTCATAACAGTAACTGTTTAATAATGTCCAGCCTGTGTATATGATGGATAGGTATGGTTAAATATTTATATATTTCCCTTACAGCTGCAGCTGAGCAGGCTGTGAATCATGAAGCCTATGCGAGTAGGCTGCAAAGGCTGCATCGCGTGGCTGGTGAGTAACAATCCTGCTTATAATAGTCATACAAAATAAATATAAAAGTAGCAGAAAGTCAGCTGCCAGTATAAAAACTGTTTTGTGCATGGGTTGTACTGAATAAACCAGACAATATAAATCAAAAAGCCAAATGCAGTGCTGCTATCAGTTGAGGCAGGAGACTCACGTAAACATAAAAGAGAGCAATCCAAATCCAAGTGTGTGACCCTCCAGTGGCAATGAAACGAAAAGCAGAGATTCAAAGGAACTTCAAATAAGATGCATTCATAAAAAATAATAAAGTTTATTCCAATGAGTGAGCGCTTTCGCCAAAGGCTTCTTCAGACTCTTAAAACAATGAATAAAACTGTTTGAATCATTTTTAAACCATCCTTAAGCTTCCTATTGGACATTACAAATTGATATGTCACATGTTATCTTGTCTTAAAGGAACAGATACTCAAAAAAGTTAACATAGTTAAATGCAACAATATTTAGAAGGAATACTTCCATCCAAATATACAATTAATGATCAGAATGTCCATGCAAATAAGTAAACAATATGCATATACCCTGATACATTCTAAAAATAAAAGGAGCATTGTGCTTAGTCCTATATCATTCTACAATCATTAAAAACTGTTGCTACATTCATTAAAAACCCTGAACATTCTCTCTCCTCATGGTGTTAAAAACATTAAAATCCTTAGATAAACAGCAAGTTTTATCGCGTTTCAATATCTAGCATCTCTACTAAGATAGTGGTGTGTCGAATGCAACTTTGCATATATCAGGTTAAAAAATTTAATATAGCGAGAACTCTGTACTAAAAATGTAAGCGTACCTTTACCACAAAACAACATAGCGAATATAATGTATTTCGCGATGTGCCTCATCAAGGACTCAGACCTCATCATATCGGTGAAAGGCTGTTGTCCAAGATTAAAAAATTCCACTAATAGTAACCTCTTAGATTCCACGTAAAACAAACTGTTTACAAGTTGTAAAGTGCCGTGTGCTGTAGGAACTCTGAATGCAATTGAGTACAACCTAACTTCATGCGCTATGGTAACTCAACGTGCGGTGAGCACGTTCTAAGCATCTAAGTACTGAACAACAGAAACAATGTTTAAATTTCTAAGAAAAAAGGTGAGCCTATATTCGTGCTGTCCTGTGCCTAAAATAGACAGTATTTGTAAGCACGATTATGCCCTAGAAGCATATATTGATCACAAAGTGTCACTATTTAAAACAATGAAACGTGTACATATTAATGAGTACACTTATTAAAGTGTTCGCTGAACATGGCAGAGATGGCATTAACTAATACAAAATAAAAAGATAAAAACAGATAAATAGTGGAATGCTAGGCGTAACACATAAAAATTGACACAATAAAGCTTGAAATTAGCACAAAGCACACATATAATAATACCTAAGTATAAAGCTCCATAGATGATAGGGTCCCTAACTAGTAAAAAAGCAACTACTTTTTTTTTTTTTTTTTTTTTTCTTAGAAATTTAAACATTGTTTCTGTTGTTCAGTACTGTATTGTAGAATGATATAGGACTAAGCACAATGCTCCTTTTATTTTTTAGAATGTATCAGGGTATATGCATATTTTTTACTTATTTGCATGGACATTCTGATCATTAATTGTATATTTGGATGGAAGTATTCCTTCTAAATATTGTTGCATTTAACTATGTTAACTTTTTTGAGTGTCTGTTCCTTTAAGACAAGATAACATGTGACATATCAATTTGTAATGTCCAATAGGAAGCTTAAGGATGGTTTAAAAATGATTCAAACAGTTTTATTCATTGTTTTAAGAGTCTGAAGAAGCCTTTGGCGAAAGCGCTCACTCATTGGAATAAACTTTATTATTTTTTATGAATGCATCTTATTTGAAGTTCCTTTGAATCTCTGCTTTTCGTTTCATTGCCACTGGAGGGTCACACACTTGGATTTGGAAACCAGACAATATGACAGTAATAGTCCCATATAGGTCATATTTAAATAAAATTGTAACTGCCTGGCAATAAATCTCTAAATCCTGGACTGGTTGAGTATAATCTGGTATCATATGGTATTTTTAGTGCTGTGTTCTCTGAATAGTAATGTTGTATTAACCACTGTTACCCACACTGTGCTACATAACAAAAATGTTTAGGAATATGTATAAGACTGTTGTAATCACAACGTCAGACTGTACAACTGAGAGTGACTTAGAAAACACTGAAGAGATAAACAGCAATATCCAAATAGCACACTTTACTGTAACTTAAATTGTTGTGTTTCTAGCAGAGACAGCCATGATTCGAATCCTGGGAGTGGTAGTAAGATGTATGGATAATCATACCTCTCAACTGTACAGGTTTGTTCATAACATCCAGATAATTGGCTCATAATTTCTGCCTGTTACCCTGTCCCCCTGGCAAATCAGTCGGATGATGTCAGAATTTTAGGCAGCAAATAATGACATCTGATTTTCAGACCTCAAAACCTTTAGAAAATGTATATGAAAACAAACCTGTCACTCTAGCAACTCACCAAATGTTTATGAGAGTAGTATTCAAAATGTGTCCCATTTCTACCCTCATGTTGTCAAGCTATGACCAGAGTGTGTGCATTAACAGATTGAGAGGTATGTGCATAATATTAACTTGGAATCTGGGAATATGTGTGGAAACAGTCAGATAGTGTTAACAAACATTCTCTCCACAGGTCTGTCAGATAAGAAAACTGTGCCTGCCAATAAAGATTGAATCCTGGACTGGTAGTGTTTACTCTGGTATTGTATGGCTGACATGTAGCATTCATAACATCTGATATCAGAATAGTACTGTTGTGTCAACCACTGTTTCTCACACTGTGCTACATAAAAATATGTCCAAGAATGTCTGTATGAGACTGTTGTAATCACAAGGTCAGATTGTACAACCATGAGAAACTTAGACAGAAAACACTGAAGAGATAGACATCAATATTCAGAAAGCACACTCTGCTGACACCTAAATTGTGGTATTTTTATCAGACACAGCCATGGTTTGAATCCTGGGAGTGGTAGAAAGCTGTATGCATAATCATATCTCTCAACTGTACACATCCTTTCAGAATTTCCAGATAATTGGCTCACATTTTCTGCCTGCTCCCCTGTTCTGGTGGCAAATCAGTGGGAGGATCTCAGATTTATAGTCAGCAAATAATGACATACATTTGATTTTCAGACCTCAAAACCTTCAGAAAATGTATATGAAAACAAATTCTATCACTCTATCAGCACCCCAAGTTTATGAGAGCAATATTCAAAATATGTCCCATTTCCACCCCCATGTTGTCAAGCTTTGACCAGAGTGTGTGCAATAAGAGATCAAGATGTATGTGCATAATATTAACTTGGAAGCTGGGAATATGTGTAGAAACTGTCAGGTAGTGTTAACAAACATTCCCTCCACAGGAATACCAGGTAAGAAATGTAGAATTTAGCTATAAGACAGTTGAAGTACACACTTGTTTACAAACATACCACAGGCCAAACCAAGGCCATAGGGTAGTGTAATAATACCTGCACCTGAATGATTCGAGCAATGATCGTTAGAGTTGTGAGAACTACAAGGATATATAAGTTAATTGACATCTCTCTCTCCCTTCCACCACATCTGCAACAATAATCTAAATACACAAATCAATGCGTATGTTTACACCAAACCTACTGTTGGGACATATGTCCTATTGTTCAATAAATATTGAAATGTGTTTCTATTAATGTTCCATGTTGAAATACTATCACTGGTGGCCTGTTGCTATCAATGTAACCTGCATGCTGTTATAATGGCCACTGTGGTTCTATATATGCATTTGTTCTGTTTGCTATATAACTGTTCCAAATCTGGTGTTTTGTGTTAATGGGAATATCTATGCATGCTGTTATAAGTAATCCTGGACTGTGTTGACTATTATTAACCCACATATGTTTTAAAACTGCAACAACATAGCACATTTGGGAAGGCCGATCCCAGTGGTACCGGGCTCCAACACATCTGGGACCCACCCCGGGACCTCCTCATCCACTGGTCCTGCACCATCTTCGGGTGGAACCGCCTGAGGGGATGGGGCTCACCCCCCTCTGGGAGTGGGCGCAGACAAGAAACTGTCACCCATAGTCAGGTCCGGGGCTTGGTGGGTAGTGAGCTCTGCAGGGAGTATATATATATATATATATATATATATATATATATATATATATATATATATATATATTTATTTATATATATATATATATATATATATATATATATTTATATATATACATATATATATATATATATATATGGTTCCCCTTCACAAAGTCGAACGGCCACAATCTCGAAAGTCATATAGTCGAGACCATATGCTTGAAATTTTGAAAGCTCGACTCTGTGAATAGGGAATTAATTTTTTATTAATGTTAAATCATGGACCTTCACAATAATAAGTTATTTTAGGAAGTATTTTCTAATATTTGGTTGCTTGTAAACATATATACTTTTAAACAGTAATTTTACATAGCATTATTAAGCATTTACTGTTTTATGTTTCATATGCATTTTTAACTTAATATTTAGATATTTTATTCATTTCATCAATAGACAAGTATTCATGACTGACATGTATTCGTATTATTCAGTAATGCACACACACATATTTCCAGATTTTTAACAATATTTGACAATTTTAGTTTTAGATTAGCACAGTTTTTTTCTAGTTTAGTCCAGTTCGTTTCAAATATATTTATGTATCCCACAAGCAAATATTGTATAATTTATACGTGTAAACCACATATTTTAGATATAGTATATCATTTGTTGTGTATAATGCATAATTTAGTGTGACTGTTAATAATGGATGTATGTAAACAGTCCAATTACTGAGTCAATAACAAATGTATTTCAGAACAGCCTAATTCAACAGTGTATGTGCTACAAACAACTATGGAAGCGTATGGTTAGTTGTTTGGGACATTTTTTGATATTTGCCTATAAGGAATTCTTTATTTCGTTATTTCTAATAATTTTAAAATATTAATGTATGCGCTGTACAGTAAATCTGTCATCATTTACCACTACACTCAATGTCGATTTCTTAGTTTTATGGCATTAGAAGTTGCATTTATAGTTATAGAGGCTCATTCATATAGAATGGACAGATCTTCGTATTCTTTGTACTTCTATTAAGTTAGTTTTATACACAGGCTATGTATTTGGCATCCGATATACAGGATGTGATGTAATTTCCGGTTCCACTCAGGGACATGGATTTATTTGTTTCTACAGCGTTTTATTGAGGTGAGAGTCTATTTTTAAAAGAATGATAGGTTAATCTGTTTTTTGAAATGTATATAAGTGCTTAATGATCATTTTGTCTTTGTCTGAGGAAGCGGTGGGTCACACCGCGAAAGCGCTTACCACAATAAAGGAGTTTGTGTTTTAATATAGAACCGCATGTCTATCTGTTTTGCTGCTACGTGAATGTGCTACTATTTTCTGAAGAACGTAAACGTTATTTTTAACAGCTACGCTTGGTTTTATGTCAGTGACTCTATTTAGTCAAACTTGGAATTATTTTCCGATTGTTGTTTTATGGTCAACGGATGGTCTACAACACGTTGAATATTAGATAATACTGCTTGGATTTCACATTGGATCTTTATGTGTGCATTGAACTATCTCTAGATTGAACTTTGTCTTTATTTGGACACAGTATATATATTTTTTGGAGCTCCGTATTGGGATTCGTTTCTATCATATATATATATATATACATTTCCCCTACTGTTGAATGACTGTGCTTCATGATATGTTTGAGAATGCATCACACATATCTGCAGCTCAGATGGCTTACTGGTAAAGTGATGTGGCTATGGTGTGCAGGGTCCTGGGTTACACACTTGCAAGGGCTGATAATGTATTTGCTGATCAGAGCAAGCGCTGTCTGATACAGAGTGATTAAGGCACCCGTTTAGCAGTTGTAAGTGGGTGTAAAATGGACAGTTATATATGGTGTGACATTTGTTTTGGGAACAAATTGCCCTTTTTGTGTTAAGATGAGAGTGGGATGTTAGGGAAGGATAGTAGGTATATACGGGAAGGTAGGTTAATTCAGAATACAGACAAGACAGCATACAGGGGCAGTATATAAGACACATGTGGTGGGTAAACACCTTGGACAGGGAGGGGTGTTTGGAAATTGGAAGCCCATGAGCCCCCAAATAGAAACAGTGGGACTTAGGTCCCCACCCATAGGCAGTCACCACTGCACCTTCATGGCCCTGAAGTTGGCTGTGCTGTGGGCTGAGCAGGAGGGGCAGGCTGAACCTCTACATGTGTCACAAGGGCTTCAAGGTGGTGTATCAGCTCCTGCAATTCTCTGCAGATCTCCCTATGCACCATACCCTGGATTTGACTTCAGGGTATAGGATCCTGTCGTTGCGCACTCCCAGGGTGTGGACAAGCACCATCCCCTGAGGTGGTTCCACCTGAAGGTAGTGCAGGACCAGCAGGTGAAGAGGTCCAGGGTTGGGTCCCAGATGTGCTGTGGCCTGGTGCCATGGCCAGATAAGGTGGGAGATGTGATTCTGCTGGGAACAGCCTTGCCAAATGTGCTATTGTGGTGCAGTTTTAGGGCATATGTGGGTAGTAATATTAATCACAATCCTCGATTGGTTATAACAGCATGCATACATATTGCCAGCAACCCAAAACACCAGATTTGGAACAATTGCATAGCAAACAGAACACATGCATATATGGAACCACAGTGGCCATTACAATGGCATGCAGGTTACATTGTTAGCAACAGGCCACCAATGGTAGTGTTTTAACATGGAACATGAATAGAAACACATTTCAATATTTGTTGCACAATAGAATATATGTCTCAACAGTAGGTTTGGTGTAAATATACCCATTGATGTGTGTGTGTGTGTGTGTGTGTGTGTGTGTGTGTGTGTGTGTGTGTGTGTGTGTGTGTGTGTGTGTGTGTGTGTGTGTGTGTGTGTGTGTTTTCAGACTATTTTTGCAGCTATGGCAGGGGAAGAGAGAGATGTCAATTAACAACTATTATATCCTTGCAGTAGGAGATCCTCATACCTTTTTTCCTGTTTATGTCTTGCAGGTACCATGTCAAGAGAGTGACTGCCTGCGTTCACTCCACAGGAGAGTAACATCCTCATAAACTTCATGGTGCATCACCATGGAACACTCTTTGGTCATACAGCCCATGATCTGCAGGAGAGGACTGCCCTGTGGAACGAGCTCGTCCGCAGGGTAAACAATGTCAGCCTGCATAACCACAGTTATGAGCAGGTGCAACATCATTGCACTGACCTCATCCACCATGCACATCAGCATGCTGCTGCAATTAGGAGGGACCAGTAAGCTACAGGTGGGAGTCATGCCATCTAGCCCCCACTGACACATGTGGAGGAGCTCCTCACCAGTCTTGGGGCAACCGCCCACCAGCCAGTTCAAGAATTGGAAGATAGCATTGTGGAGGTGGGTGCTACCCACATAATGGATGAGGAGCATGCAGGTAAGGCCGCAGGACACATTATTAGACCACTGTTGCTTATCCATCTTCATCTGTAAAGTATCTTCATGCATATGTCAGATAACATAGTCTGTAGCTGCAGTGTAGTAATGAACAGATGTGCATAATCTGTAATAGTATGGGTTTGTACTGTTGTACTGAAATGCTGCTCCCACTCTGTAGCAATGTCACAGGTGTGGCTACTGACATCACACCTCTCACACAACTATGTAGGTCCCTCTGATATACCTCTGGGGCAGCAGTCTGTAGCTGGTGAGTATGAAGGTCTTTTGTTCAGGTTTGCCAATTCACTGGCCATGTTATGGCAATGGCATTTGCCATGCACACATTTAACACACCTACCCATAATGCATGCTGTACATGTTCACTTATTGTTGCTGTTAACTGCACTGCATTACAGTCATCACCATGGGGCATATCTGAAGAGTATGTAAGAGTCCTGCAGTATAACTAACAACCTGTCAGTGCAAGATGTGTGGACAGAGATAAACATAATTGTGGGACAAATGGCCTACAGTAAGGACATGTCTGAAACATTACCCTTATACAGTGGCTACAACAGTGTATATATCAGTATTACAATGGCAACTGTTACAGATCTAAAGAATGGCATATCACAATACCACAGTCCACAACTTCTACAACCTGTAATGTGATCCTAACATTAGCAATGAATGTGTAAGATGGAATCCTATGTTAGGACAACAAATATGGGGAATACATACCTTAAACAATGGAAGCATATGTGTGCACACACTACAAATAACATATTGTGGAAGCAGCTTTTGAGGTACTGCAGCATTCACTCTTCTTGAGTGCGCACCTTCCATCAAGTACGGGTCCTCACTGTCACACCAAGTAATGGTCTGCTGTTCAAGAAGTATGTCCATGACATTTGCCCACTCACCTGTAACAGAGGCAGCCGTGGCTTGCACACATCTTACAAACCATGTAATGGATCCCATATCCAAAAGGTAGCACTCAGTAGTGAGAGATGTAGCCTTACCTCGCCATTGCATATACCATGGCAAACAGTGCAGACAAGCATGTATGTGACAGTGAAGTATGGGGCACCATTAATATCGAAATAAAACAGATGCCCATCCAAGACATATGACAACATATGTTGCAAACTGGTCATTTAGGCTGCCCAGACACATGAAGCAACACTGAGGGACTTGCAGGAATGTCTAGTAAGTACTGCCTGTGCAGTACCTGTGTTGACAATTACCTGGACTCTGCATAAGTGTTGCCTATGGGTTAGGGTAACCAGATGGAAGAATTGTTCCACAGGAGACATAATCCATGGCTCTCTACAGGTGGCATATGCATAACATCAGTTCTCCCAAAGGCAAGTGTTGCAATGTGTAATGGTGTACTGAGACCAAGGCTGAAACCTTCAGACAGTATTAACCGGCCTTATAACCTCTACAGTAACAAAATCATACATGGCTGGTCAGTAAAGGGCTATGACTTTGAACATACACACACTCACAAAAATAAATACGTTTAACCTTCTTCAAACCAGAGCTTACCTGAAGGGGAAACAAAAGCAGTTCTTTCGGGCAGTCAAACCAGGAAATCCTTGCAGCAAATGCTGGTGAGCGTCAATGGCTATCTCTGGCGATCTGTGAGTGCACAAATAAGGGTGTGTACACTCCTCATAGCCACAGTAAGCTTTGGACTATAATTGGATTGTATTGCTTATACATGCACTGCTGATGATGAGATCTTCAAATCAGACATCAGGCATTCACTATTAACATCTGTCCTCATATCAACTCAGATATGTGTCAGACAAAAACATAAGGGCTGTGAGCAACAGAGCAAACATAACTGCCACACATATACACATTCAGCAATGATGTGTACACTTGTGAGGTATGGTGCACAGTACATAGCAGGGTGCAGAACAGGTGCACAGCAATACTGTGTACATGAGTGCAGTGTGTTCCAGGGGAAGGGGCATCACCTACTAACACAACTCATGCATCACAGAGATGCATAATACTGGTAAAAAGGACTGAGTATAGCTGCAATGCATGCTGTTGAGTGCCATATATGGCATGCATGTTGACAGCTGGATAATGAGAGGTCTGTGTGATATCTTTGTGCCACCTCACCTGTAAGTGTGTGTGTGTGTGTGTGTGTGTGTGTGTGTGTGTGTGTGTGTGTGTGTGTGTGTGTGTGTGTGTGTGTGTGTGTAGAGGTAAGCAATGACATACAGGTCTTAAAGTATGTTTTCTGTTTTCCCCTCACAGGTGGCAAGGTGGGTCAGGGTCTCTCCTGCAGGCAAACTGATGTTAGTGTCCATACAGACTCTGACGATGATAGGTATGGTGAGGCACAGATGGGGCTGTCAGGGGCGGAAGCTGTGCCATTGGTTGACATCCCAGTGTTATCCACACCATCCCCGTACACAGTTACATTGCCTATACATACCCCATCACCAGTGGCCATAGATGAGAGACAGTTGGCAGGTGTTGGCATGGGACATGACAGTGTGGTGACTATGACAAGTTTGTCTGCACACAGCAGCCATAGCTGGATGAACAGTGAGGTACCATACAGACAGATGTACAGGGGTGCTCATAGGAGAGCTGCAGGACATCATGCCCCTGACAGAAGTGCCACAGCAGGTGTCATCAGACGCATGTTTTAGGCCATCATGGAGGCACAGGCATGTATGGAACGTTATACCAAACAGGGTCTGAGGCTCCAGAGGGCTATTCATTCTGCTGTTATTGACAGCATCTGTGACCTCGCAGTTACCCACCGTTATTTTGCAGAGGTCCTGGATAGATGGTTGGGTGAGATGGTGGGAATCCTCGACCATGCAATGTCTGTGTTAAAGCATATAGTGGCAGTAGGACAACAGCCACATGGAAGCAGATCAGCAACACCAACAGGTGGAGGTCAGAGCCTCTCCCGTAGTGACAGTACCAGCAACAGGACTGCAGGGGGTGCTGTCCACACCACAACACAACAAGCCACATGCCCGTGGCCCTGGCTGGTCCCAATAGAGTCCCAGATCCAGCAAACATTTGTCATCATCAGGGGAGAGTACCATATCTGGCCTTGTACCCAGTAGTGCCCATGGAACCCCTGGTAATCACAGTTCTCATATCTGTGGCCAGAGACAGTGAACTGAACACCCTGACATGTACAGTCAGCAGCTGTCCAACAATCTCCTGTATAGGGCAGCCACATGGCCAAACTGTGTGCATACATTCACACACACACATCACCAACACAACTGGGGCACCTCCATATTTACAAACACCACATCTGCACAGCCCAATTAATAACAAAACCCCCTAACACACACACATGATGTCAACCAAATGGCTCAGCCTAGGTCTCTGGCAAACCCACAACACACCCTGTGCATATGATGATACCTGTGCCACATCCCTGTCATACATACCATCAATGCAGGGACAGGCTAATATGGTTCTGATGCACAGGGTTAATGTACTAAGGTTTAGCAATGTAATGCTGTTTAACATGTATTCAGCTGGAATGTTTAATGCTTACATGTCAGGGTGTGTAGCTGTGCAGCCATGATGCATTATAGCTGTTATTAACACTGACTGATCGGGGTATCCATAATGTATACAGTTTGTATTGTAGGTGTCTATGTGTCAGCAGGATGTTGGCTTGCTGTTGTTTCCTACAAGGGGTATGGCACTGCAGTGACATATTGACTGCGTCATAACCTGGGTACAGCTGAACACAAGTAACAGATCTGTGTAAGAGTTACTGCATGTGCCACGTGGCTGATAGGTCTGAGGGGTGTATACAGGTGAGTGCATTATGGCTAATTTCAACAGCCCTTCTACAGTAGACAATGGTAAGTGTACTGGGTGGCACACACCAAATGTTTGTGTATAACACACACACACACACACACACACACACACACACACACACACACACACACACACACACACACACAGAGGCTTTGATGTTGATGCAATACACAGAGAATACTGTACACATGGATGTACTTAATTTTGCAATGAACCCATTTTAGCCTATGTAATTCCACCAAGACATAAAAGGCAAAACATCACATCAGTAAATAATCAGTCCTCTATTTTAATGTCATCAACAATGGTACTGGTAGGTTATATGTCCCCTTCCCTAATGTAGTGCAATCCTGCCATAGGTAAACATAGGTGTGCTGGTGTGGGTGGCACAGCCCTACACTTTGGAGGGTGTGGGTTGGTGTAGGGCCACACATAGTGTGAGTGACGACTACTTAACCTGTTAACATACACTGTACAGTATTATAGCAGACTAAGCATGGGGATACACGCAACAACATCGATAGCCAACTATATATATATATATATATATATATATATATATATATATATATATATTTACCAACTCCAGTATCACTGTACAGCTATACAGTGGGGAAGAGTGCATTTAACATCTACTACTAGTTTTGATGGAATGAATTTCCATGACATGATTCCTTTGAAATGTTAGCATTTGCCAGTCAGTTCTCAGATAGATGACCTCCTGGGACATGTATATTTTGCAAACTGAAGTAGATCCCTTCACATACACACACACTTACTTGGAAACACTTAGAGTAGAACCCCTACCTAGGTACTTATTGATACTAATGTGTTTGGTCTTAATTGTACACACCACACAGCTTTTAGGATGAGGTGTGTCCCGAGTCTCTTGTTAATTGAAGAATATCACCAGGCATTGTACAGTATGGTAATGGGGGATGTACTGGGTGGCAATGGGCAATACATAGTATGCCATACTGTCATATGCACATTGACAAACACAGTCATAGACACATCTGAGAGACCTGGGTTTATCTGTGCTAACTACCTTGTCAGTAAGTCCATTCTGTTACAGATAATTTGCACACAGCACATGCATCATTGGGCTGGATCATGTACTCAGTTACCTGTATGGTTGATGGTGACAGTGGTCCTCATACAGTGGACCTTGGGACATGTACTGTACACCCCACACTGGATTTTCTACTCACTGAAACCCATGATAATACTCTGACATCCCCACAATCACACATTGACAAGGACTGCAATACAACCCCTTGTCTATCTCATCAGTGCTACTACAGGGTCATGCATTTATTGCACATGCCACAGGGATAGTACACTGATGGTTTGTCATGCCTCACCTAATGTCAACAACATCACTATGCCTTATATTGTATGACCAGGTGTATTGTATTTGGAGAAGGTGGCCTCAGAATGCTGTATTCTACAAATATACACA
Organism: Protopterus annectens; assembly: GCF_019279795.1. NCBI lineage: Eukaryota > Metazoa > Chordata > Ceratodontiformes > Protopteridae > Protopterus > Protopterus annectens. The sequence goes on along the minus strand of NC_056725.1, from coordinate 1,528,352,698 downwards.
CTTGCACAGAGACACACACTTGCCAGGACTCAGAGGGTAACCCATGCCTATCTATCCATTTGTACAACAGTGTTGCGCTGGTACTGCAAGCTCCTGGTAGCCCATAGGGTGAAGAGTGTAACAAGGTACATTTAATGTCCATGACAGCAGCAGCCATTTCTAACTATGGCAATGAGAGGTGTAGTGTGTGAGAAGGTCCTCAGGGTATTATCAACTGCAGGTTTACAAACACACAGACACTGTTATTCCCAGCAATGCACACTGACACATTTGTCATTACTGGGGTCCATAGGTGCAGGTGTTTCTAGGTGTATACCAGGGTATTGTCCATGGAGAGATGGAAGAGTAGGGGATGTATGTACAGTGGTATCATGCCACCTGACATTTGTTAGCAGGTCATCTATCAACTGATGCCATGTGAGTGATCCTCAGGGTGACAGTTAAATGCAACATCCAGTCATCTGGTTGCCTCTTACAGAGGGCTGCTGAGGTGCTCTAATTGAAATGTATGCAACATATATTACATAACATGGCCAGTG
>NC_056725.1:1528229659-1528347159 GCF_019279795.1 Protopterus annectens | reverse complement strand
ATATTGTTTACTAATCCATACTTTCACATAGTAATTGCACATGGCTGTACACATTATGGCTGAGGATTGTCTACAACAACCTCTACAGTGTTTGAAAACTGCTGGCCTTGTAATGTGGACAATGGGACATATAGGTCCTCAATATAATGATGTAGCAAAACCCACACTGCGATGGAGCCTGTCAGTACACACTCACCCCACCACCCACACAGGATACTAATGACACATGCACAAATACACACTTACCAGCACTGAGTTTCAAACCCCTACCAACTATGTATTACTATTACAGTGTTATGTAGTTAGAGAGTTGTCCAAACGTATCTTTGAAGGTGAGTGACATCAGCAGCAGTGCTAAAGAAGGGATAAGGGAAGTGTAATACATTGTCCATAAAAGCAGCTGTTAATGGAGACATACGCACACTCTGTCAGGGAAACACATACATCATCAGAGTTGGCAGGAGCAAGATTAGAACCCCTACCTAACTAGTTTTCTACACAGCAGTATAACACAGTTATCACAAGCACCACAGAGCTTAGAGGCCTGACACATGGCCAAAGGGTTATATCAAGGTGAATGACATCAGCAGGCATGCTAAAATAGGCCAATGGGAAGTGTAGTGATTGTGAATGGCTTCAAAATCATTAATCTCCACATACACACACACGCACACACACGCACACACACACACACACGCACACACACGCACACACGCACACACACACACACACACACACACACACACACACACACACACACACACACACACACACACACGCGCACAGACACACACACACACACACACACACACACACACACACACACACACACACACACACACACACACTCACTCACACGCACACACACACACACACACACACACACACACACACACACACACACACACACACACACACACACACACACACACACACGTGCCAGTACTGCGATGCATAGGTTCATTGCTTCGCAGGTGTGTAGTAGGTGAATGGGCCTGATGGCTGTACAAGGCATGACAAAAGGAATACCTTGGCATCAGGCCACATGACAATGGTCTCCAGTGTGGCTTAGGGGTGTAGTCCCCGGAGTGGTCCCCACAGAGGGGTATTGTATTCACCATCCACTCATCTGGGTTACTATTGTGGGTGACCAGTGATGTGCACTGCTTCCCATGTATGTGATCTATATTTCCTAACATGGACAGTGTCTGGGTTGTGCACATGTCCCACACACATATTCTTTGACATATGGAAGTGTACTTAAAGACTCTGGGGCATATTGTGTGTACAGATTGTAACTTCCTGACCTTATTTGGGGAGACCTGGCTATGGAACTGAGGTCATGCTTGCACCTATATTGACAGCATGATACAGGTATTCAGTGGAGTTAGTGGCATCTGTCTATACAGGGCATGTGTATAAGGCATGGTATTCCCTTTGTGGGTTACATTTGCAGACTTTACAGTTGTTGCAGATGTCCAGTGGGGAAAATAGCAAAAGGACCACTGTAAGCATTTATTTGCCTACTGTAGGGATGGAACAGGGTTCCATGTCCTTTTACTTGCTGGATAACACACTTAGTCAGGGGATGTTACACATCACAGTACTTTCTGATGTCAGTGGCACTGTTGTGGTCAACAGGCATGTAGTGGAAAATGCTGTTACTCTGATGCTTACTGTGATGGATTTGAAGTCTTCTTAAGACACTCAGTCTTGCTGGCTGGATTCTGCTGAAATCAAAGTCTGGTTATAGCTGCATTCACAGTCTATTGCATACAGAAACTTGCAGAATATACACTGATGAGAGAATATACTTTGCAGCATCAACTCAGAGCAGTAACAAATAACTTTTATAATAAACCACACATACTTCTGTTACAGCTTTTCGTTATTGTTCTACTTTACTTCTCATATAGTATAGATGATGTGAGAAATATAACATTTACCTTGGGACAATTGTGTCCCTACCAATGCCACTAACATAACTGGATTTAATACAGACTTTATATCCATTTTTAGTTAAACACACACCCTCTTGGTTTTGGAAAGATACTGCCTTGATGACGTAAATGCTGACACATTTGTTCTTGTGCAAATGCTGATAAGTGCAGAAAAACATAAGGAAATGCCTTGTGGATAAACTTTCTTAGAAAAGCATATTTTTAAACTTTCTTAGAAAAGCATATTTTTCAAGAAAACGCCTTGTGGATAAACACGTTCTGTTAAAGAAAGCAGTTTAGTTTTTTTCTGATATATCCTGTTTTTTTTTTTTTTTTTTTTTTACATTCTTGCCAAGTCTGTAAGAAGTCAGCTTTCTTGATGTGTGTGTAATACACTCATAAGCAAGTTCCTTATTTTTTTTAAGCCACAGTCATTTAGTATGGATGCTAATCACACATTGCTAAACTCTATTTCTACATTTAAGCAAGCTTTATCTTATTCCTTATTTAGGTTGCATATTTATAGCAAAGTTACTTTCAACCTTAGTATATTGTTGAGCATACTCTAACAATTCCCTCTTTTTTATTTTAAACCAGGGAAATAAATTCAGCATTATTTGAAAATACCTTTTCATTATGATAATTAACAGCAGTAACTTGACTAGCTTTTGCTAACAAGATTTTAATACATGTAAATAATATGCAACCAAGCACTACAATAACAATAAAAGAAATTAAAAATACAGTAATTTTTCCTGTCCATCCTGTAAATAGATTACTAAACCATTCACTCCAATCATCATTCCAGTTTTTTCTAGTATGTTGAGACACTTGTGCAATCACTTCTAAATGTGCTTTTACAGATTCTGTTTTGTCTAGAATAAACGTGCAACATTGTTCTCCTATTAAAGCACATGTACCCCCTTGGAATGCTAATATGTAATCGAATGCCATTCGATTTTGCAAAACCATATTTCATATAGCTGTAATTTCAACAGTAATGTCAAGGACTGCATTGAAAGTGGCATTTGCCAATACATCAACTAGTTAGATAGTTTTCTTAGCTCCCAAATGGCTTTTGCAGCCCCATACCAAGGGAAAATACCTGCTCCAGAGATTACATCATCTCCTAAATCCATATCTTTTAATTAAATATAATCAAGATTTTGATGATATATATATGTGCTGTATCTAAGGTGTCTACTGGATTTTCTGGACTTTCAATCACAGGTAATATATCCCTTTTCTTTTTTGCATTTCTAATGCTTCCTTTTGGTAACTCATTTACATGATGCATTGCTGGTACCACTAATCGTATGTAACAGGTGCCATCCCATCCCTTTGGTAACCATTTATAAGCATATTAACACATATGTAATATAACCCATCTGATAGAGCAACACTGCTATTCACCCTACTGCCATTTACTTGCTCCATAGTAGGAGTTTTATCATGTACAACTGTAAAGTTTTTATCTGTTTTACTTCACCAACATGTAATATTGGTTTTACACTCATTTTTATCATTTTGTGAAAAATGAAATACAGCTGTGTCACTTAATATTAACTGACCATTAATTGGTATTAAAATAGGAAAACCATGAGAAAATACTCCATGTACTGGTATGTGGTTGTGAAAATTTATCATTTCAATTGCATACAATTGTTATTACCCACTGGAACAGTTCCATTTTGTTGAAAACGTGTGATCCCCTGCACTATAGTAGATAGCTGTACTCTTCCTTTACGTAATTGTGCATTTATGATTTGATCTCCTGTTTCATTTATTAATACCCTCCAACTACTAAGATAATTTAGTGGTATAGGTATTAGAGGCATTACCCCTGCTATTTTTGGTATTAAACTACATGCCCAACAATTAGAAACATTCATGCTTTTTGCATACCAACATTGTCTTGCCAAAAAAAAGTTAAAAGATGGTGACCAATCTTGTTCATTTTTCCACATTTCTTTACTCTCTCTCTATGTAACTTACAGTTTGATCAACAGATTGTAAGTACAATTTAATACTAAGCAATAGAATAATAGTTAGTATGATAGCTATTATTAATTTAAATAAACATCCTTTAAATAGAAATTCCATTGCTGAATCATTTTGCCTTTGGTCATCCAAAACTGGATTTCTAAAAGGATGCACTTTAAACCATGTCAATTTCATTATAGTTTTCTCTGATGGAAACCTACAAGAGAATACATTTAATCAGATTTACATTACTCACTATTTTTGATCATTTTTAGTTGATCTTTACGTACCAACATTGTTCTGTTTTTCTTTTTTCCATTGATTTTGTATACTAATGGTCCAATTTGTTCCACTACTTCAAAAGGGCCTTGCCAATTGCTAGCCCATGGTCCTTCCATTTGGAATGTTTTTTTACCAATACTTTGGTTCTACAGGGAAGTTTTTCTTCAGCTGGTAATATTGGCATATTTTTCCATAGATGGAACGCTTGTTCCCTTGCATTATAGTCACATATACTAGTAAGTTGTTTTAGCCATTCCTGATGTTTGCTGATTTCTAGCATGGGCCTACCATTAGGTAAATCTGGGTCAAATGGTAATTGTATAGGCATTTTACAGCCTGCCTTTATTTCATGCAGGGAAACACCTGTTTTGCTGTTTGGTGTTGCTCGAATGCCCATTAAAATACCAGACAAATGATGTATCCATGTATTGCCTTTTTCCAAGCATGCCTTTTTTAGACGTTCTTTTAATGTCCGATTCATACGTTCTACAATGCCATTAGATTATGGATGGTATGGTACATGAAACCTTTGCTGTATGCCTAACAAATTACACATTTGTTCAATGAGATCACTAATAAACTGTGGGCCATTGTCTGACTCTATGACCCATGGCCATCCCCAATGACAGAAAATAAATTTCCATAAGGCTTCTGCTGTTGCCTTTGCTGTCATGGTTTTGTTAGGAATTGCTTCTACCCATTTTGAAAAGACGTCCACTATTACTAGTAGATACCTGTAACCTCCCTTTGTTGCTGGCAATGGACCTGCATAATCTATTTGAACTGCATACCATGGCCCATCCGCTGGCTGTACTCGATGTAACTGAGGCTTTTTGCTTTTAGCATTCACCTGCAGACAGATTAAACATTCTTCTACAATCAGCTTGCAGATTATTTTTAAATTTGGGTTCCAATACTTTTCTTTTACAACTGCCCATAACTTATCAGTTCCTATATGGCCAAATATTTGGTTATTTAACTTGACCAACTGGCGTGCCAACTGAAATGGTATATATGGCAACTGTAACCCTTTGGAAGTGGTGTATGCATAGTACTCCTTTGGCGGTATACCTGCTAATCTGAATTGATCAGTTTCTTCTTTTAAGCCCTGTTGTTTTTGTATATTTACAAGCTCTTTTTCTACTGACCCTTCATTTAACTTTTTTAAAACACTAGTTTCTATACTGGCATACTCATATTCTGGAAGTACTTTTCCATTTTGTGCTGCTTGTTTTGCTAAAGTATCAGCTAATAACATTTAACCTGTAAGTTTCACTGGTTGGCTTTTGATGTGCTTTTACTTTTAAGATGCTATACTGTCCTTGTTGTTTTGACATTGTTATAACTTTATATATATATATATATATATATATATATATATATATATATATATATATTTTTTTTTTTTAATACTTCAGCATGCCATAATGGTTTACCTACACTATACACAAATCCTCGCCTTATCCAGGTTTTCATATGCAGTCGTAAAGAATTTACTATGTAAGCACTAGCTGAAAAAATGTTAACAGGATTGTAATACTTTAGCACATAAAAAACTGCCTCCAGTTCAGCTCTTTGAGCTGATATATGCCCTGGTAACTTGATTAGTTCAGGAGAACCCAGTTGTAGATTCTCTGGAACTATGGCAAATCCTGTCCAATATCTGCCTTGGTCCCAATATCGTGCTCCATCCACAAAGATGGATGGCTTAAAGTGATCAAAATCAGATACTAAAAATTGCATATCAGGTGACATTAGTTTTTCTAAACAGTTATGCTGTTTTCCTTCATATCCCATCATCATCTTCTTTCGGCTGTTCCCGTTAGGGGTCGCCACAACGGATCTTCTGTTTCCATTTCTTCCTGTCCTCTGCGCCATGCTCTTTCACACCAACTGCCTGCATATCCTCTCTCACCACATCCATAAACCTTATCTTGGGCCTTCCTCTTTTCCTCTTACCTGGCAGCTCCATCCTTAGCATCCTTTTCCCAATATGCCCAGCATCCCTCTACAGCACATGTCCAAACCAACGCAATCTCACCTCTCTGACTTTGTCTCCAAACCGTCCTACCTGAGATGACCCTCTAATATACTGATTCCTAATCCTGTCCTTCCTAGTCACACCCAGTGCAAATCTAAACATCTTTAACTCTGCCACATCCAGCTCTGACTCCTGCATTTTCATCAATGCCACCGTCTCCAACCCATATAACATAGCTGGTCTCACTACCCTCTTGTAGACCTTTCTTTTCACTCTTATTGGCACCCGTCTGTCACAAATCACTCCTGACACTCTTCTCAACCCACTCCACCCTGCCTGTACGCTATTCTTCACCTCTCTTCCACACTCACCATTACTCTGAACTGTTGATCCCAAGTAATTAAACCCATCCACCTTTACCAACTCTACTCCCTACATCCTCACCATTCCTCTACCCTCCCTCACATTTACACACATATATTCTGTTTTAGCCCTGCTGACCTTCATACCTGGTTTGACAAATAGTAGTTGCCCCCTGTCTGTATAGTAATAGTTTTCATTCCAAAAAGTGCCATCCATTTTGCAAAGACTGTCGGACTAATACCATCTGTAATTTTATTCATTTCAAAATTGTCTATCAGAGCTTTTACTGCTTGATGTGGTGTTTGTACTATAATGCTGGAAAATATGGTCAAATATTCAGTTTGTTTAATACCCCAGTAAATGGCTAATAATTGCTGTATACATGGATGGTAGCCCAGTTCCACTGGAGTCATCTTCCTGCTAAAGAAAGTGACTGGGTGTAATGTTTTTTTCCATTCTGTTGTCGCTACCATGTGGCCATTCCTGTAGTAGTACCACAGACAATGTTTTTTTTCCTGCTGCTGCTTGTAACACAAATGGTAACCTTGGTGTGGGTGCTATTAATTCTGTAGCTTGTGCTAGTTTTACTTTTATTTGTGAAAATGCCTCCTCATCATGAGATCCCCACTCTAAAAAGGTGGAGTTCTTTTGTTCCTGTAACATTTTGTATAGGGGAGCAGCCACGGCTGCATAATCCTCTATAAATTCCCTATTGTAACTCATTATTTCCATGAATTTATGCAAATCTGCTATAGTCGGTGGATTTTCCATTCGTAAAATGCCTTGTACATGTATAGGGCAGGGAGACCTTCCTGTAGGTTTTATAATAGTACCTAGAAACTTGACTTCTTGTGACATAAACTGATTTTTTTCACTTTTAACCTTAAACCCTGCTTGCTGTAGAGCATGAAAAACTCTCTTAAGAAGCCGTACATGCTCCTCTACTGTTTCTGACTGAATTAAAATATCATCAGTGTAATGTATTACTGAATCATCCTTTTCCAAATGTTGTAGAATGGATCCTACCATCTGATGAAAAATAACTGGACTATTTTGAAACCCTTGTGGTAACCTTGTCATGACATATTGCTGGTTTTTAAATGTAAAGGCAAATCTTGGCCAATCTTTTTTCCTGAGTGGTACTACAAAAAAGCCATTTGCTAAATCTATTACTGTAAACCACTTACTTTGCTGCTTAATATGTGCAGCCAACTCTGGGACTCCTGGAATCAAATGTGCTCTAGGAGTAGTATATTGATTAACCTTCCGTAAATCAATAACAGGACGATAACTACCATCTTTTTTCTTAACTGGCCAGATTGGTGAATTTGTATGACTGTTGCCTTTTTGTATAATCCCTCCTTTTTCTCATTCTGCACTCCATTTTCCATATGTTCTTCTGCTTCCCTAGAAATAGGATATTGTTTTTGAAAAGGTGGTATATAGTCCTGATCACTCCCTACCCCTACTGGGCTTTCTACTTTCCCACAATCACTGGGACCCTTGGAACACAGATTTGGGAATTGCTGTTTTAGATGCTTCCAGACATCCTCACTGTCTGTATTTACATAGCCTGTAGGTTTTTCAGGTTTGTCAGGTAGAGAGATTGCATAGCAACCCATACTTTGCTCTTCCTCTCTTTGTTGTTTGTCTCCCATCCACAGAATTTCATTAGGTAAATCAATTACTATGTCCAAAGGCCCTAGAATATCCATACCAATAATGGTATTTGTGCAAGATGGATGCATTAAAAATGCACCCTTCCATGTTTGTCCCTCTTGACTAAACTTTATGTCCACATTTTGGCTACTCACTGCATAGCATCCTGTGCCATTAAATGCTGAAATGCAAACTTTTTTATATGATTTGCTGGCAACTGTCTGTCTGTGTCAGATACTGCTGCTCCTGTGTCTATTAAGACATTTTCCACAATGACCCCTCTACCAAAATATCAATAAGTGGTCATCCATCTCGACCCTTTTTAAAGGTAGTCAGGAAAGATACCAGAGCAGGGGGGGCACATCCCTATTGTAAGGAAATCCACTCATCCTCTCCTTTATTATCAAATGCAATATGACACACCTCATGTTTTTGCTTGTCATCATCCTCTGTATCTGAATGATCTACATATTTAGGTTTTTCAATCTCTTTTTTTAACTGTTGCCTAGCAATTTCTTCTGCCTGTTCTATCAAATGTTTTGGATTTACAGGTGAAACTGTTTGAAAATCTACAGGGCATACTTCCCCTTTTTCTGTATATTGATGGCTCTTATAACTGTCTTTACCAATACTGTAAGGTTTTTGTACATAATCTTGCTTTTCTGAATTTTCTTGTAATTTTTTTTGGAAACAGCCCCTGTTCTTCCTTCTTTTTACACCAGGCTTTGTAATGATCACAATTTTGCTTAACATGTCCTATTTTTTTACAAAAGAAGCATGTTGGTGTCTTTTGCTCATTACCTGTGCTTAATCCTGGTACTACAGACATAGAGGCAGGAGCTGGTGGTGCCGACGTAGCTCTTCCTGCTGGTGGTTGGTCACACCACCTTTGCCTCCCCCTGTTTTTTACCTCACCAATTATTTCAAATGGCTCACTATTATCTTCAAATGCGAAGATATGGTGTGAGTATAATGTCCCATCATTGGCCATAGTCCATCCCCTCATTAGTTTTTGTACCAAATCAGTGAGGGTATCAGAATTTTCTTTATAGATACATTTAATATCCCCTGGAACCCCTTTGACTTGTTCTAAGAAACAATGTATAGCTGTTTTTGTATTTCTCTTTTTCCCATGTCTCTGTCTGTTTTTTGATATATGATTTGAAAGGCAAGCCTAAAATGTTCACTTTATTCCATTAATTTATCTGTGATAGTAATTTTAAAATTATCTAATAATTTGGCTGTGAGAGGCTGCCCTTGTGTAAATGCCATTAAAATGGCTGCCATACTTCCTACTTTAGTGTTTAACTGATAATCATCTTGTTTTAATTGAATGAAAGTTTTAAAACATTTAGGAATGAAAATCCAGAAACATCTAAGTAGTGCATCTGTCCAAATATCAGATCCTGCATTCTTCTAATGCAAGCTTGTTATAAAATATTCCTTTTTTATCATTCCACTGTGGTAAACTCTGTAATAATCTAGACTGTGTATATAAATCTGTAGTGGTTCCCTGTCCTTGTTCTATAATTTGGACTGGTTTTGTGTTTTTTAACTTTTCCTTAAACTGGGATATCAAGATAGTATTTAGGAGGTTAGTCTTTGTTAATTCATCTAATTCTTCTTCCTTTTCTTTCAGACGCTGTTTAAGGTCTGTCATTTCTACCTGTAATTGTTTAAGGGAGGTATAATACCTGTTATTCGATTCCTCTGTTGACTGCAGAGCTCCTATGCATGTTTGACAGAGATCTTGGATGTCATTTCTGAACTGTTTAAACTCACTTTGTTTTTCTTTTAAAAATGTATTAAATTCTTCTGTCAATGTATCATAAGCTTTGTTTCTGTCCTCATCTGTATGTGCAGCCGTAGCATCATTCCATGCTTGTACATAATTTCTAAAGGGGGTTACAAGATCTACAGGGGACTCTGTCAGTAACAGATTTGACTGCTGTTGTAATTGGTAGATTAATGTACTGACAGGACATAACTGCTTTACATCTGGATATAATGAAAACTGTTTAGCCTTAGTTAATTCTATATCAGGAACAGATCTGTCTTCATAGTCTAATTTTTTAGCAATATCATGCAATACTTTTATGGCATAATACACAAAATGCAGTTTCTTTTGAATCACACAATAAACATTTACTATGATATACTTCATTTTTTTGTTGCAAATACCAATCAAATGTTACAATCCACTTACATAATGCCTGTATGTCAACCTGCCCTAAGAAGGTTTTACACTTACTAATGTGTTGTGTATATCAACATTGCAATTTACTCCATGTTTTATCTGGTTGTTCTGTTACATTAAGAGTAAAACTTGACTTACATTTGCTGGAATTCTGTCTAATAGCATCCATACTAAAAATGTGTCATAGAAAAAAGTCTTACCAGTGAGCAAGAAAACAGGTGATCAGGCTGTTATTGCAAATGGCTGGAAATTTTTCAAAGTCACTCGAGATGCTGGTGAAGCACAACAGGCAGCAGACTGCTGTGAAAGTAGATGTCCACCTTTTCTTGGAGAATTTATGACACTGTGACTTTTCTGATCTTCAGGCTCAATCAGACGTCTGAAAAAAACTGTACTGCTGCAAGCTGCATAAATTGGAGTATTTCTGTTTAAGATTCAGGCATACATACAAATGTTATTACTGCAGTTTGACTGAAGTAACCCTCTGCAGGGCTTACCACTCCCTCTGTGTTCGAATGCAGGCTAGCTTGACATTGAAAAATTAATTTTAAGGTGCTAAAGCACTGTGCTGTTACTCTGATGCTTACTGTGAAGGATTTTAATTCTTCTTAAGACAGTCTTGCTGGCTGGATTCTGCTGAAATCAAAATCTGGTTATAGTTGCATTCACAGTCTGTTGCATACAGAAGCTTGCAGAATATACACTGATGAGAGAATATACTTTGCAGCATCAACTCAGAGCAGTAACAAATAACTTTTATAATAAACCACACATACTTCTGTTACAGCTTTTAGTTATTGTTCTACTTTACTTCTCATATAGTACAGATGATGTGAGAGATAACATCTACCTCAGGACAAATGTGTCCCTACCAATACCCCTAACATAACTGGATTTAATACAGACTTTATATACATTTTTAGTTAAACACACTCCCTCTTGGTTTTGGAAAGATATTGCCTTGATGATGCAAATGCTGACAGATCTGTTCTTGTGCATATGCTAAGTGCACAAAAGCATAAGGAAACACCTTGTGGATATACTTTCTTAGAAAAGCATATTTTTAAACTTTCTTAGAAAAGCATATTTTTTCAAGAAAATGCCTTGTCCTATTAAAAAAAGCAGATTAAGTTTTTTCTGATATATCCTGTTTTTTTTTTTTTTTTTACATTCTTGCCAAGTCTGTAAGAAGTCAGCTTTCTTGATGTGTGTGTAATACACTCATAAGCAAGTTCCTTATTTTTTAAGCCACAGTCATTTAGTATGGATGCTAATCACATATTGCTAAACTCTATTTCTACATTTAGGCAAGCATTATCTTATTGCTTATTTAGGTTGCATATTTATAGCAAAGTTAGTTTCAACCTTACTATATTGTTGAGCACACTCTAACATGTAGTCCACTGGAATCACACGTGGTTACTATCTGTGAGACAATATGCAGGGAACTACCTATATAGTGGTTGTTGCCTAGCCAAGTGTGTTTGTATATGAGACATGGGTGGAGACCGTTCTCTGAGTAATACAAGGATTGCCTATATTGTTCATCGATCCATAATGTCACATGTAGGGCTATGGATTGTTTACACCAGCCTCTGGTGTTTGACGTCTGTTATCCTTGTAAGGTGGACATTGTGACATATAGTAGGTCCTCCATATAATTTAGCATAAATTGCCCCACAATGCATCCTGTTATTACACAATCACAACATCCTCCACACAGGATGCTATTGACAGGCACACACACCCACACACACACCCTTGCCAGTACTGAGATTCAAACCCCAAGCTAGCTATGCATTGCTACTACAGTGTATCGCATGTTTTGCGCATACAATGGAGATTATTGGATGGATGTTGTCCCAAGGTACTTCTAAGGTGAGGAACATCACCAGTCCTTGTAAATGCTGGCATTGGGTGATATAGTGGGTGACAGATCCCAAAAATAATTTTACCCTAATCACACATTTACATTTGCCAAGGGTGAGGTTCAAACCTCTATCCAGCGATCTTTATGGACCATTATGTTATGCATTTACTACATGCACCACTGACGTGGCATGGTTTAGGGTTGGCAATGGGTACTTGTAAGATGGATGATATCTGCAGGACTGCTAAAGTCTGGCTCTGAGATGTAAATGGGGCCAAAATCTTTGAGGAACACACAAACACTTGCTACAGATGAGATTCAAACTCATACCTGTGCAGTTACTGCTACCACATTGGTCCACATTTGTGGCATGCACCACGGAGCTTAGTAGGCTAGCCCTTGTCCAAAGGGGTATTTCAAGGTGACTGACATTGGCAGGCTTGCTAAAGTAGGGCAATGGAGGGGTGTAGTGACTGTGAATGGCCTCACAATCATTAATCTCTATGCAAACACACACACACTTTTACAGCTGCCATGTCTGGTATTAGCACTCCTACCTAACTAGTATGTTACAGTATAGCATTGCACAGCTATCACATGCAGCACAGAGCTTATAGGGCTAGCCCTTGTCCAAAGGGGTATTCCAAGGTGACTGACATCAGCAGGCTTGCTAAAGTAGGGCATTGGGAGGTGTAGTGACTGTAAATTTCCTCAAAATCATTAATCTCTACACACATACACATAGTTTCCATGTCCAGGATTAGAACTCCTACCTAACTAGTATGCTACAGTACACCATTACATAGCTATTACACATATCATAGAGCTTATAGGGATAGCCCTTATCCAAAGGGGTATTCCAAGGTAACTGACATCAGCAGGCTTGCTAAAGTAGGGCAATGGGAGGTGTAGTGACTGTGAATGGCCTCAAAATCACTAATCTCTACACACATACACATAGCTTCCATGTCCAGGATTAGAACTCCTACCTAACTAGTATGCTACACTACAGCATTACACAGCTATCATGCACACCATGGAACTTACAGAACTAGCCCTTGTCCAAAGGGGTATTCCAAGGTGACTGACATCAGCAGGCTTGCTAAAGTAGGGCAATGGAAGGTGTAGTGACTATGAATGACCTCAAAATCATTAATCTCTACATGCATACACACACACACACACACACACACACACACACACACACACACACACACACACAGTTTCCATGTCCAGGATTAGAACTCCTACCTAACTAGTATGCTACACTACAGTATTACACAGCTATTACTCACACCACAGAGCTTATAGGGCTAGCCCTTATCCAAAGAGGTATTCCAAGGTGACTGACATCAGCAGGCTTGCTAAAGTAGGGCAATGGGAGGTGTAGCGAATGTGAATGGCCTCAAAATCATTAATCTCTACACACACACACACACACACACACACACACACACACACACACACACACACACACAGGTTCACAGTTGCCATGTCGGGTATTTGAACTCCTAACTGACTAGTATGTTGCAGTATAGCATTATGCAGTTATTGCACATGCCACAGAGATTATGGGGCTCATAACTGGCCAGAGGGTTGTTTCAAGGTGAATGACATCAGCATGAGTGCTAACATGGGCTATGGAAAGTGCAGTGTGTATGAATGGCCCATAAACCATTCCTCTGGGAACAAACACACAAAACACTCAGTCACATACAACTTTACATTTGACAGGACTGGGTATACAAATGCCAGATGAATACTGATTTGTACTATCATGTTACACAGTTATCACAAGCACCACATACACTATAGGGCTGAGGGCTACCAAAAGCAAATGTTTATAGTGGATGACATTGGCACATCATGTGATATTGGCCAATTGGATGTGTGGTGGGTGGGACAGGACTCATGATGGCAATCTCTTTGTCACTGTTTACCTCTCTCTTCCCCACATCATTGTGTGTGCATGTTTGACCTATTATAGTGTGTTGGCCTTGGATATGTGTGAGTATTCCTATCCAAAGTGTGTGCAAAGCATGAATGGTGTGCAATGTGGTGTGTGTGCACAGACATCTGTGACTGACAGATATGTATAGTCCACTGTTGTGGTCAGACATGGGCTTCATTTGTCTAAGTGTAGGAGCATGCCCAGTATAACATTCTGTATTGAGTGTGTGAATCCATTCCAGGTAGGTTGTACTCCAGTGCAGGAGCTTGTGTTCTACACCTACAGCTAGCAACCTGTTTCTGCAGGATATCTGTAGATAGGTTGACAATATGGAGTCACAATTTGCGACAGATAGTGGGATACTGTAACTATTGCTGTCTATGCTGCTACATGGTTGGTGTTAGCAGAGATATTCAGACATGTACTGTTTTACACTGTTATATATTATGTCATCAACTACCAGCATATATACTTATTTGCTCAGTTATTTCCTGGGAAAAATATCAAATGAATGAAGCTGTGTCCAGTATTGTGGTCTGCAGCCTACATATTCTTGCACACTCATGCCATTCTGGAGGGGTAGCTGCAGACACTTGCTGATGGATCTGTGTAAATGGTCCAGCACCTTGGTACTGTGGTGGCTGAAGATCCTCCTGCTTGTACATCTATCGACATAACAGAATGGCCATATCCTGCTGTGGCCATACCTCTCAGCATATTTTTTTGGATGAGATTCACTCAGGTTACCCAGAGGCAGGGCTCATATTTCTGGTCAGTTCCTCTTCACATTGTGATTTATGAGTGGGTTTGTAGCCACCCATTACTGGGTTTGCAGGCAGGGGTAGTATGGGCACACAGAGTTTCAGATATCACACACTCCATGGCATCCATGCTTCTACATGCCCCCACTCTGTTATTCTATCCTCTTCCTAACATTATGTGAGTGATATCTGTGAAGTATCCCTATAGTTGTCCCTTCATCTTAGCATTATTTAGGGGTTGGTCTACAGTTCATGCAGTAGGACATGGTGGGTATGCTACTGGGATTTGTCAACATGGCCTTGCATTTCTGTTCTGTGGACTGTGTTATGTTGTTATTTGGGACCCCATGTGATAACATACATTGGCAGTACGGGTGAGGCACAGGCCTTTGACAGAGGACTGTAGAGCATTTGGTAGTGATGCAGGCCATCTGTAGCAGGCCAGTGCATTCTGTCACTCCTACAGTCCCAGGCTGCGAGCCACTGGATCCCGCTGGGGTGACCAGGTAAGTGTGCGAGGTGTTAATGGCAATAGTTCCTATCCATATTAATCCATTGATCTGGATGCTGGCAGGGTGCTGCTTACAGCTAGGAAGTGACACACTTGCATAGGACACCTCTTCAGCATGCTGCATTCTGTGAGTATTCTCATACAGAAGTAGGGGTCATGCTGTACTCATTCCCAACAGCAGGGATATGACCTGTGATAAACCTGTGGATGATGGTGGGGTGAGGTGAGTGCATGTGTGATACGGAAGTTTCTTGCAGCTGACTCACATATATACCTGGCACATTCCCCTTATGCTGCCTTGTGCATTCTCTCATTACTTTATAATTGTGCCTTTTGTGGTTTGCCAGTGATTGGCCAGAATGCATCAGTATTCCATACTACACAGGCAACTAATGTGCTGCTTACCTGTATGTACAATTCCAAAGATGTATGCAGTAGACAGTTGCATTTTATGTGCTCTGTTTAGGGTACTTCCACCTGTGTACTGTGTGTATGTTTGGGCCCACATTTATGGCATGTCCATCTTTCAGATGGTAACAGATATTGACATCTGAACAATGAGTATGGATGACTGCTGAATTGGGTCCTGAAGGGATGCATTGTGATTGGCACTGCAGTTGTCGGAACATGTACCTGTCATCAACAGTAGTGACCACAGGCCACCGGGACGCAACCCTCCATGCCTACATGCTGACCACTTCCACACAATGTACAAGACACAACGACCTAACACACAGAGCCCTGAATATTGTACACATGCAACAATCTATCCTGTAAATTGGGCTAGCTCAGGTAATCTTTGCTCCACTGTTATTAACCCCACTCGTACATGTTACTGCATTTCTACATAGGCTTGGGGGGGGGGCACACCTGACAACTGTAAACATTTGCTATGACTGTACTGGTATTTCAGGTACTCTGTTGGCTTCCATTTTGTTTTGTATTCTGACCTATCATGCAGACTACAGGCATATCAGTAGAGTACAGATCTTAGGTTTTATTGACCTACATTTCAGTTTCAGACTTCATACCCTGTAGAACTAACATACAACTGCCTGACCTGTTGTGGGCTGTCTGTGTAGGTCTGGAGGGGGGCTGTTATCCATTGCCATTAATTGGAGGCCTTAGCACAGCCTTTCTTTATGGTTATTTACACCTGTCCTGCTGGCTAAGGCTGTTGTTGGGTATGTGAACCTCACTGACATGCATGTGTGTGTGTCCTATGGACATACATTTGGGCCACCACATGTACTACAATGGGATTTGTCACCTTGTCTAGTACTGCATACTTTGTTGACACCAGTATTTGTTATGGATTCCATGCTGCCCATATAGGTGTCCACTATCTGCTGCCATCCCATTCAGCCACCCGATTCCCTTACATGCTCACATCCATACTATAGCTACAACTAGCAGAACATACTACTCCATTCAGCAATTGATAGGAAGAGTGTGTTACTTGTGTCTGTGCCAGTACTGAGGATGGTGCTGGAGGGCTGACTCTGTTGGATGCACATAGTACACTCCTTATACATGGTAAAGCACAGGTAGTGTCATGTTTGGCATCCCTTTTACTGTATGTGCAAGTCAGAGAGAGGTATAATTCCCTGGGTTCCTACCTTGTCAGTGTATGTGCTATGCATTGCCTCTTTGCCAATGCCTGGGCATACTAGGCATGCCTCCTTCTGCCTACATGGGCAGACTAAGGTTGTTCCTTCTCTGAGTCACTCTCTGCCTGTGCTGGCCTTGGCAATGGTGGGGGGCTGTGTGGCCCTGCCCCGTGCTGTTCCTGCTGCAGCTCTTTCCACAGGATCATATTATGTAGCATGGCACATACAATGAAAATTTGTGTACATGTAGCTGGAGAGTACTGCAAGGCTCCAGCAAATATGTCCAGGCACCAGAACTGTGACTTTAGCATCCCAAACATATGCTGTATTATGATTCTGGTTTGTGCGTGTACCTCATTATGGAGTTCTCATTCGGGTGTGTGTGCATTTCTAATGGGTGTCATCAGCCACAGCTCTAGTGCATAATCAGCATCCCTCACTTGGTGGCCATATGGGATGTCCCCACTGGCAAATCTCTGGTACAGCTGTGTCATACGCCAGATGTGGGAGTCGTGATAGCTTTCAGGGCTGCCAGCACATACATTCATTATAATGCCTGGACATTGCACACAACCTGGCAGTTGATGGAGTGAAAGCCCTTGCGGTTTATGTAGACCCTACCCCACTCACCAGGTGGTGCTTTGATGTATATGTGCATGCAGTCTATAGTACCCACAACCTCAGGGTATTCTGCTAATTGGTGGAAGAGATGCATATTGTTGGTCAATGCCTCACGGGTGTTGAGGAAATATATGTGCTCACCGGCATGTGCTGATATGGCATCCGGGAACTGGAGTACCCTGGATGCTGATGCATGTGAGATCCCCATGATATCCCCAGTTGGTCTTTGGAAGGTACCTGTAGCTACTGTTCTTAAGCCTATACATACCTTGGTATCTAATGGGATGGGTTCCTCTCTGTTGGTTCTGTGTGTGAGGCATGGTCGGCACAGCTCAACAATTTGCTGTAGGATGTCCCTGTCCACCTTATAGCGCTTCACTATCTCCAGCTCATGTAACCCCTGGTAGGTTACCCTGCATCTGCACACTCTTCTCCTTCTCCTCACTGTGGGTTAGTCATCAGCATTCTCATCCTCACCACCCTCAGTCTCTTCCACATATTGATGTATGAGAGAGACAGCAGCCCTTATCATTTTGTTAGTTTTGTCTTGTAAAACTTCCCTGTCTGTGTACACCGGTGGTGTAGAGTTTGTGGGAAAAGCCAGAGTGAAAGTTTATAGTAGTGTGCTGGGCTGGGCTGCTGCCTGTGTAATTGGCTGATTCTGATACATTTCTCCTGCCAGCTATGCTAGTTCTCCTTGATTGCCTTCCTACTGCTGTTTTCCCTTCTCATTGCCTTCCTGTTTAAGCCCAAAGGAACACTGCACATAGCCAGTGTTCAGATGTGAACAGAGCTGCTATTTCCTGTTTTTTTTTTTTTTTTGTTTTGTTTAAAACCCGGTGCATGGCACACACACCCATTTAGGCAATTTAAACACTGCTAGGCAGCCTCAGACACACCACCTTCCTTAGCTGCGCTTAGCTAAGGGCAAAGATGGGCCACAGAGCTCCAATAAGCTTAAAGCATGCATGACACTCCCCCTTATGAGGTCATCTACCTCTTAGGCTTGCACCATGGTGTTGTTGCACTTACACAATTGGGTTCTAGCTAACACTGAGGGGAAATCTGTGATTCAGTATCAATCCCCTCATTTGCATAAAACAGACTGCTAATGCATAGTTACAAGACTGACACTCAGCCTTCCCCCTTAGCAACCACTATTCAGTGCTATTGTTGTCTTCTGCATGCCATTGACTATTATGGCAAAATGCTGATTTTGGTTTAAAAGCTTAGTTCCAGCTTTTTTTACATTTTTGGGCCCCTCCCATTTGCGCACCGCTGCCCTACGCTTAAATGGCCGAAATCAGCCAAAAAAAAATGAAAGTTATTATTTATAATTTTGCAACTATTTGCCATGCCAGTGGCCATCTATTTGGCCATTGGCATGCCTACTACATTGAATACATGCTTTCTTTTGAGCTGTCATGCCTCTGTTTTATAATTTGCAGAAATGTATTCAGTTGGTAGCCGAATACATTTCTGCAGGTTACACTATTCCTGCACAGATATCTGCCTGCTTCCTGGATCGCTAATTCACCTCATCTGTATGGTTTTCACCTGCAAATAGGGTAATTAGCATACAGGAGCTGTGACTGTGCAGGAATAGTGTTGGAGCACTTGTGCACGTTCCAGGAGCTCATTCCTGGATTGCTCATCAGCAATATTGCGTGCAGCAGCTCATGCACCATTCCTGCACACCACGCAGAGCTTGCTGAATACTGGGGATTATTTCTGTGTTAATACAAATGAAAAAGAAAGACAAATTTCTCAACAGTGTTGCCTACCTGTTGCCTTTTTATGTCTTGTGCACCATTTTTAAGCTTTACAGTTTTCTTTTCTTTTTTATTTATTTTTTCAATAGTTTTAACAACTATTTATTTTAGTGATAAGCTGACTGAATAACACAGTTATAGAATACAGTTCTGAAAGGACTGCATTTATAGATGTCAACTGCTGTACTTTCTGAAATGTTACTGTAAAATTAGTCATTCTACTTATGGCATTATTGGTTACATTTGTGTTAGCAGTGCTAGGTGTCATGACTGAGCTGTTCCCTCCAGAATTACGGCAAAAGAAAAAATAACTAAGGAAAAAAGTCCCCAATTACAGACACTTTTGAAATACTGATGCTACTAACTTAGAGCTTCTCAAAACAATGTCCCATTTGAGTAGTGACAGAGTAAATTTTAAGACAAAATTAAAGGTGTCCCTAAAAAAATCCAACCTTTTGAGAGGCATGCTAATGGTATACTGATATTAAAGCTATGCAACAAGTTTGATCAATGTCACGCATTCATCTTATTCCCCACCAAATGATATCTTGCATGACTGGGTGGAAACATCATTGCTTAGCAACCAGGTTCTGAGATGTTTAGGAACACTTGCACTATTTTACGAAATCTAAATCCATTCCCCATTCCTCATACCTCACTGCATTGTTGTCAAGTAGGGAAATTTGCTTAACCCAGCAGAGCACAATACAGTTTTAAAGCTCAAGGAAAAGGAACCAAGTCCAAGCACCTCTTTTCTTCTGCCTCGTTCAAAGTACACAGACAAATTTCAGCACAGTGGCTCACTGGTACTCTATACATTAATTGAGCAATAATGACCAACAGGGTGTGTGTAACTATGGAAATAATGCACACTCAGGGAGTAGGCATTGATTCGCTGTACCCTTGGAAGGGCATTTTTTCCACAATAACAGACACACATCACACACGCACGCGCTTGCACACACACACACACACACACACACACACACACACACACACACACACACACGCATGCACGCACGCACGTGCGCACACACACACACACATACACACACACTGGTGGACATTATTTATCCATCCATCCATCCATCCACAACCTCTTATCCATCCATCCATCCATCCATCCATCCATCCATCCATCCATCCATCCACAACCTCTTATCCCATTTTTGCTTGTGTGCTTGGGGAGTCACCCTAACAGTGACGATCAATCTAGACTCAAGGTTCATACCACTGCGTGGCTAGCCCTGCTGCCATTGATCTTCCATGTCACAAATTTGCACACACACGCACACACACCTACAGCCAGTTTTAGAGTGTCCAATCTACCTTCTGCATGTCTTTGGAATGGGTGGGGGAAACAAGAACACCTGGAGGAAACACACACAAACATAGGGAGGACATTCAGACTCTGCACAGAAGGCAGCCCAGCTGAGAATTGAATTAGGAAACCTTTTGCTGTGAGGAGACATTATCAGTTGCACCACTGTGCCACCCATCATTGCTCTTAGAGAATGAGCTGTCTGTTAAAATGTATTATATTTTTTATAGTTTTTTTTTTTAATATTTTTTATGTAAAATAGTCCCTCTGCCTATTGTTTCAAGCTTTCTGTAGTGTATGTAATTCTTGTTGGAGGAAGTATTTTATACCCAAAATACAAGATGAGTAAGTATCTAGTGACTACACACACACACACACACACACACACACACACACACACACACACACACACAGACACACACACACACACACACACACACACACACACATTGAGAAGCACACAAAGAGACAGACAAACTCATACATATATACATAGATAAAAAGACACATACAAATGCATTCAGAAACATGCAGGCAGACAGACTCACACACACACACACACACACACACACACACACACACACACACACACACACACACACACACACAGACACACACACACACACACACACACACATTGAGAAGCACACAAAGAGACAGACAAACTCATACATATATACATAGATAAAAAGACACATACAAATGCATTCAGAAACATGCAGGCAGACAGACTCACACACACACACACACACACACACACACACACACACACACACACACACACACACACACACACCTATACACATGCAGAAATTAACAGCTCCTTTGTTCGGGGATCACATCCTCAAATATCTTGTGAGGAATGGAAAAAAACAGAATGCAATGCATTGCAAATCCTGCCCCTCCCCCATTATTGCCCTTGATTTTGTTGCTTAGTACTCTCCATTGCTTTTTCAGTGAAATCACTGAGGCTTCAAGTCTGTCAGCAACAACAGACAATGAGATGTTCTTATCTGTTAAATGCTTAACGAGGCAATACTAACAGACTACCTGTTGCAGTCAGTAGTGACTCACACACACACACACACACACACACACACACACACACACACACACACACACACACACAATTTCTTTTTTATAGGTTGTAGTCCTCAAAATTGGAGACATACACTTATGAAACCTGTCTTTAAGGGAAAGGGGAGTAGGACAAACCCAGAGTTATAAAGTCCCTTAAGTCTACTTTCATGTTGTGGAAAAATAATGGAGAAGGAAATACTGGATACGTTAGTGTCAGAACTGGATAGGTTGGGACTTGAAACCATATATCAGCATGCATATGTTGAAAATAGATCTATTACCACCTGTAACATGATGTTCTATAACAATATAATCTCAGCTTTGAATGAAAAATTGTGTTGTGATGTAATTTATATAGGTTTAACTTCAGCATTTGACAAGACCATACACAAAACATTGATCAATAAATTAGCACCACTAGGAATTGATGTACGTTTGATAAGGTGGATAGCTGCATGGCTTACAAATAGGACATGGCAAATATCATACAGCAATTGGACAGGTGAAATTCTTGGTTACAGTCAGGGTGTCCCATAGGGCTCTGTCCTAGGCCCATACTTGTTTAGATTTTATCTTTCAGATCTATATTTTTCATGTGAAGTGTTCTGCAGTCTGTATGTAGATGAGTTCAAATTGGGTAAACTGATTACATGTGTCACAGACAAAGCATGTCTCCAAAAGAACTTGATTAAATTGACCATTTGGGCACAGGAGAATAATACGCAAATAAATATATCAAAAACTAGCCATATGAGATTTGGGACTCATAAATTGAAAGGTGAATCTTTACTACCAGTGATTAAAGCTGTAGGTTTATTTAAGGACCTGGGTATAAGGGTAGCTCCAGCCTTGAGTTTTTCTCATTATATCAGCCTATTGCCTAATGACAGAGCACTATAGATTGTATAAAAAGATTTATAAAGTCTAGGAAATCAGAAATGATAACCCAGCCAATGGGGATGCACAAGCCAGTGCATTTCTTTGTGCTGGTCCCAAGCCCAGATAAATGGGGAGGGTTGCATCAGGAAGGGCATCCGGCATAAATTTTTTTCCAGATCATACATGCAGACAACAGTACAGATATAAATACCGGATCGGTTGAGGCCCGGGTTAACAACGACCGCCACCAGTACTGTTGGCCAACAGGGTGCTGGCGGAAATTGGGCTACTGTTGGCCGAAGGAGGAAAAGAGGGGGAAGGCATGCCCAAAGGCAGGTAAAGGCTAGGACTGTGATAGTGAGGGTCAGAACTTTGAATGTTGGCAGTATGACTGGTATAGGGAGAGAGCTAGCTGATATGATGGACCGAAGGAAGGTTGGTATATTGTGTGTGCAAGAGACCAGATGGAAGGGAAGCAAGGCTAGGTGTATCAGAGGTGGGTTCAAATTGCTTTATCATGGTGTGGATGGGAGGAGAAATGGCATAGGCATTATCCTGAAGGAAGAGTATGCTAAGAGTGTTATGGAGATGAAAAGAGTGTCAGATAGAGTGATGTTTATGAAGCTGGAAATTGATGGTGTAATGATGAATGTTGTTAGTACATATGCTGCACATGTTGGGTGTGCGATGGATGAGAAAGAAAAAATTTGGAGTGAGTTGGATGAAGTGGTGAAGACTGTACCCAAGGGTGAGAGACTGGTGATTGGAGCAGATTTCAATGGGCATGTTGGTAAAAGGAACAGAGGGGATGAGGAAGTGATGGGTAGGTATGGTGTTAAGCAAAGTAATGCAGAAGGTCAGATGGTAGTGGATTTTGTGAAAAGCATGGACATGGCTGTGATTAATATGTGTTTTAACAAGAGGGAGGAACATAAGGTGACATACAAAAGTGGAGGAAGATGCACACAGGTGGATTATATCTTATGTAGAAGGGCCAGTCTGCAGGAGATTGGAGACTGTAAAGTGGTGGCAGGAGTAAATGTAGTTAGGCAGCATAGGATGGTGGTTTGTAGGATGACATTGGTGAGCAAGAAGAGGAGGATGAGTGTGAGGGCAGCACCAAGGATCAAATGCTGGAAATTGAAAAAGGGTGATTGTGAGGTGATGTTCAGGGAAGAGTTAAGACGGGCACTGGGTGGCAGTGAAGAGTTACCGAATAGCTGGGTAACTACAGCACAGCTAGTAAGAGAGATGGCTAGAAAGGTGCTTGGTGTGACATCTGGAAAGAGGAAGGAGGACAAGGAGACCTGGTGGTGGAATGAAGAAGTACAGGAGAGTATACAGAGTAAAAGGTTGGCGAAGAAGAAGTGGGATTGTCAGAGAGATGAAGAAAGTAGACAAGAGTATAAGGGGATGAGGTGCATGGCAAAGAGAGAGGTGGCGAAGGCTAAGGATAAGGCTTATGAAGAGTTGTATCAAAGGTTGGACACTAAGGAGGGAGAAAAGGACCTGTACCGACTGGCTAGACAGAGGGACCGAGCTTTAAAGATGGGAAGCAGGTAAGGGTGATAAAGGATAGTGAGGAAAACATACTCACAAGTGAGTAGAGTGTGTTGAGCAGATGGAAGGAGTACTTTGAGGGGCTGATGAATGAGGAGAATGAGAGGGAGAGAAGGTTGGATGATGTGCGGATAGTGAATCATGAAGTGCAGTGGATTAGCAAGGAGGAAGTAAAGATAGCTATGAAGAGGATGAAGAACAGAAAGGCTGTTGATCCAGATGACATACCTGTGGAAGCATGGAGGTGTTTAGGTGAAATGGCAGTGGAGTTTTTAACTAGATTGTTTAATGAAATCTTGGAAAGTGAGGGGATGCCTGAGGAATGGAGAAAAAGTGTTTTGGTACCGATTTTTAAGAATAAGGGTGATGTGCAGAGCTGTAGTAACTACAGAGGGATTCAATTGATCAGTCACAGCATGAAGTTATGGGAAAGAGTAGTGGAAGCTAGGTTAAGAAGGGTGGTGATGATTAGTGATCAGCAGTATGGTTTCATGCCAGGAAAGAGCACTACAGATGTGATGGTTGCTCTGTGAGTGTTAATGGAGAAGTACAGAAAAGGTCAGAAGGAGTTGCATTGTGTCTTTGTGGATTTCGAGAAAGCATATGACAGGGTGCCTAGAGAGGAGTTGTAGTATTGTATGAGGAAGTCAAGAGTGTCAGAGAATTATGTTAGAGTGGTACAGGATATGTACGAAGGTAGTGTGACAGCGGTGAGATCTGCAGTTGGAGTGACGGATGCATTTAAGGTGGAGGTGGGATTACATCAAGGATCAGCTCTGAGCCCTGTCTTATTTGCAATGGTGATGGACAGGTTGACAGACAAGATCAGATAGGAGTTCCCATGGACTATGATGTTTGCAGATGACATTGTGATCTGTAATGAGAGTAGGAAACAGGTAGAGGAGACCCTGGAGAGGTGGAGATATGCTCTAGAGATAGAAGAGGAATGAAGGTCAGCAGGACTAAGACAGAATATATGTGTGTGAATGAGAGGGAGGATAGAGGAATGGTGAGGATGCAGGGAGTAGAGGTGGTGAAGGTGGATGAGTTTAAATACTTGGGATCAACAGTTCAGAGTAATGGTGAGTGTGAAAGAGACGTGAAGAAGAGAGTATAGGCAGGATGGAGTGGGTGGAGAAGAGTGTCAGGAGTGATTTGTGACAGACGAATACCAGTAATAGTGAAAGGGAAGGTCTACAAGAGGGTAGTGAAACTGGCTATGTTATATGGGTTGGAGACAGTGGCACTGACAAAAAGGCAGGAGTCAGAGCTGGATGTGGCAGAGTTGAAGATGTTAAGATTTGCACTGGGTATGATGAGGATGGACAGGATTAGGAATAAGTGTATTAGAGGGTCCGCCCAGGTTGGAAGGTTTGGAGACAAAGCCAGAGAGGCAAGATTACATTGGTTTGGACATTTGCTGAGGAGGGATGCAGAGTATATTGGGAAAAAGATGCTAAGGGTGAAGCTGCCAGGTAACAGGAAAAGAGGAAGGCCTAAGATAAGATTTAGGATGTGGTGAGAGAGGACATGCAGGTAGTTGGTGTGACAGAGCAAGATGCAAAGGACAGGAAGAAATGGAAACAGATGATCCGCTGTGGCGATCCCTAATGGGAGCAGCCAAAAGAAGAAGAAGGAAATCAGAAATGATGAAGTCATTGTTTGTTACTTACATTAGACCCAAATGTGAGTATGGAATAACAATATGGAAACCTTATAATAAAACAAGAATGAGTAAACTAGAAATAATTTTCTTGGATGGCAAAAGCCAGGGTACATTTTTTGGCTAGGCTTGTATGGGCCCTAGGGTCGATAGTCTAGTACCCACCTATGAACCTAAGACTAAAGCATAAATAAACCAAGAACATCAGTAGATGTGAAAAATACTAAAAAACTGAACTTATACAATGTATCATATAGATATTTAACAGGAGACCTTACTCAGGTATATAGGGCATTTAGTGGCAACTACCTCTGGGAATGTTTGGGGTTATTAAAAAGTACTAGAGAATCATCAGACAACCCATGCATAATATTCTATAGGAATGAGAAGTGTACTAATTGGTTCTCTGAAAGAGCAGCTGATGCATGGAATAGACTATGAAATTGCATTAAAGCACTAGTTTAGATATTTTTTAAGAACAGCCTGGACACATTATGGGAACAAATGTTTTTGTTTATTTGCAGACTAGAATGGTATTAATACTTGTGCTTGAAATATTTGTATATATGTAGGTATACTGCCTCAATGAACATATATTGTCCACCTACAGCTCTCCATTCACAACACTTTTTTAATATTAAATTAAGAGACTAGAAGCAATATAAAAATTTCTAATGGAACACATTCCAATTATTTGCATATTAGTATGCACCTTTATTTATTCTCCAACAACCAGTTCCTGGAAACCCATGCCCCATACATATATAAATCTACTGCACTCTCCCATTCTAACCTAGCAAAGTCTCCAATATTCTTTCATGTAAAACTGAATAAACACACAACCCCAAATTTCATCATTGGTCCCAGTCACCTATAAATAACAAACAAACAAACAAAAAGACAAAAATATCTGTACAATTTTATTTTCCAAACTTTTTGATACAATTAACACCCATACTCTACTTTCTTCTTCTAAAACGCAACACAGAACCCAATCCCAACCTACCTTTCTTCTCTGCTAGTGCTTCCCCTAAAGAAACACTTTTTACCAAACAAGAACATCAGATTTCTATACTTGCAAGCTTATAGGCAGTATTAAGAACATATTAGAACAACCAGGCACCTTCCTCGAGATTCACCACCCAGACATTTTGGTATCACTGAATCCTGAATACAAAAAATATCACTCTTAACCTTAAATACCACTTCTGTTGTTACAACTATGCATTCAACATCCAGCTTGATAGAATAATTGAGTGAAATACTTATTGATTTATTAAGACTTCATATAACCACAACTAAAAGCAGCTCACTCCACACATCCCATCAACCTCCGCACACCCTATTGGCTTAGCCTCTGCTTTCCTCCCCTGTCATCACTGCAAATTTAACCAGTTGATACTCCAACTGCTGTAGATCTCTTATTGATATAAAACGTTATTATTCAGGGAGACTTTAATATCAACTTTATAGGTTTGCACAAATACGAAAGCATTGTTTTCCTTACTGACCAAAACCTTTACTAATAATGCATTTCCCAGTTAGGTCAAACTTCAAACAATCAGTAACTCCCTGACTGGCCTCATTAAAACAACCCCCCAAACCACATCTCTGAAACTGACATCCTTTCTCTCCCTTTTTATGGCACTTAGCTATAATTTCCTCCTACTCTGTACAAAATAAAAAACACCAAATCCCATCATCTTTTCACCAAAATGCAGCTGCGCAAAATAGGAACTAGCCACTACCAACTGGTTTCCAACCTTCATACCACTAACCTCACAAAGGCCGCTGAAACACTGACAGCAAACTAAGTGCATCTGCAGAATAAATCTTGTCTGTTATTTCCAAGCTGTGCACTGAAAGCCTTGATTACAAAAGGCATGTCTTGGCAGGAATGGAAATTTTCCTAATCCCCAGTTATAGAGGCAAAAAAAGGCTAGCAGATGCCACAAGACTCTTCATTCCTATTCAAAGCAAACAACACTCCCCCCTGCAAATATTCCAGACACCTATAATAAACCAAAGATTGGGCAGACTGCAAGCAAAGAAAAAGAAGAGAAAAGCATCACTAAATCTTCCACAAACACCCTTTTACCAATAAACTTTACAAATCAATTTTCCCAAATTGAAAATGTCCTTAATTTTTGCATAAAACAAAATGTCTACTTACAAAGCAGAAATTTTACTGCAATGGTCCCTTATTTTCAAACTAGTAAAACTGCAGTACTCTCCCATCCTCACTGGCCACCTAATAACCAGATCATTAGACTATTGTCATAGATCAAGTGCATTTTCATGACTCTTACTCAGTTACCATGTACAAAACTATGCATTGTTGAAAGTGCTTCAGTCCTAAACATGGTTGTAAAGGGAAACATAACAATACTCAATGACAGTCTTACTCAAAGATTATGAATAAATTAGCTAGTTAGCTTCTGTATGAGGGCTCCTATTTGCAAATGTGAAGAATCCACGTTGACTAATGGTTAAGCTGCCCATGCAGCTGAGGAAAAAAAAAACTATCATGCCTTTGTCACACACTGGACAACAGAAATGTATCCTGAAATCCTTCACCAATATTATGGATCTGAAATTCAATGCTGGAGGATAGCCCATAGACCCTGCCGAAACAATATAGATAGTTATACATGCTATGTTCTGAGAATGAGAATTATCCAAAGCAAAATATGAGTGTTAGTTTGTAGCAAAAAGTCCAAGAAAGTAGTCTGCAATTTCTGATGCTCGCAACATTTATGCTTCTCAAGAAATTCAGTTTCCCGTCAGAATGCGGTCTATTTTCCAAAGTTAACTAATATAAAAGGACCCAGTTTATTAAGCAACAGTGTTCATCATCTTATTTGTGTGGGTACATATATAACAAGTCACACCATAACTTATGAAATCGATAGGTTACAAATGAGATAATACCCCAGTTTTAGAGTGGTAAAATCTAGCAATTTAGCTGAACATTAATTTCTTCCCAACACCAACAAATGGTGACGTTATTCTTGTCCTTAATTTCAAATTCCAGTACACTGAATTTTAAACACATATACCTAAACCTCTTCCATACAATAGTAAAACCTGAGTTCGGTAAGAATTCAAAGGAAAACTTAACAGTACTTGCCTCTTCCTGGTCTTTATCTGAAACAACATCCCTTGAGCAAACTATGTCAGTGTAGATGGAATGGGCAGTGTACTACTTTGTTTTTTATTTATTTTTTGTTTGTTTGTCTGTTTTCTTCTATTTTGTTTTTAAGACAACTATTTAATCACTTCCAACAGCAATTGCATTACACAACAGCAACCACTGAAACAAAAAATAAATAAATAAACCTTGCTTACCAAAAGAATCTAAGAACAAAAAATAAATGTAAAAGAGTGGGATAGCCAGTCAAGCAGGACCAAGCATATAAAATATACACCCCTAGTCATTCACCACAATGTAATCTGGATCTGAATCTATTGTGTTACGTAGTCAACTTCCATACATGTTTAAGTAAGTACTTCTGTCTCTAAGACGGGTTTCACAGTGCTTGAATACAATAGCTGGCATTAAAGTGATTACATGCAAAAGCTATTTACTTTACTGTGTGGATAAGCCTGAGTTGTACAGTATGTTCCCTAATAGTCAACATGTTTTGTTTGTTAGCAGAGAGATTGTCTTCCTACTGCGGTGGTGGTGCTGCGGTAGCGTTGTTGCCTCACAGTTAGACGTTGCACATTCGATTCTCAGTTAGAGCGTCTTCTGTGTGTCGACATGCGTGAATGGGCGTTCCTTCGTTGAAGGTTGTGCATTAGGCCCAGTAAGCCAGCACGTAAAAATCTACTGCCAATCATTAGCAGACCAGAGTTCCGCTGTGGCGACCCCTAACCGGGAAAAGCCAAAAGACAGACGGACAGTAGCAGAGAGATTGTCTTTCTGACAGCAAAATAGGCAACACCTTAGGCTCTATTACAGAGATTAACTAGCCTGGGGCAGTACCATAGTAAGTGAATATAATCAGTTTCATGTTCCCCGCATCTCCCTCATTGTCCATTACCCCAGCCTCTCACTTTATACTGTAAAAGTGTGTCATACCATCAATGGATTTTTTTAAAGATGTTTAGAGAATGGGTGAACTGTACATCAGCACCCTAGTTAGAGAACGAACGTTCTCCAGCAGAGTATTAATGTACAAGTAATGTCCATTGAAAAATAAGTCTGCCACTTCACGGCAGCATATCTAGCTGTCATGGAGCTTGGACAGAGTAAAACTAATGGACACCATTATTTTATGCTCACAAAGCAGGACTTTAGCTGTTTAGTGAGTGTAAAATAAAAAAGTGTGTGTTTATATCTGTATGTGAAAGTGTATGCATGTATGACAGTAAGAAAGAGAGATCGACTGAGCTATCATTTTACACTTGCTAATCAGCATTTTTCCTGTTTAGCGAGTATCCTAACTAGATGCAGTCTTTGCAAGCAGTGGAAGCATGATCAAGGTCCATGAGCTCATCTTCTCCTTGAAGTGACTTACAAGAGGCTGAAAATGTCTCAGAAGTATGTCAATGAAATTGTGCATAATTTCAATGTCCAGGTATGCATGCCCTGAAAATGTATAATTTCCCTCAGCAGAAGCATGTGATGGAAATGAAACAGTCTTGTCCCAGTTCACTGACAGATCAGAAAGCTGCTGAAAATGCTCAAACATGGCAAATATTCAATTTAAATGTTGATGTAGGATAGTCAGCCAAAGGGCACAATCATCTGCAAACCAAGCATTTGTTTGTCAAAAAACTCCCCTGAGAATGGGCGCTCCAATGGGAGCAGTGTTGCCTAATACATAAACTCAATGCCTCTATCACTATCATGAACAAGATGGGCAAAATGTGCATCCCTGGATAAAAAGGTTGGGAATGCATGGTAATAGTTTCAACCTGGGCCATTGGTTGATCATAGAGCAATTGACAACATCTGGTGAACTCCCCTTTTGTACCAAACTCATCCAGAACTGACCATATGAAGTCTCATCTTATGGTACTGGATGCCTTATTAAAATAAATAAAAAGTTTGGCCATCGCTTGTAGGTTGAGTCTGCCACATAGTAGTAGAATATAGAATAAACAAAGTAGCCCTGTATATACTTGTCTATGGAGTATAAAACCCTGCTTTGTAGCACCTGTCAAGTTCTGGAAGATGGAGGATATCCTTGCTGCCAACACTATGGCCAGGACTTTAGTCTCTGCTGGCATAAGGGAGATTGGCCATTAGTTTTTAGGCTCCATGCAGTCTTTACCCTTTTTGGGGAATGTGACAGTATTAATTATTCTAGCTTGGAAGAAGTTCTACCTCCAACCTTTCTCTGTGTCATTGCCAGAGGATGGAAATACATGCATCATTCAACTCAGTGTAGAGCTCAATAGAGACTCTATCAGGGTCAAGTGCCCTGACGGTTTTTAACATTTGTATGTCATGTGTGACTTTATACTGGGTAATTGGTCTGCTCAGTTTCCTAAAATGGTTGTCTGCTAACTTTGACTATACATTCTTGTCCTTAAATGGTTGCCAGTGTTGAGGTTCTATGTCTGGCCCCTTAGTATAGAGGTCATTGTGGTAAGCCATCATAGTGTTATTCATGTCTTGGGCAGAGTGCTGTCAGTCCCAAGGCATCCTTTAATTCTAAAATGGTATGCACCTACTTCTGTTCACTCAGTCTCACAGCTAAGAACTTGGAGAAGTAAAGATCTATGTGAAGTAGAGTTCCTCCCTAACCCAATTCAAGTGTAACTTGGACAATTGGATGGGGGACAAGAAATTCATCCATGGTTTATGGTCTATGTCTCTAATGGACACAGGCAACCTGTAAATGGTTCATCTCACTGGCCCCTCCTTATAAATGTTTCATCTCCCAAGCCCCTGCTTACACTTATCAAGGGTACCAGAACTTGTCAAGAGATTTGGGATGCATGGCTAGGCTAAAAAGGCCCCTGTGGTCATTAGCCTAGTAAACACCTATGAACCTATGAATCCATGAGTAAGCTTAGCTGAATGGGACAGATTCATGCATTCCTATTTTTGGTATTGCTTCGCACATATGATAATTTTTATTTCCCTCTTCAAACTATTTATTTCAGCTTGTAAAGTATGATCATTGCCTTGAATATTCCCTCTTCCTTGTGGCTTGTTTCAAATAAGCCTCAACGTTATTTATCAGTTCACCTGTGGTTAAGCTTAGTCTGTATCCAGTAGAGTTCAAATTATTTAAATAATTTAAAAGATCACACGTGTATATATCCCAGCTGCCCCATACTCTGCAAATGCACTGTGCACCAATATCTTTTCCTCTATCCCCCCAGCTTGGTCAATACACTTGATTGCATAAGCAGCAAAGAGTCAAACTGTAGCTTGGAGGGGGCAGGCAGGCTGTTGTCAGAATGATATGAAAATATCACTACATCATGGTTAGAGTAGGACATAGGTGAGAGCTCTATGATGTCTACCATTTCTAACAGATGCTGACTTAGTAAAAAGAAATCTAGCTGATTGGCAGACCCTATTAAAAGAGTATAATAAATGTAACCAGCTTCTAAAGGTTGTAGAACTCTCAAGACACCAGTACAAAGGAATTCTTTCTTTCAGACTTTGATAGTTGCACTGTGCTTTAAAAGTATTGGTTTCACTTGGGGTACCTTGTCTATCCTATAATCTAGCACAACATTGACATCCCCCATTACAATAGAGAGGCAGTTCCCTCAGTGCCTGGATTACTTTATATAATGCTTTAAAAGGAGACATGTTTTCCTTGTTAGGTCCATAGAAGTTTCTTACTACTAGCTCACCATGGGTATTTCTCATTTTCACCACCACCCATCTTCTTTTCTTACCTGACTGTGTACCTACATTTCTCCACACCAGTCTATACCTAAACAATGTGTCCAGCCCTTTGTCACTGGAAATGACAAAGGATCTGACATACCATCTTCTCCACCTCTTTAGAGGAGCAACAGCTTTGTTTTGTTTTAATTTGGTCTCTTGTAGCAACTCTACATCCAGATCCACTTTGTACAGATCATTAACTACACAGGCACTTTTATTTGGAGTACTGAACCTCTTAACATGATAGGAAATAACCTTGTATTGCTTACTTATCCACAAGTAAGATTGAAACACACTGTCTTTAATATACCAACTACTTGTGGATGCGGTTTAACTAGTTACCTCATGGTAAGGTTATCTTGGGCAAGGGTGCACATATAAAAGAAAGAACAGTGCTAGAGCTGCTCAGGTGATGCCTGAGAAAATCTTTCTCAGCTCATAGCTATTTCCATATACTATATTCCCAGGCAGTGATTTCTGGCAGCATGTTTCACCAGGACATGCCAGAGGGAGTGTCACTCTACTCATATACAGTATGTAAGTGAAAACCAGGGCATGGGGTAGGAGTAACCCTACTCCCTCACCTACAAGTTACCCTTTTAGATTAAGGCAATGGCTGCACTGGTAAAACAATTACATAGTATCAAAAACAACAATATGTAGCAGACATTAAGCTGGGCAGCCCACCAAATTCCCTTATTAAAGGTCATGGATCCACCCCTAACCATTCATACACAAACTGCTGTAAACTGATAGGTTCCCCTCCACCTCAAATGTTGACATATTTCCCAGATGCCCTGTTTAGCCTCATACAACATCAAACATTAAAACACGCAACTATGAAATAGAGTAAGTAGTGTACAAGTATTATGCAGTAGTAATCATAATAAACAGATAACAGACAGCAACTATGGTGTGGTAAATATATTGCAAAATGCACTTGCAAGGCACCACATGCCCCTGAACATTACTCTTCCAACAGTTACCTATTTGGGGAGCATCACCTCAGTCTTAATGTTTTGTTTTCAAGTGGACTATTGTTCTGCTGTAATAGAGGAAAATAATTGATCTAGAATCTGGTGTCCATATTGTTTCTACAGCTGTTTCAGTTCTTTCAGTGATGGTTTAGGCTCAGACAAGTCCATTGGTGCCTTCTGTTCTTCATTCAATGACTCAGATAATGGTATAAATTTGTTATGCAGCTCAGTAGAAAAATGGGAGGGATGATTCTGCTTTAAAGCATAGAATTACTCTTGCTAGTTTCCCTTCTGTGCAAGCAACTGAATCCCGGACTACTTCTTCCTCTAGATTTCAGTCCTGTGTTGGGTGACTGAACCAACTTCCTCTTAGTATCTGGGGCCAAGAGCTGACTTCCCACGTGGCAGCCCTGGCCCAATGACCCTTTTGTTAAATATGCTACAACATCTGATAGGGGTCTGAACTGAAAACATAGCTAGAAAATGCAGTTGAACCAAAAATCCAATTTCCTTGAATCATTTAATAGCAGGAATGAAGGCTTTCCATTTAATGAATACAGCTGCACTATAGTCAGGTGGAGAACAGATCATAGCACCCAAATTTGACATTGATTGTTCACCTCTCAAGCCATATGGAGCATATTCTTTCTTTCCATTTAGCTTAAGAAATGGATAAGAAAGTGTCAGGGAAGGTTTGCACTGGATTGAGAGTTAACCCTGTGAGCTGTTTCAAGCACCAAGTGTTTATATCTTTTCAGCAAATCTGACAGTTCTTTGCCAGTGAAAGTGACTTGATCATCTCCGTTTATATTTTCTGGCATGCAAATCACAGCAGCATACCTCTCAATAGATCATTTTTTGCAGAATGTCCAGATTTTTGCCTCGTATTTTTCATTTGTCCTTCATGAAGTGTGTGGTTTTCTGGCAAATCACTGAGGATTTAAGTCAATAAATAATGATAATACATTTATGTTTTAGACTTCATACCCTTCAGAAAATGCATACTAATACAAATACAGTTATTCTGCCAACTTTCTAAGTTTATAAGAATAATATTTAATATCTGTCCCTATTTCTGGGCCTTTGTCCCACATTATTTCAGGCTTTGCCCAGATTTCATGTGCAAAGAGGATGAGTGTTATGAACAGCAGTTTTTTTTTTTTGGTATGACCTATTTTCAACTTGTAATTCTAGCTTGATAAGTCATGTCGGTTAGGTTTTCTTTCTGCTGTGTAAGCTGGTTTAGCACAGTGTGCTGATTCGATTTGTCCTGGTGCTGAGCCTACAACTTAAGATGCAGTGCAGCAACGTCTGTCTCACTATCCTCTCTTAACTCTTGTAAATCCATTTGGACATACTTTAGAAGGGCTTTGAGACTGGCTAAGGATCCTTGGAAATTCATCAGCTCCTGATTGTGATTGCCACTCATTTTGGTTTTTGGTTTTCACCACTATACCATCAGTGGAGCTAGATATATTGTCAAACTAGGAATGTGAGACTTTGGTGCTATTTTGGAGGTAAGGTAATTTTGAATGCACTATTATGTCCATCATACTTTTGTTTTAACCAGCATAAATAACAGGTTGTGATTACAGCCAGGAAGGGGTAGCAATATAAGGTTTATCGTCAGATTAGTCTAGAACTCATCTTAGAACAACCATTCAATCACCTGTCCCTAAGCATGTCCCAGCAGTGTACTACTTTTGAGTCTTTACTATCAAAATGCAGTCCCTGCAACCAGTTTTCCAGGGTGAAAAAGATGTATATTCCAAGGCAGTACAAAGATTTAGCATCTTGCATTAAATAAGAGGAATAACAGAAAAGTAAAATATGGCTGTTTACAACAGAGTCCTTCAAAAGTTCTTCCATGAAATTTCTCTTTTATACTTAGTACATCAGTCTTCCTGTCAAAATTAGTCAGAATAAAATAGTGCATAAAGCTACCAGCCACAAGATTCCAGATGCTTCCCTTTAGCAGCCGGGTCAGGTATTTCCTATAACTGCACCACAACAGCTATTATAACTTTCTGGATTCAGGGATACATTCCACATTTTTTTCTTCAGGGATCACTTCCAGACTATACTTAAAATTCCCTCAAGACTCTTCTCCATAATCCTCTCTGCACTGAGAGGTTATGAATCTTACCTTAGCAGGGGCAGTAGTCCTAATATAGTACATCCAAAAGTATCTGATCCCCTTTAATGTCTTGCCTTTTCCAGCTTCTCACATACTCCATGTTAGACAGTAAGGGGGGAAGCACCTGTATCAAAATTAGGAATACTTTTGCAATAGTAGCTAGCCAGCCCTAAAAATCCTTATATTTTTCACATTGACTAGATTGGGTCATTTTGCACTGCTTAAACGTTATATTCACTATTCCTTGACTTATCATATAGTGCAAATATAAGGCTTTGGTCAGGCTTAACTTACACTAAGCTGTGTTAGCAGTTAGCCTATCTCTATGCAGGGAAAATAAAATGGACTAAATTTTAGGGAGATGGCTTTCTCAGTCTATACATTACTGCAGCACAGAGGTAGCTACTGCATATCTAGTATGGTGTATAAAATTTTGCCCATCGGTCTCTGGAAAGTTTCAGGTGATCTGTGGAGAACAAAAGACATGACTCTGTAGTGAAAGAATGTAAATATTGGAAGAGCGTTGCACCACAAGTATTAGTATTGCATCTGAGTTTTCAAACTTACTAAGCAACCAAAATGGCGAAAAAACAGCTTCAAAGTAACAGCTTCAATAATAGGCTTTCACCATATTAAATCCGCAATATATGAAATATAGAGCTTTGTTGTTGTAAAAGTCAAGTGGCGTTGTAATTCCACAGCTTTAAAACATGTAGATATCATAAAAACAGAAAAAACGGACATAAAAGTGAAGAACCCTTGTGATGTAAACAACGGACAAGTGCTTTCAGCTTTTTCAAGCCATCTTCGGATCTAAATAGGTAAGCTGGGTTCAGTGTTTAAAAGTTGGTATCATCCAATGAAACAGCCCAGCCTTTCAACTCCATAAAACATCTTCTGCTCTGTTTCGCTAGCTGTGAGTCTTGTTCAGATAGTTTCTTGAATGTTGCATTTGTGCAGTTTAATTCTATATTAAAAGATCATGAAGTTTGTGATGGATCTGCTATAACAGCGCGAGTTTCAATAACATGCTGCTGATCTTGGATCTGCTATAACAGCGCGAGTTTCAATAACATGCTGCTGATCTTGGATCTGCTATAACAGCGCGAGTTTCAATAAAATGCTGCTGATCTTGGATTTGCTATAACAGCGCGAGTTCCAATAACATGCTGCTGATCTTGGATCTGCTATAACAGCGCGAGTTTCAATAACATGCTGCTGATCTTGGATCTGCTATAACAGCGCAAGTTCCAATAACATGCTGCTGATCTTGGATGAGATCTCCTTCCATTTTTTCTCATCTTCTAGGGCTAGACTTGCACAATTTATCATTCATATCCTTCACTCAGGACATGGGACATGAACCACGTTTAAATATGTCATTTAATTTCTTAAGTCATTATCAAACCATACCAGATTAATCAGGCTTTGTCACCAAAAAAGGGAGTTATTTCTTTAATTTCTTCTATGGGCCCACATTTCAGCAGTTCCTATACCTCTTTAACTGCATAGCATTGGTAGTCTGGTATTTAGTATGATTTCTGATTTACTCTCTCACTAGACATTGATTCTGCATTGTGCTTGATTAAACTGGACCTATCAGGAAAGTCTGAGAACATGCCCTTATTGTTGATTACTTGTTTCTGAGATATGGCTATAGTCATTTTGTTTTGACTATAGGACATGCTGAGAGAACCTTAACCTCTACAAATGTACTTACTACAAAAACAATAGTTTCTCTCTCGGGTTTCAGAAAATGTATGTAGAACAACTATTCTGGCTTCCTTTTTCCTGATTGTTTCACCTTATAATTTACTTAATTCAGTTTTTTCTATTATTTTAAAATGTCCTTGTCCCTTTACAAAGTACTTGTTTTGCATAGACAGTACAAGTACTTTATGTCTGGGTATGAATTATTTGAGATGAGTGCTTCTTTTATATAGTTCTGTTCCAAGTGTTTTCTGCATATATTCTCTTACTATAGACTTTATAATTCTTAAACAGACCTATAATTTTTAAAATGTTTCAGTTTGCTTTTAAAAGGTGCTTTCCTTCTCCTAGAGTTATTTTGCTATATCTAGGAAGCCTTATGAATATCTGCCATACAGTAGTGCAAATGGTGTAACTCATTATAAGGTTTGAGTATATCTATTACAATAAAGATAAAACATGGAAACAGTGTGTCTCAGTATCTCCCATTTACTTCTATAGACCTTCACAGGAGACACTTTGACTAATTTTGTGATTTAATAAAACTTTAATCTCTTTGAAGGTGGTATACAGATGTTCTTAGCTCTTGTTTTGCTTCAGGAAATTTTGTCAAATAAATAATTACCAGAATTTGCCAATGGTCCATACTTGATTTTACAAGTATACTCACACTGATCTTTGCTATTCACAGTGGGTAATGGTATAAGAAGGTTTTTAAAACCTGGTTTAGATGGTATCCTTTGAGATTCTGGGCCAGCTGCAGAAAAAGTCTTTATAGCAGCCTAACAGAATATAACTAAAATCCTAGCTTTTGCCTTATCCATTCATAAATCCATCCATCTAGCCACAACCCCTTTCCCCACTTTGGCACATGAGGTTGGAGTGTCACTTACTTCAACAGTGACAATCATCTAGATCCAAGCTTCACACCACTGGGTGGCTAGCCTAAATGATTCCTCAAAATGTGTCTATGTGCTAGCATCATTGCAACTGTACTAACAGACCTTGGAACTAATTCCTGGCTCATTATCTGTTTTTGATTACCCTGCAGATCTGATCATTCCTGAGTGATGTTCTGTTACCAATCTATTGTTACTATGTTCTCTCTTGCTCCACCTAGAGTATCATCCTCCTCAGCCTTTTTGAAACTGACACTGATTATCTGGAGAGCAACCAGCACAGCATTATTTTCATTAGTATGCTAATGGAAAGAAGAGGCTGCACCCTCTTTTTCTATATATACAGGCACACCCCTTCAATTATTTTATCCTCTAGTAAAGAAAGCTCATGAAAATTATTTTCTTCCACTAAGAGTATTGGTCGTTTCCCTTCCCATTCTTCAGTATTTATCTTTTTTCTCAAAAATATTTTATTTAATGTAAATTAGGATAAAATAATATAACAGAGTAAATAAAATATTTTGCAAATTGAATATAAAGATACATATTCCAATTAAAAGGAAACAAAACGAATTATTTACATTATACACATGTTGCCTTAGACTAAAATGTATACAAGTGACACAAGCTAATTAAATGTTTAAGCAACAAATTAAGTAAGACTAAGATGAAAACATTTCAATGAGGGCAAATACTTTCAACTAAAGATTGTCTTTAAGTTTGTTAAATATTCTATTCTTTTTAATTATTCCTTTGAGAGCAGTGTGTTTTAAAGATAAAAGAAATGCTTTAAACTGTAGCGATAAAAATGTCATCCAATTCCTTGTGATGATTTTCCTGTCCATTAGCAATAACTGTCCAAGTTAAATATGAGAAGACTTTTTAGGATATTTAATCTCTATAACATTGAATAATATTAGTTATTTTGTAAGTATGAAATAATTAGACTATAATACTTTAAGAAAATCATGAATCTTTCCCCAAAATCCAAATAACATAGGACAATCAAAACATATGTGAGATCAGTTGGCATTGCAATATTTTTTTACATTTCCAGCATTCAACTTTAGAATCTTTATTAAACTTAACTACTCTATTAAGGGTAAAAAGCTCTATAAATGAATTTCCAAGTAAATAGTCTCCAGTATAAAAACCAGAAAGTGCTTAAAATAGAAAGAATAATCTGTTTTTTTGTTTGTTTGTTTCAGTCAAAGGAGTTTGATATTCTTTTGTAATGAAATTCCACAATTTATCATTCAAAATAATAAAATCAATTGTTAATATTGTGTGTAATGTGGAAATCAAGTTATTAATTTCTTGGTATTTATAAATAATTTAGTTAAATTTTTTTAACAATTTTGGGAACCTAGTACCCACAGAATTATATATGTAAGAGAATTTAGTGTGAATTAAAGTAATAACTGATTGCAAATTGGATAAATATCTAGTATCATTATTAAATTATAAACATAAATATTCAAAAGATTTAATTTTAATGCATCAAAACATTGATGCCAGTAAAATAATCATTGTCTTTCTTATTTATGGAGTATGTGAATTGCAGCATTGTTTTTAAGATTTTTTTTATTAGGGAAAATGGAATAAGACTCTACAGTCATAACTTATAATTTCAGTTGTTTGATTTTTTTTAACTCTTTAAAATTTGATTTATGTTATTTCATTTTGTAGGAAGATTAATAGCAATTTGTATATAATTACAGATAAATATTCAGAAGGAATTATATAATTTGTGATTATTAAAATTTAAAATGTTCAATTTATTCATATTAAACACTTGGTACTGTATATTTTCAGTTCATAATATAATTATCTAGCCAATTAAAATATTTTCTGTAGTATTGTTTTTGCATATGTATCTATACTTGGAAAGTTAATGGCTTCAGTGTTTCAATGTCTAAATGATGATATAACCTCAATCTAGATTTATTTGGATACCATAAAAATCTAGCAGTAATTTCTATATTATTTTAATTTGATTCTAATTAGGTGGCAGAATCAGAGATTGGGTTATGTGTAAAATTTTTGGAACTCAGATCATTTTAATTAATTGTTAACTATCTTCAAATATAATAATAATGCTGATATGATTTTTGTAGTTAAAATTTAAAATTTCTTCAGTAGTATATAAGATATGAATTCCTAAGTAAAGTAGATTGGTAAATTCTTTAACAATTATCTTATGGTCTGAGTTGAATAGTTTTTCCTAATAAAAAAGGTGATTAGATTTAGAATTATTAAAATGAAGATTTTAAATTGTTTGAAATTGTTCAATAGCATATTTCAATTCTTTTTGGTGTATTATTTGAATTTTGAAGAGTTAATAAAATGTCATCAGAAAATAGCATTACAGTTATATTTTTGATTAACCTCTAAGCCCTCAATTGTTGAGTTAGATTTAATTAAAATTGCAAAAAAATTTATAGCTAGGTCAAATTATAGAAGAGAAACGGGACATCCTTGTTTAGTTCCTTTTGTAATATTTATGAAGTCTGAGGTAAATGGACCCAATTTTACATAACTTTTGTTATGGTTATAAATGGATTTTAGCATCAAAATAAACTGAGGGGGAAATCAAACTGAATTAAAACGTTGAATAAGAAATTCCAGTCTAAAGAATCAAATGCTTTTTCAATATCTAAACTAATAAAGAAAGACTCGTGTTTTCTACTATGCATAACATCAATGAGAGTAATAAGTCATTTGATATTATTTGATGTCTGTCTCTTATAAATAAAACTGGATTGATCTAATCTGATTAAACTAGATAAAACTGTTTTCAATCTATCTGCCAAAATTTTGTAATCTACATTTATTAAGGATATTGACAGGAGTCCCCATGGACTATGATGTTTGCATATGACATTGTGATCCATAGTGAGAGTAGGGAACAAGTGGAGGAGACCCTGGAGAGATGGAGGTGTGCACTAGAGAGAAGAGGAATGAAGGTCAGCAGGACTAAGACAGAATATTTGTCTGTGAATGAGAGGGAGGATAGAGGAATGGTGAGGATGCAAGGAGTAGACATGGTGAAGGTGGATGAGTTTAAATACTTGGGATCAATAGTCCAGAGTAATGGTGAGTGTGGAAGAGAGGTGAAAAATACAGTACATGCAGGATGGAGTGTGTGAAGAAGAGTGTCAGGAGTGATTTGTGATAGAAGAGTGCCAGTAAGAGTGAAAAGGAAGGTCTACAAGAGGGTAGTGAGACCAGCTATGTTATATGGGTTGGAGACAGTGGCATTGACAAAAAGGCAGGAGTTAGAGCTGGATGTGGCAGAGTTAAAGATGTTAAGATTTGCACTGGGTGTGACAAGGGTGGACAGGATTAGGAATAAGTATATTAGAGGGTCAGCCCAGGTTGGAAGGTTTGGAGACAAAGCCAGAGAGGCAAGATTATGTTGGTTTGGACATGTGCTGAGGAGGGATGCTGAGTATATTAGGAAAAAGATGCTAAGGATGAAGCTACCAGGTAACAGGAAAGAGGAATGCCTAAGATAAGGATTATGGATGTGGTGAGAGAGGACATGCAGGTGGTTGGTGTGACAGAACAAGATGCAGAGGACAGGAAGAAATGGAAACAGATGATCTGCTGTGGTGACCCCTAATGGGAACAGCCAAAAGAAGATGATGATTGGTCTATATGAAGACTATAATTGAGGGTTCTTGCCTTTCTTTTTGATTGGTGTAATTAAGTTAACTTTCCAAGATGGAGGGAGATTTTCTTGGTTCTGCACATCAATCATGACTTTGTGTAGATGCACAAATTTTTGTCCTAGAAATTATTTATATAATTCTGGAATAATACCAAACTTTCCGGGAGCCTTGCTAGATTTTATAATTTTTATTTTTTTATTTATTTCCTGAAGTTTTAGGATCTTAATAAATCATTTTTTTGTAAGGCAGTGATTTTTACTGGAAGATTGATCAATCACAGATGTCATATCTATTTCTTTATTTGTAACATTTTCATTCAGTGATATGCAACAAGTCCTAAAAGCTTCTGATATGTCTCCAATGTCTGTATATGTATTGTTGCTGGATTTTTTCATTAATATTATTAGATTGAAATCTGATTCTTTTTATAATAGTTTTACATGTTTAGGATATCTTGAATGAGAAGCAATTTTTAATTTTTTATTGATAGTTCAGTTTTCTGTGATATTGATTCATTAAATTTATTATTGAAGAGTTTTATTTCCTCTTTATTGGAAACAAAAATTTCTCTCCTTTTTTTCCTACTTTCTTTTAGTTTATTTTGAATGTCTGAAAATCCTTTATTCCAATTTTTTTAGTTTATATTTCTACCAAAATATTGAATGACTATAGATATAAGCTAAAAGAATCACATACCATAATGAAATTAGAATCTTGAATATTATTAAAGCTTATAAAATTATCTG
Source organism: Protopterus annectens (assembly GCF_019279795.1). Taxonomy (NCBI): domain Eukaryota; kingdom Metazoa; phylum Chordata; order Ceratodontiformes; family Protopteridae; genus Protopterus; species Protopterus annectens. Next base: position 1,528,304,150 of record NC_056725.1, on the reverse strand, counting down.
TTTCATTAAGAAACCAATCTTTGTATTCTTTAATTCTTGTAATACAGGCTGGAAGTCTTTTAATATATGATTTTTTTTATCTGTTTCCAACTTTAAAACTAAAGTGCTATGGTCAGAAAAATTGCAAGGAATTATATTAAAAGTAGTTATTTTAGAAATAATATCTTGAAAAAACAACAATTCGTCTATTCTTGTTTGAGTGCTAAACATTAAAAGACTAGCGAATACAATTTAAAGCGTGTATATATATATATATATATATATATATATATATATATATATATATTTAAAATTAAAGGTATCTTTAATATTAAAATATTCAGTCCAAGTCTTCAAGCATCTAGCAATGGAAAGCAATTTGAACTATCTACATGAATTGGGTTATTAGTTATTTAATAAATAATTAAAATCACCTCATATAATTACATTTCCCTTATAATCATTTTATTTATTTATTTTATTTATTTAACATTTGTTGACTGGGAATATCATTTGATATGAAATCCGGATGCATTTTGGTTAATTTAACACCCATACCTTGAAACCAGAATAAGATGACAAGAGTCCATATTCTGTTTTTAAATTTTATAATGATTATAGTAAATAAACCTATTCATTCTTCATACTTATATAAGGCACTTGAGGTTATTTTTTTTCCATAGAATAACTACACCTCTTCTCTTAGATTAAAATAAAGATTGGGCTAAGATTAAATATTATTAGAATTCCAATTGTTATTTCCATTTTAATATGAAAAAATTGTTTCTTGAACAAATACTACAAGTGGGTGATTCAACTCCAGGTATTTTGTTACATTTGCCCTCTTTTTGAGGTTACTTAAACCATTAGCGTGTGATGATAAAGTTAAATCTATAATAACTTATAATGAGAGATAAATTTAAAAGTTTGAGAGTAATAATATAGTGAAGAGATTTCCAGTCTATAACAGAGAAAACATCTCAAGACCCATTATCTGTAACCTAACAAGAAAAGAAAATATCACTCATAATATATAAACTCTGTAGTAATTTAATATTACATGGGAATTCTTTTTATAATAAGGAATTATAATTAGAGACTAGAATCAATATTTGTTTAGCAAACTATACAAAATATAAAGTTAGTTATGTGTTTAATATTTTACTATCAATTCACAGATGCTATATCAAAACAAAATTAAACATTTTCAGATGAGTTATAGAATATTATACAGAATATCTATCAAATTTAAAAGCCATAAGTATAAAAAACTTTAAATATTAGCAATATGTAAGTTTTGATTTAATTTCACTCTTTTTCCTCCCCTTTTCTCATTCCTTCCCTTTTTACCAGACATATTTCTTGTAAGATAATGTTCTGAGCTAGTTTATAGTTGCAATTAAAATTGTTCTGTAGATATGGTAAGAACTGTATATCCATCTAAAATCATATTTGAGAATAAATTCATAGATTTCTATGAAGTCTGATATAGAATTATTAAGAAGATTAGGAATATTGTTGCAATGACACACACACCATTTCACCACACAGAATACAATAATAATAAGTTCATATGGGATTATTAGACTAACAACTTAAATCTCTTTACATGTGTAACATGCATAACCCAAATTCACCCAAAATATATTCCCTAGGGTAGAAGGATGATATGCGTTTGTATCTATGTGTTGAATATTTTGCAAAATAGTTCATATCTTAATGGACCATTCCATGAGCACTGGCTTTAAAAGTCTTTATCTATGATAAATAAATGTAAGAAATATGAAACGTGTCTGTGATTGTGAATATCTGATATGTACTAATAAACACATATTAAAGTCTTTAGAGTAGCTATATTTTTTTCGCTTGCATCAATAGTGCATGTGTACAATTATGCAAATAACTCCCAATATTAACCTCTAAAATTCAAAAATATTTGAACCATAGTGTAATGTGTGTGTCTGTGTGACACTGATATTTTTCTGGATTATAAGTGCAAAATAATTGCATAGTAAATAACATGCAGCTTTTGATGTCTATTAAAAAAACAAATGTTTCTTAAATGAGTAGTCTTGGAACTTTCTAGAATATAATCTCTAAAAAAATAATGCAACAGATATTCTGGTTTATAAGCATATGCATAATCAGAAATTTATCAATTACAGTAAAAGATAAAGAAAACACAGATCCCAAAACTAAACACTTTCTTTCCATAAAAGTTTATATAGTTATTCAGAACACAATATATATCTATCTATATATATATATATATATATATATATATATATATATATATATATATATTTATATATATATATATATGTATATATATGTATATCTATATATATATATATATATATATATTAAGAAGACTGGACTCTGCCCTTCTGAGCTGGGAATTTCTTGTTAAAGGCTTATAGTGCCTGCATATTTGAACTGGTTCTTACTGAAATTGGTGCGCCTTGTTTGCTGTAGCATAGACTAGATCCAGGCCTGCTGAATCTAGCTTTGTTTGCATAACTTGAGCACTAATCCAGGCATTCTTAAAAATATTCAACTGTAATTATTACTGCTTGGTAGTAACCTGATTAAAGTGTAGCTTTCATTCTAAGCCTTTTGGTTTAAGCACTTGGGCTACAAACCAGCTGTTTTACATTAAGAAGGTTAGTGGACTGCACTGTTGTGGCAGGACAGGTAGCTTACATCCTTCTAAGTTGGGAACTGCTGATTGAGGGCTCAGTGTCTGTTATTCTAAAAGTGTATTAGTTCTGATTTAAGCACTTGGGCTTCAGGCCAGTTATTTTACATTAAGAAGGTTCGTGGTCTGCACTCTTGAGTGAGGAGAGGCTGGACTCTGCTCTTCTGAGCTGGGAATTTCTGGTTAAAGGCTTATAGTGTTTGAATATTTGAACTGTTTCTTACTGAAATTGGTGCGCCTTGTTTGCTGTAGCATAGACTAGATCCAGGCCTGCTGAATCTATCTTTGTTTGTATAACTTGAACACGAATCCAGGCCTTCTTTTTTGGAGAAGGTTCTCCTGCACCCCAGTGGCAGGAGTGCGCAGTTAGAACTTGTCTGACTGAAGACTACAGGAACAGGGCTCAGTTTTGAGATTTTTTTACTGGTTAATTGGGTAATTTGTTTAAAAGCCTTTTCTGATTGCTTGTAGTTAGCTAAAGCTGTTTTAAGTGTATTTTTTACTGTTTGTAGTCATTTAGAGCTGTTTTAAGTGTATTTTTACTGTTTTTGCTTTATGTTTAAAAAGAATCCTTGTTTCCCACCTTTCTAAGCTAGTATAGTCCAGTTTTCAGGCTAGTGCTGAATTCAGGGATGTTACAATTTTCTGAGTTTCCCATACCTTACTTGGATAGAGGGAGGTTTCTCTGTTCACCTGTGAGAGAGGGAGCTTTGAGCAGCCATCTGTCCCTGGAGGAGTGGTTCCAGTCCAGAAATTAGTAGTTTGTACGCCATTTTGAGCTAATTTCTATCTCTTTCATTTCCCTGCTGTAAAAACCGTGTTTACACAGTTTTGCACATCCGGGAAGTGCCCGTTAGCTAGGGCTAAATTTATCCTGGCTCCAACAAGTCTCCTCTTCAGTATTTCCCTTGAAAGTAGTCTAATTCTCAACCTAAGCACTTAAAAAGCATCCTACAGTCCAGCACTTGCTCAGACCTAATAGCAAGCACTAATATACCCCGACACTTGATTGCCCAGCAGGGCAAGGCTCATTATTCACCCCTCACCAACCAAGCAACTAAGTAGCTCACCCTACTATTCAGACATGATCAAAGGGCAATTTCAGGTGTACTCCCCAGTCCAGCTGGTGAACCTGGGTATCCTGAGGCAATGTTACAACTGCCTCATGTACACAGACAACCCTCTTCTCCTACCACAAAACATTAACATATGTGAGAGATGCAATTATATAGCCAAACTGGAGGCTAAGTTCTCTCCACCCAAGACTGGAACAAGCAGTCATGAGCAAAGGTTAACACTTGCACCACACATCCAGCCTCACATAGACATACTAAACCAGCACATAAATACATGAAATCGTACTCGGAGGCTCTAAATAAAAACCTGCGAAAGCATCACAGACCTCCAAAGCAGACACCCAAAACACCTGCACCTCCCGTCACAAACCAGACAACACATAAAACACAAAATCAGTGTGCCGCACAATCACAGCCCTTAAGGCAAAATAACATACCTAACACACTAGTAATAGGCGACTCTATAGTCAGGCATACTGACATCCCACTCACTAGGCTGGACAAGGAAAAGGTTACTGTTAGCTGCCTGTCGGGAGCCAGAATCCGCCACATAACACAAGCACTCAGGTCACTCCAGAACAAGTACAAATATGACTCTGTCATTGTTCATGTTGGTGTGAATGACCTGAGATGTACCTCCCTGGACTACATGAAAAGAGACATGGAAGAGCTCTCTGATCATGTAGCTCAGGCGGGTATGACCCTGACCCTGGGAAGCATCTTGCCCTCACCAAGAATGATACCACAGTATAAAAAAAATATCAATTTCAACAATTTGCTAAGCTTCTGGTGTCATTCAAAGGGGATCCATTGTCTGTCAGCCTGGGATGACATGCTCGACAGACCTCATGGCTTTGCAAGAGATGGCCTGCACCTGTTACCCCTAGGCTTTTGAATACTGGCCAGGCTCTTGCTGCCCCCATAGTGCCTTTTTTAGGCAAGGCTCAAAAGTCAAACCCACCTCCGTACACAGCACAAATAAAAAAACGAGGGCTATGCTACTCAATGCCAACAGTTTCAATTTCAAAATGCATGCGCTCAAAGCACTCCTCAGTATGGAGAACGTTGACATCTGTACAGTAACTGAAACGTGGTTCAAGGCTACACAGAGCACCCCAGCACTACCGGGCTACAACTCATACCACAAATTTCGGCCACAGAACACAATATATATATATATATATATATATATATATATATATATATATATATATATATATGTATATATATTAAGAAGACTGGACTCTGCCCTTCTGAGCTGGGAATTTCTTGTTAAAGGCTTATAGTGCCTGCATATTTGAACTGGTTCTTACTGAAACTGGTGCGCCTTGTTTGCTGTAGCATAGACTAGATCCAGGCCTGCTGAATCTAGCTTTGTTTGCATAACTTGAGCACTAATCCAGGCATTCTTAAAAGTATTCAACTGTAATTATTACTGCTTGGTAGTAACCTGATTAAAGTGTAGCTTTCATTCTAAGCCTTTTGGTTTAAGCACTTGGGCTACAAACCAACTGTTTTACATTAAGAAGGTTTGTGGACTGCACTGTTGTGGCAGGACAGGTAGCTTACATCCTTCTAAGTTGGGAACTGCTGATTGAGGGCTCAGTGTCTGTTATTCTAAAAGTGTATTAGTTCTGATTTAAGCACTTGGGCTTCAGGCCAGTTATTTTACATTAAGAAGGTTCGTGGTCTGCACTCTTGAGTGAGGAGAGGCTGGACTCTGCTCTTCTGAGCTGGGAATTTCTGGTTAAAGGCTTATAGTGTTTGAATATTTGAACTGTTTCTTACTGAAATTGGTGTGCCTTGTTTGCTGTAGCATAGACTAGATCCAGGCCTGCTGAATCTATCTTTGTTTGTATAACTTGAACACTAATCCAGGCCTTCTTTTTTGGAGAAGGTTCTCCTGCACCCCAGTGGCAGGAGTGCGCAGTTAGAACTTGTCTGACTGAAGACTACAGGAACAGGGCTCAGTTTTGAGATTTTTTTACTGGTTAATTGGGTAATTTGTTTAAAAGCCTTTTCTGATTGCTTGTAGTTAGCTAAAGCTGTTTTAAGTGTATTTTTTACTGTTTGTAGTCATTTAGAGCTGTTTTAAGTGTATTTTTACTGTTTTTGCTTTATGTTTAAAAAAAATCCTTGTTTCCCACCTTTCTAAGCTAGTATAGTCCAGTTTTCAGGCTAGTGCTGAATTCAGGGATGTTACAATTTTCTGAGTTTCCCATACCTTACTTGGATAGAGGGAGGTTTCTCTGTTCACCTGTGAGAAAGGGAGCTTTGAGCAGCCATCTGTCCCTAGAGGAGTGGTTCCAGTCCAGAAATTAGTAGTTTGTATGCCATTTTGAGCTAATTTCTATCTCTTTCATTTCCCTGCTGTAAAAACCGTGTTTACACAGTTTTGCACATCCGGGAAGTGCCCGTTAGCTAGGGCTAAATTTATCCTGGCTCCAACAAGTCTCCTCTTCAGTATTTCCCTTGAAAGTAGTCTAATTCTCAACCTAAGCACTTAAAAAGCATCCTACAGTCCAGCACTTGCTCAGACCTAATAGCAAGCACTAATATACCCCGACACTTGATTGCCCAGCAGGGCAAGGCTCATTATTCACCCCTCACCAACCAAGCAACTAAGTAGCTCACCCTACTATTCAGACATGATCAAAGGGCAATTTCAGGTATACTCCCCAGTCCAGCTGGTGAACCTGGGTATCCTGAGGCAATGTTACAACTGCCTCATGTACACAGACAACCCTCTTCTCCTACCACAAAACATTAACATATGTGAGAGATGCAATTATATAGCCAAACTGGAGGCTAAGCTCTCTCCACCCAAGACTGGAACAAGCAGTCATGAGCAAAGGTTAACACTTGCACCACACATCCAGCCTCACATAGACATACTAAACCAGCACATAAATACATGAAATCGTACTCGGAGGCTCTAAATAAAAACCTGCGAAAGCATCACAGACCTCCAAAGCAGACACCCAAAACACCTGCACCTCCCGTCACAAACCAGACAACACATAAAACACAAAATCAGTGTGCCGCACAATCACAGCCCTTAAGAGCAAAATAACATACCTAACACACTAGTAATAGGCGACTCTATAGTCAGGCATACTGACATCCCACTCACTAGGCTGGACAAGGAAAAGGTTACTGTTAGCTGCCTGTCGGGAGCCAGAATCCGCCACATAACACAAGCACTCAGGTCACTCCAGAACAAGTACAAATATGACTCTGTCATTGTTCATGTTGGTGTGAATGACCTGAGATGCACCTCCCTGGACTACATGAAAAGAGACATGGAAGAGCTCTCTGATCATGTAGCTCAGGCGGGTATGACCCTGACCCTGGGAAGCATCTTGCCCTCACCAAGAATGATACCGCAGTATAAAAAAATTATCAATTTCAACAATTTGCTAAGCTTCTGGTGTCATTCAAAGGGGATCCATTGTCTGTCAGCCTGGGATGACATGCTCGACAGACCTCATGGCTTCGCAAGAGATGGCTTGCACCTGTTACCCCTAGGCTTTTGAATACTGGCCAGGCTCTTGCTGCCCCCATAGTGCCTTTTTTAGGCAAGGCTCAAAAGTCAAACCCACCTCCGTACACAGCACAAATAAAAAAACGAGGGCTATGCTACTCAACGCCAACAGTTTAAATTTCATAATGCATGCGCTCAAAGCACTCCTCAGTATGGAGAACGTCGACATCTGTACAGTAACTGAAACGTGGTTCAAGGCTACACAGAGCACCCCAGCACTACCGGGCTACAACTCATACCACAAATTTCGGCCACAGAACATGGACCGAAACACAAAAGGAGGGGGTGTATCCATATTCATCAAGTATACCTACACCTCCAGGTTAGTGTCGCAGCATGATACCTCCGAGATCATCAATGTGCAACTAACATCAGGCAAATCGGCAATGCAAATTGTGGCCTGCTACAGATCACTCTCCATGACCCAGGACTACCATTCTGCCTTTCTGGAGACACTGGAAAACATGAAGGTCCTACCGAACACCCTGATATTGGGCGATTTCAATTGCCCTACCACTAACTGGGAAAACTACTCAAGTACAAACTCCCAGGTCCAGCGCTTCCTGGAATTTATCAGCTCAAATGCCTTGGATCAGCTGGTAAACTCCCCTACCAGAGGTGAAAAAATATTGGACCTGGTCATCACAAGCATGGGCGACAGGTGTTCCACACCAGAGGTCAACCCATCACTGGTTAGATCAGACCATAAACTAATCACTCTGGCTGTCCACACCCCACCTCCACCCCCAACTAAGGAAACCACAGTAAAAAAGTTTTCTAAAGCAAACTTCACCTTACTCAAGACAGAGGTGGTAGGTTTCACAGCACCCATGCTAAAGGATAATGCTGCCCAAGATGCAGAAACCTTTACAAATGTACTCTATGAGCAAGCAAAACCAAGACTCACTCCCCTAAGAGAAGGAAACCAGTCTGGTGGACTCTTGCCATAAACAGGCTATACAATAGAAGGAGGAAACTAGTTCAGAAAAAAAGCAAATCCCAATAAGGAAAGACATCCCTGATCAATATCAGTAAGAAATTAAGGTCCCTCATAAAATCCTTCAAGGCTAACTTCAAAAGAAAAATAGCCAAGGATTTGAAAGATAACCACAAAGCCTTCTTTAGCTATGTCAAGAATCTAAGTGGCAACTCGCAGATATGCTCTGAGCTACTGAAAAATAGCACAAAATATACTGAACCCACTGATATTGCCAACATCCTGGCAGATAGATTCAGTGCAAACTTCACCCCCCCTCTCACCCCCAAAAGGGCCCACAACAATACCGGAAAAGTGTAGTGTCCCGGAAATCACAGACGCACAAGTGAAAACAGCCCTTTCAAAAGCCAAAATCACAGCGTCAGTGGGGCCAGATGGTGACCCAGGCTGCATCTTGCACAAACTACAGAACGAACTAACCCCCTACCTAAACACAATGTTCAAACTCAGCTTCTCCACAGGCTACATGACCATAGAATGGCACACAGCAACGGTTATTCCACTCCACAAAGGAGGGGCCACAACTCACCCTGGTAACTATCACCCCATAAGACTGACTAGCCTGGTCTGCAAGGCTATGGAGCGCATCATCATGTAACTCATTAACAAAGACATTGGGAACCTCCAATCACTTGACCCAACCCAGTCCAGCTTTGTTAAGGGCAGATCATGCCTACTAAACCTGGTTGACTTCTTCGAGACAGTCACCAAGGCCATAGATGAGGGGAAGGTAGTTCACACAGCCTACCTTGAGCTCGCCAAGGCTTTTGACACCATTCCCCACTCGGGAATTAGAGAAAAACTCTCCAGCCTGAACATAAACCCCTATGACACGAGATGGGTTGCAACTGGCTTACAGACAGAACTCACATGGTATGAATAGCTGGCTCCAGGTCCGACTCTAAACCAGTCACAAGTGGTGTCCCACAAGGCTCGGTCCTGGGACCCTTACTGTTTGGCATATACTTCTCAGAAGTACAGGCAAACACAGGAGGACTATGGCTAACCAAGTTCACCAATGACTGCAAACTGGGAGCCATAATTGACTCTCTGGCTGACACAAACATTCTCCAAAAGGGCCTTACTGAGACGGTCACCTGGTGTCAAAGTCATGGTCTCAAGCTAAATGCCAAAAAATGCATAGTCATCCTCTTTAGGAAAAACAAAACACCCATGAATTACCACATAGGTGGCAGCCCCCTTAATACTGAAGAGATAATAAGAGATCTGGGGACCCAGGTAGATAGTAATCTCTCCTTTGACAATCATAATGCCAAAGTAGTTAGGAAATCCTTCTATGTAGCCCATCTAATTACTAAAGGGTTCGCATCTAGAAATAAAGAGGTTATAGTTCCCCTCTACTCATCACTTATCAGACCCATCATAGAGTACAATGTCCCATTTGGGATGTACCTCACAAGACACTTCCAACAGCTGGAAAGACCACAAAAGTACCTCACCAAGAGGATTACTGGTCTCAAAGATATGTCCTATGCAACCCGACTGGAAAAACTCCAGCTGTACTCAGTGACATATCGCTTACTCAGAGGTGATCTCTGCCTGACTTACAAAGCCATGTCCAACTCTGAATTGATGGACATGCTCCACCTAAAGAAATACAAGTCACTGCGAGCCACTCGCGCTAGTGAGCTAAACCTCACCACAACAATAAATAGAACATGCTGGAGGGATAGATTCCTGTCACAGAGACTCCCCATGCTTTGGAATAAAATTCCAAACTACATTAGGCAGAGCCCCTCACTAACACTCTTCAAGAGAAACCTTGATGAGTGGATGGGTAACAGAAAATAAACCCCTGGGATCACTTCATTGGCTCTTCTTGACAGCGGCTCAGTTAATTAATCAATGGGGTGGCAAAAGCTGACAAACTCTTGCTAGGCTTATAAATGCCCTCGGGCAGATAGCCTAGTACCTACCTATGAACCTATGAACCTATAATATTGAGACCCAATAGAATTTTCTCAATTTAAAACAAAAATAAATTATATTATAGTAATGTATTTATATATTTGATAGCTATAATACATTAAAAAATAAAAAATAAAAGGAGTTTTATAAATTGCTAGATAGAAATATAGGGTAAAATAGTGTATATACACTTCCATAGGAAATAACGGGGGAAGGAAAAAAGTGCTATAAAGATGGGAAGATTAATGAAGGAACAAAAAGTAGGACATTTGTATACATTGTCTATTGTGTGCATATATATATATATATATATATATATATATATATATATATATATATTATATATATATATATATATATATATATATATATATATATATATATATGGGTCTACTTTCATAGACCGAAGCGCCACGTCACCGACACATATATATATATATATATATATATATATATATATATATATCATTTTGTTGACTGGGAAAGTCTGGCTAGGACAGAGCCTATTTTCACTGGAGGCCCAGGGAGAAATGCTCCAGATGCATGTCTTTGGATTATGTGAGGAAATCAGAGTATGTGGAGGAAACTCATGCGAATGCCAGCAGAACATGCAGATTTTGCACAGAAGCCATCCCAGCCAAGATTCAAACCAGATAATCTCTTGCTGTGAGGCAACAATGTTAACAGCTGTACCTAAGTGCCTTGCCAAGCATTTTAATAAAATGAAGATTATATCATAATCAAGTGAATTTAATATTATAAATGATAAGTAATTAACTTTTTGATATGGGTAGATAGTTTATATTCTCAGTTCACAGAGAAAAACTTGCATGAAATATGTTTCATATGCTAGTGTATCAAAAGCAGCTTCACCAGAACAGATATAAGACCTCTGAAGGAGGACCAAAACACTAACCTACCAACCCATCAATATACCTAATCCTGCCAACAGTAAAAGCCAACCTACAGTCTGGTAGACCTACCAAGTAAACACATCTTCATAAACAAAAAAAAAAGAAAGAAAGAATTCCACACCAACCAGCAAGAACACAAATCCCCAATGATTAACAAACTAGCAAACAAACTGAAACCCAACTATTTAATTCCACAGTCAACCAACAAGTCATCCAGTCAAGAAAAAAAAAAAGATCCACAAGATCCAAACACAAAGTTTGCAGAGCAACAAAGCAGTTAAAATCTCTTCGTTTTTATTTTTAGACAACATTCCCTTATTTTTAATTGATTTCGTTTCTTGCACAATACATGGGAAGAGTAAGACTGAGACGCGTAACGATGCATAGAAACAAAGCATAGCTTGACTTTTCAAAAACAAGCCATTAAAGATGTGAAGAACTGCAGTGTCTCTGTCTAAGAAAATCTCCAAACTTCAAACACATCAAAACATGACCAGCAGTCTTATAGTCTTGCCATCAGATAAATCACAAAAGCAAATACTGTTCCACAATCAAATGAAGACATAAAAGAGATAACAGAGAAATCCAACACCTCCTAACATCAGACATTCAGTCACCTATTTAGAAAATGTAACCTAATCTCCACATACTCAAAAAGCAAAATAGTATATAGATCATGCAGGCATTTTCATATGTATCTGTTCTATGGTATGTAAACGTTAATCTAAATAAAGCCAAACTTTTAATAATAACTGAAAGTTGAATAAAATCTTAAGAAAAGGTACAAGAAGAGGAAGGAGTAATTAAAAATGTAGTACCTTTGTAATTTTCATAAGAATACAGCAAATAGCTCCACGACAGCATAAGGAGCCCTCCCAACTCTCAGTACTGTAGACTTGAATTTAAAGTCATAGTAACATAAAAAAATAAAGAAATTGATATAGCACAAAATAATAAAATAAATATTTTTTATATTTAATATATAGTACTATTTAAGTTATGCAGGAGAGTAAGAGAGAAAGAAAAGAAACAAAAAATTAAATGAATAAGAAATAATTTTAAAAAATGATAAAACTAGAAGGGGGTACATATACATGACAGAGAAAACTTATTACATGTTCAGAATAATTTCAATAATTATTGTTAGAAGGAAAAAGAAAGTGATTAATTTAGATTTAACAAATACTAAATAAAAATAAACGTCTTACAAAACAACATGGAAAGGATAGAACTTTACCTTATGAGGAACTTTTATATCATGTTAATGCTCTTTAGACAGAATAAGAAATTTATATTTTTTAACAGTTGAGTCAGTGGATAGATCTGTTTTCTGTTTCTTTCTAACATCTCACCAATTAAATTTATCTGAGGATCTCTTAGAGATAGATGATATATTTGGTTAAGGAGATAATATTATTATTTTGATGCAAGAGCATGCTTCTTCTAATGAGCTGAAAATTCTTGTACCATTAGACATATGTATTTTTTTGCTGGAAAAAATTTGTTGAGCTTTTGTTTAAATATCTTAATCAGTGACCACAATTTTTTTCTTAATTCTATTGTTTTAGATTATTAATCATTATCAGATCTGATAGTAGATTGTCCATATTTTACTGGAGCTTTTGACCAAGCAGACTTTTAACACCAGCTCTTTATCCAAACAGGAAAGAAATGAGGGTACAAATGGAGAGATGATAAGGGGTCTGAATGCAGATAAGTAGTCCAAATGGAGAGCTGATAAGGGGTTCAAATTATTATTATTATGGAAGAAGCCCAGAATTTCCAGACAGAAGATATAAAAAAGATTGAGAGAAATTAGAGGAAAGAAAAATCCTTGCACAAGAAAAACTGTCAGAAGTTTCAAATAAAAATGTGTGTTCGTTAATACCACAGATTTATGAAAAACATTATATAGACCAAAAAATTGTGGGCCATATGGAAAAAGAAGCAACTGAGGAAGTGCAAAGATATAAAGAGCAAACTCTATTCTATATATTTTCGAAATGCATAAAAAAGAAATATGGACATGGGAAAGAGAGAGATGTGATATGCTGTGATATTTATGCAAAGGAGAAAGCCAAATTAATTAATACAAAGAAGCAGCCCCAAAGATATTCAAAGAGAAATACAGTCAAAGGCATCCAGACATGAAAAATTTCACAGTACAAAAATAAGATCACAAAGAGGGAACATAGAACAGAAGATTTATGCATTACAACTAAAAAAAAATAGAAGTTGAAGTTATGGAATACATGCAAAGTGAAAGATTTAGTGTAGAAAATCTAACTCTGATATCACAGCAGGATAGATAAATGGATCCTCAAATTAAGGAGAAACCAGTGGAGTGGGAAGCATCTGATTAGTTGCCTTGTGAAGTTTATTAGAAGCCTCCCATAGGAAACTAGTACGAAAGTTCAGTTGGAGTTGCATAGAAAGGAAAGGAACAGGAAACTATGGCAACTCTGTCACAGTCAATGTTGTGGAGTGATAGAACAGTGGGTTTCTGTATTAAAGAGCAACAGATGACACAGGATGAAGCTGAAGAGAATGTGGCACAGGAAGATGTTCTGGAAATTTCTATAGAATGTCCGGAGGAAATGGAGAACAAAGAATGTGCTCTCAGTTTAGAAGAAAATGATCTAAGAGAAGAGTTGTTTGCTCTCATAGAGATGAACAGACATATTAAGATCAATGAAAGAAATAGATTGTAGAAAGTCAATAAAACCCATAAAGTTAGAAGTATGATAAAACAAATGAACTCAGTAATTAGGGCTGTTCATAGAGATTCATGCAATATAACAGACATTAATAGGATATATTACTGTAAGGTTAAATTAATAACAGATAGAGTTTTGCCACAAAAATCCAAGGCAGGAAGGGAAAGGAAGGGGAGAAATCAAATGGCATCATGAAGTATCTAATATGGAAAATTATAAAGCAAATAAGCCAAGAAGTGTGACTGTCAGAAGAGTATATAAGAGGGAACAGCTCAACAGAAATACTCAAAGATAGATGCGATAAAAGCAATGCACAGTATTATAACAGTATTAGATCAGGATCTATCATGTACATAATAAACTAGAAATATCAGCACAGGCAGAAAAACGTAGAAGATATGCAGATAAATATAACAAAAAAGTACCAAATAAACAATTTATTGATGACCAAAAAAGCTTTATAGAGAACTGGCAAACAAAGCAAAAGGAATTGAAATACCACCAAATAAAGAAGAAATAGATACATTTTAGAGAAATATCTATAAAGATCCTGTGGAACATAACAAAGATGCTAAATAGATAAAATAATTAAACAAAAGAATAAGAAGTTCAAATGTACAGGATATGAAATGGGATGAAGTAACAGACAGAGTGACTGAAACAAAGTTAAGAAAACTTCCTAACTGGAAAACTTCAGGCCCATATACAATACATAACTTCTGGCTAAAAGTATGAACATCTTTACATGAAGATTTAGTCATGAGTAAGAACTATTTATATGCCACCCTGAACAGACACCAACCTGCTTAGCAACAGGAAAAACAATATTCCTACTTAACAGCAAACCTGCAAGCTATTCTAAAAACCATAGCCCAATAACTTGTCTTCTGACAACTTATATACTATACACTGGAACTGATGATGACAGAATTTCCTAGTCATTTAGAAGAAAACTCAATAATGGCAATAGAACAAAAAGGTAACAAAAGAAAGTTATATGGAACAAGGATAATTTATTGTTAAATAAAGTCATAATGGAAAACTGTAAAAAAGGGCAGAATCTAAGTATGGCATGGATAGACTGTAAAAAAGCATTTGACAATATCCCACATTCATGGATAAAAGAGTGCTTAAAAATATATAAGATACACCCTACACTGATAGATTATATTACAGAGACCATGAAACAGTGGCAAACCACTTTGCAATTAAGCCATGTTAAGGGACAAATTATTATTAAAGGGATAACAATTCAAAGGAGGATATTCCAGGGTGACTCTTTGTCACCGTTGCTCTTTTGTCTTGCCTTTAACCCATTAAGCTGTCTACTTAACAGATTAGGTCGTGGTTACAATTTCGCTCCCAGAAAACAACAAAGTTTAAAGACTTTGCATCTTCTTTTTGTGAATGATTTAAAACTGTATAGTTCATCAGATGCGGAATTGAAAGCACAATTGCAAGTAGTCAAAACTTTTTTGGATGATAAAAGAATGCCATTTGGTCTTGATAAATGTGCAAAAGCAAAGTTTAAAGCAGGAAAGCCTCAGCACCAAGAAAACATAAGTTTGGGACAGGAATGTGATATAAATTAACTTGAGCAAGAGGGAGTATATCAGTATTTGGGAATTGGTGAAAGATCAACAATAAAACATCAAGAAATGTGAATAAAACTAAATAAGGAATATTTTAGAAGACTAAATTAATACTGAAAACAGCATTGACATCTAGGAACAAAGTCCAAGCTATAAACCAATTTGCTCTTCCTGTCCTAACTTACAGTTTTCGAGTTACTGACTGGCCCTAAAGGTGTTGGATCAGTTGGATAGGAAAACAAGAAGGCTGCATCATGCTTCTCAAATGATTTATAAAAATCAGTGTATACCATGATTATATATTCCCTGTTCTGAAGGGAGTATGAGCCTCCTCAAAATTGATTGCATGTGCAGATCTACAATCACAGGACTATACACATATCTGCTAACCCCACAAGACTCAAATGTAGTGAAAGTTTCAAAACATGAGGAGAATAAGTCTAAGATGACTTCCCTGCTAAGTTTAGCAGAAGCATATTGGTGCCAAGCAGGAATGGAAATCAAACCAGAAGTAGATAAAAATCAGGCAGCAACTAAATGTGCCAAAAAAAAAAAAGAAAGAATATAAGGTCAAGGATCAGATGAGAAGGCAAGAAATGTGGAAAATGCATAAATGTAGTTGCAAGTATAGAAAACACTTGAAACAACCTCATGTTGATCAGGACTGAACACACGAATGGTTAAGGAGAGTTGAATTTAAACCAAAGGATGAAAGGTTAGTATTGGCAGCCCAGGATGGTGGACTATGTACACGTTGGCTTACAAAGTCAATTGAACATCTGGGAGAAAAATACCAACATAAGTTTTATAAAACAGAATTGGAAACAGTCACACATATTGTTGCTAGTTGTGATATACCAATAGCAGAAAGACTGTATACTGAAAGGCATAATAATGTGACAAGACTGTTGCATTAGGGATTGTGCAAACATTATAATATTGAGATAGCTGAAAAAAACTGGAAACATGAGCCACAAAGCATGATAAAAAATGATACACTTTATATCACAGTTAAAAAAAAGATGCAAGAAAAACAGATATAGTCATCCATGAAAAGAAGAAAAATTGAAATTGCTACACCCAGTCACTAAAGTGTCTTACATGTAGATAGACACAAAGTTAAAAAATACCAGGATTTGTAGGCAGAAATGAGGGAAGTGTGGAAGAAGAATACCCAGACAGTTCCAATAGTAGCACATGCAAGGATCTTATAAAAACGAATTTACAATTGTACTTAGAAATGTTACCGGTATATGTAACTCCATATGAATTGCAGAAGGAGTCATTACTGGGTACATTGCAGGTGCTGTGAAGAGTACTTATGTCTAATATAAAAGACTGAAACAATACTAATTTCATGAATTTTAATCATACTTTGACTTAGGAATGGGATCCGTTCCGGTCATGGTATTAGAAGCCCAAAAGACTTAGAGAAATTAAAAGGGAAGAAATTTAACAACTATTGATCTGGGATGAGTAGATAAATCTAAAGAATTTAGTTTTCTAAAATTCAAAGAAACAGCAAAAACAAACATCAAAACCCAAAGAAATCGGTGCAAAGGAAACAAATGAAAATTTTAGCTTTTTCTTTCTATTTTAATACATTCAGAACTTCATCAGAAAAACAAAGCGAAGTATAAAAGTAGTGAAGACATTTAAAACATGTATTCCAAGTCTGATGATCTTACTGACCAATTACAGACCATACTTCATAAGTTCTTAAAGTGATATCAACTAAAACAACTTAAAATATTTTATAGTGTGAATGTAACATACCTGCAATGTAAAACTTTTCCAAATATAACCAGAAAAAAAAAATAATATATATATATATATATATATATATATATATATATATATATATATATATATATATATTTAAAATCATCAAAGCTGCAGAACATTGAACCTAACATAATCAAAGACCAGATCATTGAAGTTCTACAACATTCTTCTTTTATGTTTTTGAAGGGGGGCAAGCCCCGCTACATCCCACAACCCCTGCTACGTAAATATACCAACTCTGAGATTGTACTACAGTGAAGAAAATGGTAATGTTCCCATTCCATGCTGTATAGCAATCTCCATTCAAATCATTCGATGTTGCAGAACTTCAATGATCTGGTTTTCGTTCAAGTTAGGTTCGATGCTCTGCAACTTTGATGATTTGAAGTAGATCCATATATATATATATATATATATATATATATATATATATATATATATATATGCAAAAGTGTGTGTAAAAATGAGTTCATTAAGACCTGGTGGTCTGTCAGCTGCAAGCCTTATCTACCATTCACCCTCACGGTGTTCAAGCAGAACATTGTAATTGCCCACAAAACCTTCCGTATTTATTTCGTCCAACACAAAAAAAAATACATTTTCTAAAACCATCACAAGACAATGAGTGCTTAGCAAGTGCATTGTTTATGTCTCTCTTTTTGACAGCCAGTGTTAGCTCATATATATGTTTTGAAAGTTTGCTGACAGTCTTTCCTATGTAAAAACTGTTACATGATTGACAGCTGGCTATATATGCCTTTACACTTGTCTGATTTTCTGATGAAGTTCTGAAAGTATTAAAATAGAAAAATGTGCTAAAATGTTCATTTGTTTCCCTTGCACTCATTTCTTTGAGCTTTGAATTTAGTTTTACAATTGATCTATGAGCTTTTTTAATACCAAAAGATAATCTTTCCTGAAGATTTAGTGTTTTTGGTATCCAGGTAGTTAGAAAGAAGATTATGTCACCTCCTTCTAATTTCTCCAGTAAGCCAAAAAATTCTTCTATTATTTCTTCTTTCACGATTTTCAAGATCATCTATTTTTTCCAGTACACAATTATTGTATTTTATTTTAAGTCTCTGTCTAGGAATCATTTTCTTTGAGACAATGATCTATGTCAGTTAAAGCTTACTAAAGACCTAAGACTTTTGTTTGTAATTGCTGGTATAAGTCCATGAGGATATTTGTTTGTTTAAAATTAATTTGTTTAACTTCCATGAGGTTCTCTTGAAAAAAAATCCATATATTTTTGACTGATAAATCTTGTAAGGTTGACATTACTTGATGTAATTATTTCTTGAAACAAGAGTCTGAGTGATTATTTTTAGAGATCCTCATTCTTACTTGTTGAATTATTAAAAGTAATTCTCAGAAATAATTTGACAGAAAATTTTTAACATGATGTAAAAATTGAATATAAGCAAGATGTAATATCCAAAGATCATTCAAAGCAGAAATAATATTATTTTTATAAGAATGTCCTGTCAGAAATGTATTTTTACTATAGAGCTCTAATTAGAGCTGTTATCTTAATGTCATCTGGGATCCACCCCCCTCAATATTTATTTTATTTTCTTTATCTTTAGAATCCTAATTCTGTTTCCTCGTCTTTTTTTTTTTTACCAGCTGCTTTTGCGTAGCAGAATTAAACTTAATATTCTATTCAGGAACCACTTTTCCTCTTTTCAGTTTGTGAGTTGTCTGTTTCTTCCCCAGTTTTGAAACTTTCTTCCCTTAGTGCACTCACAACTCAAATCTTTTGGCAAGACTATCCTTCTCTGTCATTTCCCACACTGGCTTCATTATTTTAAATGCTGGTGTGTTTTGATATGACTCGGTTTGAGACTTATTTAACCTTCCCATTCAGAGCCAAATCTTATTCTCTTTTGAGTCTCCAAGTCCTGGGACTACCTCATTATGGCAATATTTCTAGTTGGACTTTCCCCATACCTTCCACAATTCTTTGAATTCTGGAATGTCTTGGCTAATTATCATGTGAATTGAAGCTACTGGGTGGAACTGTTTACCTAAAAGGCTTTGCATTTCTGCTTGTGCTTTAGAATATTATATTTGAGTCCATGCAAACATATTACCTCAATGTCTGTTTACTACTTGTTTTATGCTTACAAACACATTACAATCTAGCAAGTGTAACAATACAAATTGAAACCAGCAACCCCTGCATCTATTTCCCTCTGCCACAATATTACATTTAAAAAGCTTAGTAACAGAACAATGACAAAAAGCAAATTCTATACTTCTTTCAGTCAAATGTTCATCATTTTTAAATTTTGAATGCATTGTTTTACATACAGTTTTTACTATTTTTATACACATAGTATCGTTGTCACTAACTGTGCAGTACTTCTCTATATGTCCTTTTGTAGAATATTAAAAAAAATAACTTAGATGGTAAATATTTTCTGCAAGATTCAATAAACTCCATGGAGGTTCTGCACAGAGCCTACATGGAGTGCATTGACGTACGTGATACTGTGCATCACAGGGCACCATGCAATCGCGCACCATGAATATTAATGAGCGTCGTGCATATGGAAGGTTAAATGGCTCACCCTGGTGTTACTGGCCACAAAACCTGTATAGTGAATGTGGATCATTCCAGGGCAAAGGGCAAGCATGCATTTTGTGAAAGATATGAAGTACGAAACAGAAATGTATATGTCATGATATATAGACTGTAATCTTCAGTGACTTCATAATAAACCACCCAATTTACAAGGAAGGAACAGGCCAAATATATGATGCAAATATCTGGACATTCTGCATAACTTTGGACAGTCTGCCTTTTATGTTTTAATTTTTTCCCAGTGTTTGTGGGATGTGCTGCTTGGCATAAAATGTTTAGCTATGCTCAGATGGTTTGTGTGAAGCACAGCAGCACAACATATGATTCATTCCTTCCAGCGAATCACATACACAGGTCATACACTCCTGTAGGTCAGTGTGCACAGCCTGGAACACCCTCACTGTCTTTACCATGGCCTTGATGAAACTAGCCTGTGCCTCCATGATCACCCTGCAAATGCATTCTGTGGCAGGTACTGATACAGCAACTTCAGTGTGAGGCTGGTAACCATATCTCTGATAAGCACGACTATCACCCCCCCCCCCCCATGTAAACCACACTGTCCTTGAGTGCAAGTTGCAGATGCAGACACCTCTGATGTGTGGTGTGAAACCACACTTTCTTCATCTAGAATATCCCCTTCAACCTGTCCAATCTCATGTGGTTATGTTTTCAAGGTAACCGCAAGCATAAAGATTGCATCCATGCTCTCAGTAGGAATACAGTATGTCACAATATAGACACACTAACTGTGTCAGCTCATCCTGCCTTATCTGAGGCAACTGATGCTCTAACATCAGATGTGACCATTTCCACAGTGCTAGTGTCAGATGAAAAATCACCTGTTATTAACCCAAAGCAAAAAATATGCACAGTGAAAGTATGACTCAGCACCACATGCAACTGATAGCTTTGCAACTATGAAACTGTTATAACAATTAATACCCCTGGCTATACCTCATGCAGATGGACATGGAACTTGGATCCCCAATGTACCTGCATAACATAAGTCATATAGATTTAAGGAACATTACACTAACAACTTGTTTAGGAAAGTTTGCAAATACAAATATTATGAAGTGGGACTACATACCTGGGTCATCTACTGCTGAAACACTTTTTGGCCTCTCCAGGTTAACCCCAACATCCAGCACCACACTGTGGGACTCAGTGTAGGTAATACTGCCTTTCATATGACCAGAAATTCCTTCATCTGTGTAAGAGCTGGCTTGGTCAGCAGCCCACCTCCAGTTGCCCTCTGTTCCCTTGCCATGGCCACTGCTCAGAGGGTGGCAGCACAGATTATAGCAGTGACTCTGTAATGGACCATGACATAGTTGTGGTCATGACCACCCATCATGTTTTCATTGGTGATAAAGCTAGGTCACAGAAGGGGTTGTCAGTGACATAGATAGCAAACAGCCATCAACCATGGATACAGAGGAAACATATATCATCTCATGTTCCATATCTGTAAATTTTGGCCCAGAGAAGAATATGGATGGGCCTCCAGATCCCTCTGATTTTTTTAGGTCCCATTTTTTAGGCATTGGTGTGTTGGCATGGAAAACATGGGAATTAATAACCTTGTTTTTGTATGGCCATACCAAATCTGTACATAGCTCCTATCCTACTAGGCCATAGAATGGGCAATGTACCTCCTAAGACATTTTACCCAACACATCTTCAAAGTACAAACAAAGTGACATCCCTCACAGGCATTAGGGTCCAGGAAAAGTAAATACAACATTCTCCATATAAATTACTAGTGTAAGAGGGTGGCACTTACCTTATATATGGAGATATCTGACACAGAATTTGAAAGCATTTCACAAAGTCAGTTCACAGAATTCAAAATCCTCACAAAGTAGTTTTCTTTCATAGCATGATGAGGCTTTGGTCTTCTGGTCATGCTTATATCATGCAGATTCACCCCTTTGGCCATGATGATTATGCTAATTAGAATTTATTTCATTATTTCTTTTGAATCACTCAATTTTCACACTGAGCAAAACTGTAAAACATTGTGAAGATTACTACAAGATAGCATGCACGCATATGAGCTCCTGCATTCAGCTTCACACACATGGTAAAGAAAATTATCATGTTATAATTACCCATCTGAAGATGGACTCACTATCATCTATTTATTCTCTGCAGCAAACAGATGGATCAAGGACTGCAGTATTTCACATCTCAAAGTGCCATTGGAAACATTATAGTCCAGTACCTGTATTTTATTACTTTTCCATCCATTGTGCAAATAAAGTGTTCATCAGTGCCCATATCTGTGCAAAGGATGAGACACATGAGAACTCATTTGGACATGATTTTCTAGCCATTTTTACTTAGATCTCTGAAGGTGAGATAATAAAGGCTGAAGAAGGTTAAAGTACTGTTTCATTTAGAGCTCAGAGGTAGCATGAGAAGGAGTCCAAGATTTTTCTGGACATCCTCCGTTATTCAGTACATGCAGATGCTCTGGCAGGAGGGCTATACCAGGTCACAGTATAATGCTGATACCCAAAATATTTTCACCAAGACCTGTCATTTTTTTCAAATGTGGCAGTCGCAGCAACACCACTAACACCAACACCACCAGAGGCACCCACTACATCAGAGTGCCAGATTGCCACAGTTAACATCACAACTTCTGTCCTACCTCTACCCCCTGTATCAGGTAGCCCTGTAACAGAAAGTGGTACACTGGGATCCAACAATAACAGTGCAAGTGGAGGTAAAATTTTGTCAGCTGTCAAGAGCTGGCAGAGCTGCTGGGGTGTGATAATAAACAGGAGGTGTGATACCTGCATTGGCTGTATTGAGACCATGCAACAGTGACTCATTCAGTTGTATCCCTGCCAGCGCTTATGTGGCTGGACCCAATGAAGACAGCTCCCAGGGTGACAAGTAATCTCCCACTGGGTCTAAGCTAGCAAAGACTGCATCTCAGAACATCCATTCCTATCCCCCATACCCTGTATTTCCTGATAAGAATGGGTATTCAGAGATGCAGAGACTTCATCTCTGACTATCCATTCCCATTCCCCAACCTTGTATGTCCCTCCCTTTTGTGTCTATACCCACCCTTTTATATTTTACATTCCTCCACTCACCATTGTCTTCCCTCTGTTTGTCTGATGTCTCCTGCAACATTGTATCCCCTCATTCTGTTACACCACATGATGTCATTCATGTCTGTCTTTCCCTACCTAACCTCCCCCTCTTATACCCCTTCTAATTCCCTCACTTCTTTTCCCAATATTTCCATCTCAATAATAAAGTAAAAAGGGCATCAGTCCCACAAAAAGTACTCTCATCCATACCTCTAAACTTCATGGATATTTCAGTAATGTCCACATAATTGGCTATAAACGTTCAGTCAAAAAAGAGTAATTCTTTAATGAATCATTGATAATTACTGTCAGTCAGTAATTACAAATATTGTTGTAGATGAACATAATTATTAAGTGAAGAATTTAAGAGGTATGTTCTTATCCCACATCCATCCTGCTCATTTCTCATTGTGTTTTACTCTGCATGCTTCAGTTTTTCATCTCTGTCATTTATGTAAATCACCAGCTTATAATATGGCCAGCAATAGATGAAAACACCACACACACATGCCCACGAAGTATTAATAATCGAAAATAATCTTTTTATGGTCATACATTATGTGATAGCAGACCCACAGACAATTACATATGGCAGTCATACATGACACAGACATGGCAGGCACAGACAAATGTATCAAAGGCTCACAGACAAATTATACTTCCCATTCTAGGGCAAAAATGAAGCAAAATCCTTGACATGCACAAACGATATTGCCACCAGTCATGTAACTGTTATGCATCATGAAACAAGTGAAAAATACAGCAATTTTAATACTTTCTCTGTAGTGGCTTCTACCACTCAGTATATTCATGATATGTATCTTGGTGCAGGATTTAGTTCCATGTGGGGGGGAGTATGCTGCTTTACAATATTGTTTCCAGCATGCAGCTATGCTCCATTTCCCTGAAATGCATTGCTTCTCACAAGTATTGTCTCTGTGTTTTTGTGGCATACTGGGCTAATTCTCTGGCTCGGAGATATGACAGACCAAGTCATGGGTTCAAATGTATTCTGGTGTATTTCAATTTATTTATTTATTCTTTTTGTTTTCTTTTTGCTATTATGTGTTCCATTTCACAGGAATGAAACATTCCTATCATCATTATGTTAATTCTGTCAGAGAGTTTGGCACTTTCTAACCAAATGTAGGTTTAGATTTTTCTAGCATTATTGCGTAAGAAGTTGTAGGATAGGCTGCCAACCCAACTCAATCCAGCTAATTTCTTATTGGCTCACCTTGTATTCTGCCCCTCTGTGCTTCTTCTTTTCATCTCTGTTGTATACTCTAATTTTCAACCTTTAATCTGGTCAAAAAATATACTAACACAATGCATATGCCCACATGGCTCAGTGTACTCATGCAATTATTTCTATTGTGTCAATATTCTTTGTGGGGTGTTCAGCTACCATGTGGACTGCATAGTGTTTTATACTGATTGGTATCCACTCTGCAAATGTGCTACATCTACCTTATATGTGTCTTTTTAATGACCATTACAGTCTGACAGCTTTGCTGGACTCCCTTGCTAATGCACTGCTTTGATGAATCTGACTATGAAAGGTCTCATTCCAATCCCTTGTAGCTTGTTTTACTGTTCTTTCTATCACTTAGTCAATGTGCTACATTTGCCTGATCTGTGTTCTTTATTACCTCTTTTCAGTCTTACTGCTTCAGTGGCTCCATTTGCTAATGCACACCAATGTAACATATCAATATGAAAGGCCTGAATTCAAATCCATTGATGTAGTTTTTTCTTCTTCACTGACATCCATCCTGCTCTATCCTTATTTCCTCACCTTCTGTTGCACCCCTGATTGCTGCCTTTTTTCATCTCTGTCCTATTTCTTATCCAGCTTCTATTGCTGTCAAAACCGCATTAGTTGTACCACACATCTGTCTAAAGGGCTTACAAAAGAGCATTTGTTTCCTGTTTTTGTGCATTGTATAACTGGTGACAGAGAAAAATGTCAATGCCCTTAAATAAATAATGAGTAATGGTACTTTTTGTGTTTTGGCAAAAATAAAGAAAAATCCATGCCATACATAAATGAATTCTTACAAACAGCACAAATGAGCTGATCAGCAGTGTGCATAATCATGCAAATATGTTCTAAGTTAAATATTACAATATGTGTATGTAAAAGCTTCCATGTCTCAGTGTACTCATGCAGTGATGTGTACATTGGCAATATAATGAGTGGATTGTTTTGATCCTCTGATGGTTGTATGTTGTTTAATAATGTTAATTTTTTTTAGTCTTTAACAGTGTCCTAACATATTCTTTCAAATGTGTTTAGACAACTTTGCCATAAGATTTTCTATGGCTTCACTTGCTCACACACTAATTTAGAGAATAGTACACAGAAATGTATGGTTAAAATCCAGTGAGGTTTATGTTGTATCATTCTGCAGAAAAATCAGTATCATGCACAAATCACTTACAATGCAAATATGAAATATTATAAACAGAATAGATGCATGCATAGAAGAGTTTTGCAATTATGTGCACATTGTCAATAGACTGGGTGCAGTATTTTCATCCACTGGTGGTTGTATGTTGATAAACAGTGGTCATTTTCAGTCTTCAACAGTGCTTTAATATTCCATTGCATGTGTGCTTAGTGAGGGTATCACCGTCACTTCTGTTACTTTACATGGTAATGCACTTGTTCAGAGACTATCAGTTAGAAAAGCAGTGGTTCAAATCTTACAAGAGTTATCTAGCAATGATCTGAAAAAATGTATTGTACAAATTGATTACTATGAAATTAGCTAAATATAATATGTACATATAAGTGTTTTGCAGTGATGTGTACATTGCCAGTACACTGGGTTGAGGCTTTCATCTCCTGATGGTTATATTTCATTTAACAGTGTTCATTTTGCCATCTAATACTCCAATGAAATGTGTGTTTTGTGACATTGATATAACTTCTTATTTGTTTTCACTTGCTAATGCACAGTTCAAGAGAATATTAGTTAGGTAGACAACATTTCAAATCCAATGAGGTCTACCTTGTATCAGTCTGAAAAAAATACATAGTGTGGACTAATAACTTGCCATTGGTTGAGTATATGAGCTAATGGGCAATGTGCCTCACTTTGCAAATAATATAAATGTATAACTGATATGTATAGCTTTGCTGCTTACATGGCTCAGTATAATCCTGCAGTGATATGTACATTGTCAATACACTGAAAGTTTTTTTTAATCCTCTAATTCTTGCACGTTATTCAATAATGTTCATTTTTCAGTCTTCAGAACTGTTCTAACATTTCACTGAAATGTATTTTTCAGCAGTCTTTCATATGGGTTCTGCTGTGACAGGCCATGCTAACATACTGGGTTAGAGAATATCAATGACAAAGGCAGGAGTTCAAAAACATTCAGGTAGAGTTTTTTTTTTTTTTTTTTTTTTTTTTTTTTGCTATCATGTGATTTCCCTGAAATGAAACATTCCTATCATCAGGTTGTAAATTGTTGTAAATTATGTCAGAAAGTTTAGCACTTTCAAACCAAAGTTGTTTATGAATTTGGCTATTATTGCTGAGCTAAGATGTTGAAAAATATGAAATTTCATGCCACCTCCATCATGCTCATTCCTTGTTTCCTGAACTTGTGTTCTACCCTCAGCTTGCTTTCGCTTTTCATCTTTATCATATACCCTAATTTCCAACTTATAATATGATCAAAAAAACTGTCACAACACAGACAAACCCACAAAAGGCTTATACAAAGTCATCATTTTGTGTGTACATTCAGTGTCAATTAGCAGAGAACAACTTGGATGGTCATCTGTAACCACTGGGAAATGGCATTTCATGTTCTATGGCAAAAATGAAGAAAAATCCTTGTCATGTGATAATTGTTCATGCAAATGACATAAGCATTACTTGCTCTATAATAAATGATAGTTAATGCCTTGATTCTAACTTATACTGTGGCTCAGTGTACTGGTGCAGTTATTATTACCATGTCAGCCATGTCAGTGCACTAGTTGTGGGGTGTTAATCCCCTAGGGGTTGTATGTTGTTATAAAATTATTGGATTTAAAGCAGTACATGTTCATGATATGTTTGTGTTATGACCACCTTTACTCTAACAACTTCGGTGGCTTCCCTTGGTAATACAGTGTCATGGAGTATTTCAATAGAAAAGGCATGGTTTCAATTCTATTGAGCAGTGTATTTCTTTTCTTGACATCATTTGCACATGAGTTACATTTCCTTGATATGCGTGTGCTTTGACCACATTTATACTGACTGCTGCAGTGGCTCTAGGACTGCTAGGAAACTGAGGTGAATATACTGGCATGTGGACTGGAATTTGTAAATCAATTTCAGTGAGGGTATCATCTTTTCCTTGTTTAATGACAGTAACTGTTCACACTTAGATGTTGTCAGGACATCCCACCTACCCTCTCTAGACTTCATATTATTCTACATTCATGTGTTGTCCACCTTCTCTGCTCCGCTTTTACATCATGTTTTGTTTTGCAACTCCCTTTGCAATTTTTTATGTCCATCACTGCAGATTCTATTGCTGTACTATAACCTGTACAACACACATAGCAATTAGTGCTATTTTCCCATATATATATATATATATATATATATGAGCACTTTACATATATGCTCAAGCTTTCAGTAAATCAAATGTGTAAAGTGATACAAAATAACACTTTACTTACCTTAAAACATTACTTGCACACAGAGGCAAGGATCCTCGTATGCTCTGTGTGTAAGTAATTTTTTCTTTTTTTTTTTGCGATGTTGACAGGAAAAAGGAAATCTCCTGTTTTGCGCTTCCACATACAGCTCGAAATGGGAGATTTCCCTTTTCCCTACTGTAGCGCGATCTTGGAGTTGGTATATTTAAGTAGGGGGGTGTGGAGGCACAGCCCCACATAGAGGTGCAGGGCAAAGCCCCTGCAAAAGTGATTTATGACTTTTTTTTTGTTACATTTCATTTTAGGAGTTCGAGTTTCCAAAAATCGATCTTATGGTCTCGACCATATGAAGTTCTGGTTTTTGGAAATTCAAGCTTCTAAAGTGAATCCATATACGTGTGTGTGTGTGTGTGTGTGTGTGTGTGTGTGTGCATACCAGATATAGCCCTACATTGCATCAGCATTAATTTCTGTGATCAAATTCACTATGACTTGACTCCTACAGATGCCCATGTAACTTGTAACTTCATTGTTTACCTCTGCTGCTCATACTTACCTCTATAGGTGAGGAGATCTAACACAATGTAGCCATGGTGTTGTGCTGTGTCCATGATGAGGAGTCACTCAGTGGCCTGACTGCATGATGTGTGATTAGTATTGCATTGAGCATGGAATGCAAACAGTGTACTGGCATGGTCATGGCCTAAATCCCTGAATATCTGACCACCTGTGATTATCCTGTTATTCACATGTTTACTAAGCTGTCATACCTGTGCTGATGTAATTGAATTAAAATGTTACTGATATTGGTTACAACCAAGTATTTCCTTTCTACACAAAAATATTTTTGAACAATTTATACAAGATTTAAATTTTTCAGTTTCCTCATCTAATCTAAACACAGCTCAGTAATAGTTTACAGACAATGTGGCTATTTCTTTTCATTTTCAGCTGGTGTCTTCCCTTAGTAATGGCTGTTTTGCAACAAACTGATGATCTGTTCCTGGTTTCATTTCTTTCTTCCTGCAATTTAAGAATGAAAATTAGTTTCTTGTTTCATTGTCCTACTGCACAAGTTATATTCTGCTGGAAAATACTTCAGCAACATGATATAATCTAGAACTGGTTTTGTTCCACCTGTCCAACATAGACAGAAGTACATGTCATTTGTTGCAGTCTGGTCTAAAAGGTAAGTTGTAAACGATGAAACTAGCTACAAGAAATGTTAAACCTTGATGAACTGACAATAAAAATTGTCTATGTAAAAGCTTTTTATGTTGCTCATGTAGTCTTTTACTGTGTGTTTCATGAGCAGTTGTATAAACAGACAGCTAGCAACAAGCGTGTAAGACTAGAGCAGATGGTATTGCAGCTCATATTCTACTATTGAAGATATGTTATCCTTTCAGACATATGCAACTACTGGTATATGATAACATATCACTACATTTTCTTTGGTTGCAGAATTTAGGCTGCCTACCTTTTTATATCTCCTCAAGACCATCACAAAACAAGATGCAGTAGCTGTTGTCATATATTGGTAAGATTGTTGTCATCACCTTGTATGCATGATTCAAGAGGATAATGTATGTACAACTTTTTATAATACTTTATAAGTTCCAAAGAATTATAAATGCAGATATTTTTTGTTTTACATCTTGCTGATGCTTTATACCTATTACATATTCGGCTGATAGAACAAAATAGATCTTTCAGACTTAGGTCCACAGTGGAAGATCATAGTAGACTCAGTTACTTTGTGTTCTTGTAAATTTATTTTAAAACAATGTCTACACTAATTTTATGTTATAGCTGTGTTTGTCTTCACAATGTAGCCAAGCCTTATATTTTGAACATTGGATTAGAACTGCTCCTTATAGAATTTGACAACTGGCTGAAAATGGTCACTAGGTCAGCCCAGCCCATCTGATTATCAAATAGAAATAGAAATAGAAATAAATAAATAAAGTTGTTCTGTGTCTATGCTAATGAGCCAACATGAGTTGGTCAATTAGTGTGAATCTTTGATTCAGAGACATGGTAAAGCCACAAAGAGACACACCTCATCAGTGGCTTATTATCATGAGTCTGAATCAAACAGTGAACTGTGAAATATGATCTCACTAGTGTGCTCCCTACCAGTTAGAGCAATAGCATAGGCATCCCCATGATTCTGTGTCTGCACGCACACACACACACACACACACACACACACACACACACACACACACACACACACACACGTGTGGATAAAGATACAGGAATGCGCATGTATGTGTTCATGTGTGCGTGTCTGTGCGTATGTTAATTTCAGAACCTTAAGAATGATGCTTTTAAAAATGGCAGTTTTATTTAAGTGGCAAAAGCACTTGCAGAAGTGTTTGTGACACCTTTCAGGGGATATCGTGATATGTCTTTACATCAACATAGCTATTATCTTAATTATCTCAAGAATGTTACATTCACAAATAGCATAGTGCTGGTTCAGTTGGGAATATATCTAACTACTCATAGAAATATGCGGGAGTATTCCTTATCCCTCCTAAAAAAAGATATGCTCACTGCATTGCCATCACTTGAATTATATTTTACTCCATATTTAATGTACCTCTTACAGCAAAAAATCTGGGCAAAACCAAAAATAATGGGAGAACAGATGACAAAAATAGGGACAGATTTTAAATACTGTTCTTATAAACTTAAAATACTAAAACAAAGAAACAAAGTGGAATTCCAGCACTGCAAGAAACAAAAACTAAGGACAGCTAAACAATCAGTAAGTCAGCCATGAGCCTCAATACACATTGCAGGATGTGTTTAATGTCAATGTTTAATGCGGTCTTCTTGAGTTCTGATGATGTCTTTGTAGTAAAGATGACAGCACTAAACTGTGGATGTTTTTAACTTTATTTTTTACATTAAACGCATCCTGCAATGTGTTTTGAGGCTCATGGCTAACTTACTGGTTGTTTTTCTGAAACTTAAAATGTTGCTGGAATAGCAAGTTTCCCAATAGTATATATTTTCTGAAGATTATGAAGTCTGAAACTCAAATATATGTCATTATTTACTGACATCAGTCCTCATTGATTTGCTAGAAAACCATATACGTTTATGAAGAACAGACCAAAAGTACGAGGCAAAAAATTTGGACATTCTGAAAAAATTGGGGCAGTTGAGAGGTACAGCCCAAAATTATGAAAATGTGTATGCTATACTCAAAGACATGTCCAGGTTTGAAAATGTTGATAAATTGCTCCGAATTTTCACAGGCAACTTCTTAGCTCATTTGAGATGTAAACTGAGAAAGCTCAAAGCATATCTCTTATGCATATCATTTGATTGGGAGGGTGGCCTAATAATTAAGGTGTTTCCCTTGCGAACACAATGTGCAGGGTTTGAGTCTCACAAGGGATAATTGGCTAGGCTTAAAATGGCTCACAAGGGCAGTTAGCTTAGTACTAACCTATGATACATTTGCTGGAAATTTTCAAAGTAATTATTGCGATAAGCAATGTTGATGTGTCATGGTTTTTGTTACGACTTGTAGTTTTTGTTGTAAAATATGAGCTTCAAGTTTTCTAACTCAAGTAAAAATAGATATTCAGCATAAATAATGCATGATAATCGAATCATTCTCCCTTAATCAAGCCTCTTTTTGATTCATGGGGTAACAATTTGTTCAATGCAATTAAATGTTCAAGAAAGTATGTTTATGATAAACAGAAGACTGGTAACACTGATGAGAATATCTTTCTAAATAATAATGTCTGAGTAATGAATTTTCTGAAAAGACAGCCTCAAATGTTGGAATAATGGGATGCAGTGGCAGATTAAAATAACTAGAACATCTAAAATCATAACCTAACATTTTTATGATCCTTAGTGTTATGAAACATCAGTTTTAAGTTCAACTTGAGTGTGAATAATTTCAAGTGTAGTAAAGAAGATACTAGTTGCAGATAGAACATACGTAAACCCTCACTTAAATAAATTAATATGTACCCGTTCAACATGAAAATCACTGATATAGTATATGGTAAAGTCACCTGTTGGTATTAAGGCTTTCTACTCTTGGTAATGTTTTCTGAATAAACTGAATACAGATGCTCGTAAGACCCTTGCATGGCAGAAAAACGTACAGGCACAAAAACGAAGCCAGCAAGCGTGGAAGGTGAAGAAACAGTTTATTCAACCCAGTGGAAAAATCCCTGGGGTGACAAAGGCAGACATATAAAAAGTCCAAACCGGTTTCGGCTCAACAGAGCCTTCTTCAGTGGATACAAACAAAAAAGCAATAAAACAAATACCACTCAGTATATACATATATATATAACTGGTGATTAACATCAGAACCAATCACCACAATTCAACAATAAATCAAAATTGGTCATTAAGACCAGGTGGAAACAGGGCTCCCAGTTTGACTATCCATTTCTTTTCTTTAAAGTTCAGTAGCTCATGCCAGCTATCTTTGTCTCTACAAATACCCTTAATATGATCAATAATCACAAACTTAAAAAAAGCCATTTTATGTTGCAAACTATGTTTAAATAGGGCATTGTTGGGACGTTTATTTTTAACATCACTAAGATGTTCACCAATTCTCAAACGAAAAGCTCTAGAAGTCTGCCCCACATAAAAGGCAGAACAAGTACAAGTCACCAGATAGATGACCCACTTAGTACTGCAATCGGCCCAAATTTTGATTTGAAAGATCTCAGAAGTATTCTTACTCGTAAATTCACGGGTATGTGAAACCCGCATACAATGTACACAATGACCACATGAAATACAGCCTAAAACTGGACCACCTGTCAAAGAAGTTTGAGTAAGGACTGTAAAGTTATTAACAGGTTTTTTGTAATGGCTAAGCCTGGAACCTATAGTTCGTCCTCTTTTAAAAGAGAAAGAGCATCTGTCCCTGAGAAAAGGATGGAGTTTATCTTCGGCCATCAAGACATTCCAATGTCTCTGAATAATGTTAATGAAACCCTTGGTGTAGCGTCCATGGGTTGTAACCAATCGTAGGTGCTGTCGGACAACATCATTATTTTTATGTTTATAACACAACAAATCTTCCCTGTTTAAATTCGATGCCCATTGTTTAGCCTGATTAATAGTACCTGGACGATAACCTCTCTCCTTAAATCTGCGGACAAGGTCATCTCTTGTTTTAACATAGGACTGTTGGTTGGAACAGATCCTCCTGGCTCTGAGAAATTGGGATTTGGGTATATTTTGGATGATATGTTGTGGGTGGAAGCTGGAAGCATGTAATAAAGAGTTATATTCAGGAAATTTCCTGTAAATAGTAGTAGACAATGTATCATCTGTATTTCTATTGATTTCCACATCCAGAAAAAACATCCTGCATCTGTGAAAAGACAATTTAAATTCAATGCCCCATACATTGTCATTAAGATAATCAAGAAACTCTTTGAGATAGTATTCATCAGCCTTCCACACCAACCAACAATCATCCAAATAACGACGCCAAATGTCCATTTCACACATATAGATATTGTGATTCGGGTCATAAATAATGACCTCCTCAATATATGCCATAAAAAGATCAGCATAGATGGGTGCAAAGGATGCACTCACCGCTGTCCCTTTAATTTACCAAAAACACTTATCTTGAAAGTAAAACACATTGCTGGTTAATACATATTCTGTCAGGCATACCAAAAAGGTGTTAAATCCCGATTTATAGAGCCCAGATCTCCCCAACCAATAGTCCAAAGCTTGTAGACCTGCCCAATGTGGAATATTGGTATATAGAGAGTTAATGTCCAAAGTACATAATAACCAATGAGATTCAAGTTGTGTGTCATTAATTATGTCCAAGAATTGAGTAGTGTCTTGAATTCTAGATCTTATGTATGGAAGCAAAGGTTTTAGATAGTAAGTCAAGTATTCTGATAGTGGTTCAGTAATAGACCCATGTCCAGAAACAATGGGTCGACCTGGTGGATTGGTGGCATGTTTATGTATCTTGGGCAATAGATAGAAATATTGTTTTGTGGGAGATAAAACCATCAGTTGTTCCTTAATGTCCTGTGTAATGACCCCCTCCTCTACTGCTTGAGTCAAAAACTGTCCTATTTTCAGTTGAAAATGTTGAGAAGGATCCTAGGGCATATACCTGTAATACTCAGTGTCCCCCAATTGTCTCATAGCCTCATTTTCATAAGCCACCTTATCTAGAACTACAACAGCTCCCCCTTTGTCAGCTTGTGTAATAACCAAATTCTTTTTGTTGACAAGTTCTTCAAGACTAAATACTTCATCCCTGGACAGATTATTATGTAATATAGGAAACTCCTTGAAGTAATAATGTAAGTCATTTAACACATTCTTCAAAAAAATGCCCACCAAATGGGCCATAGGTGGATTAAAAGTAGATATTTTAAACTTGAATTCATGGGCTGTAACACCAACATTATCAGAAAAAAACAGTTTAAGGTTTAACAATCGGCAAAAAATAGCCACATCCTGGGCCAAAGCAAATTCAGAAACAAAAAAGCCAGGAACAAAATTGAGTCCTTTATTTAATAACTGATTTTGTGTGTTGGTAAGCTCAACAGAGGAGATATTGTGTACATTACTATAACTGGTCAATGTTCCATCATCATTTTCAAAAGGTTCTCCAGATCCTGTTTGGGCCTGTCTTTTTTTTTTTTTTTTGGTGATTGGTTCTGATGTTAATCACCAGTTATATATATATATGTATATACTGAGTGGTATTTGTTTTATTGCTTTTTTTGTTTGTATCCACTGAAGAAGGCTTTGTTGAGCCGAAACCGGTTTGGACTTTTTATATGTCTGCCTTTGTCACCCCAGGGATTTTTCCACTGGGTTGAATAAACTGTTTCTTCACCTTCCACGCTTGCTGGCTTCGTTTTTGTGCCTGAATGTTTTCTGAATTCCAACATGTTCTTTACCCTTAAGCATTTAAAGTGTAAAGTAACACATTATTAATTATCATTCCTAAAGAAACATCGACTCACATTCATGTTAAACGTCAGCGTTATGTACTTAAAACTGCATAAGGAACACTGTGGTGAATTAAAAGATCTAGTATTCATTGGCACACTACACTAGTTTCAGTGGTAAAATGACTTCTTGGATTTGAAGATGCTACCTTAAAAATTAATTGGAATGGATAGAAGGATTTCCTGTCTATGGGGGAAACATGATGATCAAATGAGAGAGAGTTGTCCACATATGACATTTGAGCTCAGGTAATCACTTGCCCAGTGAACAAACAGTAAATAATAAATAAATAAATAAATAAATAAATAAATAAATAAATAAATATCTCTCTGAGGTTATTTGCCATTTATAAAATATGAGGTGGGAACATATTATATACCTTTTTTGCACTTAACCTGAGACCATTTTCAGCGCCTCAGTTACGTACATATTCCAGCCCTTGCTGAAACTTAGTTTTAGTGGAAGACAGCAAAACAGTCCTCAGCTTGCAGTCATCACCAGATTGGTCAACCACACTTCTGGGATATTAAAATGGATGTCTACAAAATAACTGTTAAACAGAAGAGGGATAAACACTGATTTATCTATTTTGCATTTGTTAGCTAGGTAAGTGAACTGCTCCAAGGCCCATTTTCAGCCATGACCTACGGCATAAGGCAACAACCGTATACAATTCCAAAACAACAGCAGAGATTTCAAATCCAATTAATTAAAAAAACATAACAGAACATAGGTTCATAGAAGGTTAGTAGGCAAAGGGTCCTACGACCTTTCCATAATTTGCCATATTATACCCGTGTTGCCTAACTGACCTTGCTTAGATGGTTGTTATTCACAGACTGAGTCTATGATCAGCATCAACTGCCCCTGTCCATTTTACAGTCTCCCATCCAATTGTCTGTGTTGCACTTGAATAAGGATATTGAAGAGCTGTGTTTCACATGAATTGGGAGTTTATTCCAGAAGAGCTGTGATCTCTGGGAGATATATATGTCTCTCCAGCATGTTCTGTTAATGTCACAGGCTAGGTTGAGAATCCTGGAGCGAGTGACTCTTGTCCCATTTGATTTATGGATGTGCAGCATTTCCATTAGGACAGGGTCAGAGACTGCTCTGTAGGTCAGGCACAAGTCACCTCTCAGCATTCTGTAAGATACAGAGTACAGTGACAAGGCTTTCAGTCTTTCCATGTTGGTCATGTTTTGGAGGCTCTGAGTTTTCTTGGTGAGAAACCTCTGTGGTCTCTACAGCTGGTGGGGTACATACAAAAGGTATCATTGTACTCTATTAGTGGTCTGATGAGGGTTGAGTACAGAGGAGTTATAACATCCTTAGTCTTGGATGCAACGCCCTTACATGTGAGATGTGCAATGTAGAAGGCTTTCCTTACCACTGTGGGCACATGGTGATTAAAGTTTAGATT
The DNA here is from genome assembly GCF_019279795.1 of Protopterus annectens. Classification (NCBI taxonomy): domain Eukaryota; kingdom Metazoa; phylum Chordata; order Ceratodontiformes; family Protopteridae; genus Protopterus; species Protopterus annectens. The sequence continues at coordinate 1,528,268,119 of NC_056725.1, read as the reverse complement.
GCTATCAACCTGTGTTTTCAAATCTTGCACTATTGGGTTTGAGCTTGGGGAGTGCTATCAATATTGTAATTTGCAGGGACTTCCTCTTTTCCAAAGGGGATAGTAATGCACTTTTTTGCATTTAGTTTTAGTCTGTAGCTTTGGCAACAATCATTTGTCTGTGTTACCCCCTCTTGTAATATATTAACATTGTTTAGTGACTCAGTGATTGCACTCAGTTTGCAATCATCAGTGAACTTGGTAAGCCACAAGCCATCTACTCTCACCTGGACTTCTGAGAAACAGATTCCAAACAGTAGGAGGACCAGTACAGATCTTTGTGGTATGCCACTGGTAACTGGTCTACCAGTAGAGGTGGAATCCCCAACTTTGGCAGTATGCATTCTGCAGGTGAGACAGTTGGCTACCCATCTAGTGAAATATGGATTAATCCCCAGCTGGGAAAGTTTCTTAATGATACCTGAGTGGGTGATCATGTCAAAAGGGGTTGGGAGGGTGGCCTAATGGTTAAGGTGTTTGCCTTACAAACACAAGGTGCAGGGTTTGAGTCTCACAAGGGATAATTGGCTAGGCTTAAAATAGCTCGCAAGGGCAGTTAGCTTAGTACTAACCTATGTACTGTTTTGCCTTCATGCAGGGCTTTAGTGACTTTTTCAAACAAGCCCAACAGATTCAGTAAGCATGATCTACCATTAATGAAGCCAAACTGGGTCAGATCAAGAGTTTTAAGGCAGTCTATATAATTGTTGATAAGGTCCATAATGATTCTTGTCCTTGGCTTGCAGACAAAGGCTGGTTAGGCTTATGGGTCTATAGTTCGCAGGGTCAGTTGATGGACCTCCCCTTGTGCAAGGGGATTATTGTTGCTGTTCTCCACTCTGCTAGAACAAAGCCAGTGTTCAAGCTGAGGTTAAAGAGAATGCTAGGTGGTCTTATTTTAGATTGAGAGAAATTAAAATGTACTAGACACAGCCTAAACTCAGATCAACACAAACACAATATGAAAAAGTAGTAAAAGAAGATCCAACTCAACACACCTAAAAACATAAAATGTAATATTTGGTAAGTGCTTTTAAGCCAACAAGCTCTTCATCAGACCAATATAATACAAAACACTGAAGCAGAAACACTTAAGTACTAAAACCAGCAAATCACATCATAAAAAAACAATTAAGGTCTTAAAGGAACCATGGCATTCAAGCCATAGTCTTTATCAGCCTGCAGTTTCACTATGCATTTGGTCTCCACCTTCTCAGTGAAATTCTTGACATCACCATCCCTCAGACTCATAATGAGCAGCTGAAGCACCATAAACTTAAAGTAATGTCCAGGAAAAACAGCTACATGTTTAGCCAGTGCATTACTTGCTTTACATTTGTGGATACCATGAAGATGCTCTAAAATCCACTTTTGAAGGGTTCAGTTACTCTTGCCTACATAAAAATGACATTGTATTGTACTGGACTGATGAAGAGCTTGCTGGATTGAAATCACTTACCAAATATTAAATGTTATGTTTTTAGCTGTGTTTAGTCAGTCTTCTTTTACTACATTTTCTTATTTTAGATTGTTTAGTAAGCAGCCTGGAATGTTATCTGGTCCCATAGAGGCCGTGTTTTGGCCTTGGAGAGTGCAGATATGACCTGCTCTTTGGACATATAGGTAGATGACTGGTGTCAGGTATGCTTTGGGGTATGGCAGGTGGGTCAGGAGTGTTTGCACGATATATGTCACCTAGCAGATTGGCAGTTTCTTCAGGTTCAATATGACAGGTACCATCAACTATAAGTTCGGCATATACTTGGGCATTCCCTTTTAGATTCTGGATGTAGCTAAAAAATGCCTAATGACTATCCTTAGTTAGGGATGCCAAATTAGTTTCATAACTAGCTTTAGAGGATTTTATAAGATATCTGATTTGCTAGTTCCAGCTATGGAGGGTATTCATCTTCTGCTGAGTTAGTTTTGGCTTGTTTTTAGACATCAGTTTTTTCCTCTTGTTATATAACCTATTTATACTCGAGGTCCACCAGGGTGGCCTGTTTTTTAAAGGACATGGTTTTGATCCAGGTACAAGTGAGTCTATACAGTTGTTTAGGTTGTTATACAGGGCATTTGTGTACTTCTCTGCATAAGAGTCATTGTTGGCTGTTTTAGCAGGGGGTTTCAAACTTTTTATACTATCACCTAGTAGGCTGTAATTTGGTTTGGAGAAATGTTTCAGTTTTTTTGCTCCTGTAGGGGTGTCAGGTGTGATTGTTACATCAGATGTACTGGATATGTATCTGTGGTACAGATTCATGGAGGGTGGTCTTCACAGTACTGCTACTCACTGACTTACGAAATAGCCGAGATACTTATACTGAATTTCAATTATTTAATGATTTAACACTATTAAAACAATGCTTATTTTAGGTTTCTAAAAGTACTCTTTAAAGTACAAACTATGGCTGTGTGTGTGTGTGTGTGTGTGTGTGTGTGTGTGTGTGTGTGTGTGCGTGCGTGCGTGCGTGCATGCGTGTGTGTGTGTGTGTGTGTGTGTGTGTGTGTGTGTGTGTGTGTGTGTGTGTGTGTGTGTGTGTGTGTCTGTGTGTGTGTGCGTGTGTCGGTGAATACATATATATGTAAGTGTGAAACAAGGAGTAAATATGCAACTACCAGTTAATAATTCTGTATCTTTTGGATGTAAGGGATATTAAAATACTATGGCTAAGGAATTCTTTTCTGCATCAGAATGATATGCATAGTAATTAGTTTTTAATAAAAAAATTTCAAAACCATACACATGGGTAGCTCATTTTCTAAGCATAGTAATACCTACCTACCAAAGTGGGCAATAATGCACTCATTTAACTTTCTAACAATTTTGTTTTCTGCACAAAAAGATATACAAGCATCACACTTGTCAAAATATGCTAAACAACTAGTACTGAAAATTGAATGGTCCCCATCTTCATCATCTTATCTCAGGACTACAAAGAAATGTGTCAGCAAGGAACTTAGGAGCATGATTAAACATGCAAAGATAAGTAAGAGCTTAGTGTGATTTCAGATAGCAAAAGAAACTACAAATCTTTCTTCACTTACATTAGGAAAGTAAGGAATGATTTCTCACTGGTCTATATTAAAAACACAAATGTTTACTTACCCGAATACCTAAACACCGACACATCTTCATCGAACTGCAAAAACATCGATCATCCTAAAGCACAAAATCCAAAATGTCGAATTGTAATGGTTGGCCCTTCTGCGGTATAGCTCCGTAAGGTAAGTGTGCGATAGTTACGGACCTTAGGGTTAGGGTGCGGCTTAAATTAAGTGCATACATGGTGGTATATGCAAGATTTAGTATAGGGTTAGAAGTAGGGTTTAGTTTAGGGTTAGAAGTAGGATTTTGGTTAGTGTATGTATGTGGTTTATTTAGTTTGTTTGTGTAGGTAGTATGTAGCGGGCAGTGGCATGGGACAACTATGACATTTCAAGTTTTTGAATTTCGCGGTTTAGGGTGTTCGGTGTATTTGCAGTTCGAAGAATATGTGTCGGTGTTTAGGTGTTCAGATAAGTAAATGTTTGTGTGTTTAATACAGACCCATTTCTCACAATCCATTGAGCTCATCTATACTGATATCATATATTCCAGTCTTGGGAATACAATGACTAAAGCACCATTCAAATTTAGTACTAACTTTAAACCGCATGCAAATGTTGTTGTCCCTAGTATCCCTTAAATCACATTGGAACAACTCTTAGAATCCTTGCCAAAGGCAAAAAATAATACTTTAATAGCACCAGATAACATACCAGCTGCATTCTTATCTATGCCAAGTATGCACTATCCATGCCTATACCTAAACTGTTCAACATTAGCATATCCAAGTCTATATTTAAACTATTCAACATTAGCAGGTCCACACCTATACCTAAACTGTTCAACATTAGCATATCCATGCCTGCACCTAAACTGTTCAACATTAGCATATCCACGCATGCACCTAAACTGTTCAACATTAGCATATCCATGCCTGCACCTAAACTGTTCAACATTAGCAGATCCATGCCTGCACCTAAACTGTTCAACATTAGCATATCCATGCCTGCACCTAAACTGTTCAACATTAGCAGATCCATGCCTGCACCTAAACTGTTCAACATTAGCATATCCATGCCTGCACCTAAACTGTTCAACATTAGCATATCCATGCCTGCACCTAAACTGTTCAATATTAGCATATCCATGTCTATACCCAAACTGTTCAATATTAACATATCCACTCCTTTACCTAAAATGTTCAACATTAGCATGTCCATGCCTATACCTAAACTGTTCAACATTAGCATATCCATGCCTATACCTAAACTGTACAACATTAGCATATCCATGCCTATACCTAAACTGTTCAACATAAGCATATCCACTCCTATACCTAAACTGACCAACATTAACATGTCCACGCCTATACCTAAACTGTCCAACATTAGCATGTCCACGCTTATACCTAAACTGTTCAACATTAGCATATCCATGCCTATACCTAAAGTGTCCAACATTAGCATATTCACTCCTACACATAAACCGTTTGACATTAGCATATCCAGCCTATACCTCAACTGTTAAACATTAGCATAGCCACAGGATTTGTACTTGATGCCTGAAGAACAACCACTGTGACTCCCTTACATAAGGCTGACCCCTCTATAGATTCAGGCAATTATTGCTCAAGTTTGCTGATGACTGCAAACTCAGCACTGTTATTCACTCACCTACTTATATTAAACTGTTTCAGCAAGAGCTCGAATAGGTACATACTTGGCATAGCAAAGGAAGCCAAATAACCCTTTAATATAGTTTACTATATTAAAGGGTTATTTGGCTTCCTTTGCTTTGCCAGAGTTCTTGAACTTTAATTTGCCTTCCTGATTTTAGTACATACTTGGCATATTGAAAATGGTTTCAAGTTAAATGCAAAAAGTGTAGCATTTTAGCTACACCACTCAACTGTCCTAATTTTCACTGAATGTCCAGATTTTTGCCTCATATTTTTGGTCTGTTACTCATAAAATTTTGTTTTTCTGACAAATTATTGACAAAACATTGAGGGCTGAAGTAAAACATAATGACAGACATTTGAGTTTCAGACTTCATACCCTTCAGAAAATTCATGCTGACATAATACTTGTTATCCTATCAACTTTCTACATTTGTAAGAGCAATATTTAAAAAATTGTCCCTATTTTTGAGCCTTTGTCCCTCCATTATTTATGGTTTTATCCAGATTTCTTGCTCTAAGAGGCTGAGAATAATGATAGTAGCACTAGAACAGAAAAGCTGCTCCCACCTCATATGTTATAAATGGCACTACTCTTCAGACAGACATGGCCTTAGGCCTAGATACATATGTGGACAGCTGTCCCTCATTCAGTCATTATGCTTCCACCATAGTCAAGAAATCCATCTCTCTGTCTGAAAAAAATTCTAAAGGACTATACCTAAGTCATAATAAGTCATCCTATGACTGCACTCTTCCCTTATCAGACCCATCATTGAAAAAAGTACCCCTTCTAGGATGTATCAATCCAAGCATAGCACTCATCTATACCTAACCAAGAAAATGAACGCCGTTAAACACGTGAACCATTAGACAGATTGGCCTAACTCTCTTCACTAGCTTGCAGCCTGCTCCAAGGCGATCTGTTTTCACTTTTTTGAGCCATGAAAGAACCAGTCTTATTTGGCCTCCTATTTCTTTCCAGACTCAATGACTGTATGAACATGCATAGTAGGGACCATCTATACCAAAAATATAAAACATTTGCTGGAGGGATAGATTCCTATTTCGATGCATTAAAAAAAAAAATGATTTGACTTAGAAAAAACAAGCAAATGGCAATGGACTGTATAAATCCCCAAGCTGTTTATTGTTAGCGCATTCGTTCAAGACAATAGATGAACTTCTTCAGACAACATATACCCAAGATCTCATGCTATATATACAACAATCAATTAATTAATTAAACAATTTCTACTAAATTATCAATTAATATCTTAAACACATCATTTAAATACTAAAAAATGTATATGCTAAGTATATATATATATATATATATATATATATATATATATATATATATATATATTTCTAAAAATCATTATCTAAAAATTATGTATAATCAAAATGATACTGCTTCGTATACCCAATAATTCAATTGTTAAAATTCATTATCTAAACACTTTTAAAGATAGAAAAATAAATAAATTGATAAAATAACAACATGAACTATTTCCCCATAGTGGAGGTATAACTGTCTTTACCTTTCCAAGGCTTTTAATTTTAAGATACATTTGATGGAACAATATTCATTCAATCCTGGTGGAATGTGGGCATATGTTTTAATTTGCCAAATTAATTCATATTCCTCTAGTTTCAATTCCCAGGGACCCCCTCTAATGTTCCTACCTATTTGGTTAATTACTATAAACTGAAACTCATGTAAGGGATTCTCTAAAATGTCTTTTGTCAGTGCATTTGTATTGTTTTTTTGCTTATGTGATATTGATGCTCATAAATTTTTTGTTTGAGCATCCTTTCAGTTTTTCCTATATAATAACTTGGGCACTGATGGCATAAAGCTGCATATACAAGGCCTACTGACTCACAATTATATTTCCCTTTTACAGAATAAGTTGTATTCCTTATAGAAAAACTATTACCTACTTTTATATGCTGACACTGTTGGCACCGACCACATTTTTTCATGCCCCTATTTACTTTAGATATTATACTATTTCCTTCCAACAGGCTCTTAAGGTTAGGGCCCTTCCTATAAATAATACGTGCTCCTTCTCCCAATTTTTTACATACATTATTGCCTTCTGCAATAAGTGCCCAATTTTTTATCAAGATGTTTCTTATTTCAATTGCATCCATAGAGAAGGTGGTCATGAAACTTGGTTTTGAATCATACTGCAACATTGAGTTATTAAAACTTCCCATTATAGCCAAAGTTTGTTCCTGTTCTATATAGCCCTTTTGTAACATGGGCTTAAAGTGACCATTATTCCTTTTCCCATATACTTCATCCAATAACTGGTCAAAAAGTTATTCTAGATAGCCTCTTTTTATGAACATGGTTTGTAATGTGTCACACTCCATTAAAAATCTATTTCTGAAGAAACCATCCTGGCGGCCCTAACAAGTTGTCCCTTTATAACCGCTCTTTTTTGGTGGTATGGGTGGCTACTAGTAAAGTGGAGGAAAGCATTTGAGTAAGTGGATTTTCTATAAATAGTTGTCCTGTATCACTTGTTAATTCCATCCTTGGACAACTGTACATCCAAAAAATTAATTGATTCTGTATCAAATTGAAAAGTAAATTCTAAAAAGCAAGTTAGCTCTGTTATAGCCTTCAAAAAGATGTCAACTGTATCAATTGTCCCCCTCCAAATAAAGAACATATCGTCCTGATAACAGGTATATGAAACAGCATTCTGTTTAAACATAATGTTCTGAAACAAGAGCTCCCTCTCCCAATACGCCGTAACACAATTTGCGAAGCTAACTCCGCAAGGGGAACCCATGGCAATACCCATTTTTTGCAAGAAGAATTGGCCATTAAATAACATAACATTGTTTGCCAAAAAAAATTCTAAAAGAGTTTCAATCAAATTTATTTCTCTATGTTCCATACGTTTAATAACTAGACATTCACAAGCCCATTATATGTCCAGTTCCTGGGGTATGACAGTGTATAAGTCTTTAATATCCACATAAGAAAATAAAGAGTGTATGTGAGACCATATGGGTCTATGAGAGAAAGAGAGCGCAATCGATCAATCAAGCGAAACAGAAAAGTGTACTTATGTTTGCCTGCATGTATGCGTGAATGCGTGCATGAAAGCAGAGAGACTGTGTGTGTGTGTGTGTGTGTGTGTGTGTGTGTGTGTGTGTGTGTGTGTGTGCATGTGAAAGAGAGAGAGTGATGAACAATCTTGTGTGAGTGAATGTGTGTATGAAAGCAGAGAGACTGTGTGTGTGTGTGTGTGTGTGTGTGTGTGTGTGTGTGTGTGTGTGTGTGTGTGTGTGTGTGTGTGTGTGTGTGTATGTGTGTGTGTGAGCATTCCTCTCAACCTCTTCCAGCAATAAATATGGACAAAGCCACAAATAATGGGGGGACAAAGTCCCAAAAATAGGGACACTTTTTAAATATTGCTCTTGCAGACTTAGAAAGTTGATAAAACAACAGGTTTTGCATTATCATGAAATTTCTGAAGGGTATGAAGTCTGAAACTCAAATTATTTTCTTACTTCAGTTCTCAATGATTAGCAAGTGATTTGCTAGAAATCCACACATTTCAGGAGAAACAGACCAAAAATATAAGGCACAAATCTGGACGGTTGAGGTGTGTGTTCATAGGTTCATAGAATGTCTGTAAGGTAAACACCTTGACCATTGTGTGTGTGTGTGTGTGTGTGTGTGTGTGTGTGTGTGTGTGTGTGTGTGTGTGTGTGTGTGTGTAGAAAGATCCAGAGAGTCAGAGAGAAAGCAAGAGTGATGTGTGACTAAATGCATGTATGTAAGCAGAGGAGACTGTGTGTGAGAGAGATGAGAGAGAGTGAGACTAATCTTGTGTGAATGAATATGTGTATGAAAGGAGGAGACTGTGTGAGTATATGTAGTGTGTGAAAGCAGAAGAGACTGTGTATGTGTGTATGTGAGAGAGAATGGGCTGTATGTAAAATTGTGTTTCACTTGTTTATCATTTTTTAAGCACTAGTATTATTTTTTATAAATGTTTGATGTAAAATGCTTCCACCAACACCATTAACATATACTGTAACAAGTATGAAACATTAGGCGAAGGAGCTATTTTACATCAAAAATATATTAAAAAATAAAATAGTGCTTAAAAATGCATAAGTAAATAAAACACAATAATTTTACAGAGCGCTCATTCTTTAAGCACAATAATGCCCTCCAGGTTGTGTGTTAATGTGCAATTAATGCCCTTCCAGGGGTGTTGAGGCCCTCCATCTGTGCATCAGGCCTCACAACACCCTTGGGCAGGCATTAATTACACATTAACACACACCCTGGAGGGCATTATTGCTTGCATAGCAACCTGAAGGAAAAAGATCCGTTAGCACAAAGTCAAATAATTTATAAGGATTGACAGCTTCACAGTAGTTGACACTTTTATGTAAACATTCATAAGATAAGTGATTTTCATCATCTCTTTATACAATACGGTAGACAATCAATAGAGCACCACCTTCATTCACCTTCATTGCTTCATATGCATGTCATTAAAAACAACCATTTCTTCAGCAGTCATATTGCCAAATCTACTTTTATTTTTCTGGTTCACTAACTTCCTGCTGTCAGGTCACGAGTTCTTACAAAAAAATGATGTCACAGAATACCAATGGATTATAGTCACTTGTTTATCTAAATGTGTTTCAACTTTTTTAATTCCCAAGTCCCCAACTGATGCTATGCATTCTAAGTTCAATTGCCTAACAGTTAAAGAGCTAAATCAAATCGCTTGCTTGGGAAAAAAAGTCATACTCCTACTTAATACTTTTAGTTCAACTTCTCAAAAATTAGAGTCAAGATAATAAAATAATCATTGCCCATTACCTCTTGTGATTGTGCAGAAAATCATACCCATTTATTTGTCCAGACTCTTGAATGTCAGCATTCATCTCTTTCTGACAATATCTTGTCTGTTTGCTTCTTTGAATGATTTTCTGTTAACCCTCTTAAGTTTTTATCTCCCCACCACTTCTGTATAAGGACACAATGTTGGATCATTATTATAGAGTTGGGTTTTAATGAATGTATTTAAATGGTGTTTTAAACTGAGGAAGTTCAGCTGAAATTTGTAGACAGAAGCAGTGAGCCTAATTTTGAATAAAGTGAGTTTTGGCTGTCATACACTCCTTTTACATACTTTTGTCATAGTACATGCTGAGAGCAACTATTTGGGATCAACTTTGGGTTATCTTTAGATGGATGCAATATCTATCTATCTAGCTATATGTATGGGAGTCAAGAATTTAAACTCCCAAATGTCAAAACACTGCAGATGATCAACAGATTTGTGAGAGTGACAATCTCTGCGTTGGGGAATATGCCCTTTCCCTGGGGATTGTGAGATCTCGGAGTTAGTATATATAATTAGCAGGGGGTGGGATACATGAGGAGGGGGCTTGCTCCCATGTAAATTTTTTTTTTGTCTTTTTGTTTTGTTTTGTTTTTGACTTTTCAACTGCATGGGGAGAGGATTTTCCATGTGCATGTGCAATATATTGTCGATGTAGGCATTGCCAACCTTTTGACATCATCGTTTGGGTGTTTCAGTCTTAGTGACTACAATTTTATATATGTATGTGTGTGTATGTATGTGTGTATATATATATATATATATTTGTGTGTGTGTGTGTATATATATATATATATATATATATATATATATATATATTTATACATGTTGTAACATAGCAAGATGGTTCTTGCCAATGCATACCATGAAGATATAAATGCTGTTGTAATGCATAGTAGCACAGAACTGGTGATTTTTATAACTTGCACATGTAGGATAAATACTCCTTTAATGGGAAGTCAAAGGATCACCTCAAATTAAGTGAAGTGAGTATATGCAGCTCTAGGGGTGAGATAACCATAATCACAGAAATTAAGTAGATTCAAAGGAGTATGAAAAGAACAGATTCTGGAGAAAATACTTTCGACCATGGATTATACCAGTGGATGACCTGAAGCCTTTTTGCCTGGAAGTAATCTGAAATTAAAGACTTTGTGATAATCATTTCTATTCAACACCTGAGCTGCTGAAAGGTACGTTTTTTTTCAGTTAATACAACAGATAATGCATATATTGAGAAGTCAACCATTTAAGTTCTACAAAATAAACTTTTGTTTTCTAGCAAAAAGACTTGTGTCTCAGCTACTTATTCTTTTTTTTTTTACTTCTCTTGGGTAAAATAAAATGTTAAGCATCTTCAAACAAGCTTTTAGTGCTTTCCATATCAACATTTCTTACTTCAGCATTATCCTAAACAGAATAATGCTTCATGTTTTCCACCTTAGCCTATCAGTAATAACCTAGACCATAACACAACTAAACTCACCACTGGTTTGAGTCCTCTTTTTTAGCCAGTATATATTTTTTTCATTACAGGCCCCAGTCTGAGTGTTTGTTTCTCTTGTAACTCTTCAATAAGTCCTGCTTTGTCTCCTATAGTGGCTGATTCATCTTGAACAGTCAGCGACTGTTTCCTTTCTGACAGTTCTCTGTCCCACATATGAGAGCATAACATCTCTTCCTACTTCTCTCTGCCTCTTCCTTTTCATAAAAATGGGGCATTTGCCTCCTCCAGTCTGATAAGGTGTGAATTCTCCTTTCAGTATTTTTTGCAATTGTAGCTCCACAGGACACATAAAGGTAAATAAGGGCCACCTTACTACGTGACCTCTTATCTCAGATCTCTAGGATGAGCACCATTGACCAGCCAGCCAAAGTCCACCCTCGTTTGGACCCTAAACTTGCAGGTACATAGTTAGCCATGGTCCTCCAGTGTGGGTTCTATCAGTAAGCCATTTAGCAACCCATTGGGTGACATAGGGATTAATGCCCAACTTAGTAAGTTTATCTATGATTCCAGAGTGGGGGGTGGTGTCAAAGGCCTTGGCAAGGTCTAGATAGGCTGTGTGGACCACCTTACCCTTGTCCATGGCTCTGGAGACTGATTCAAAGAAGTCAATCAGGTTCAGGAGACAAGATCGGCCCTTCACAAACCCAAACTGGGTGGGGTCCAGTGTTTGAAGGTTGCCAATGTCTTTGTTTATAAGTTCCATGATAATACGCTCCATGGCCTTGCAGATAAGGCTTGTCAGACTGATGGGACTGTAGTTTCCGGGATCCAAGATGGATCCCCCCTTGTGGATTGGGATAACTGTAGCTCTGCACCACTCAGTGGGCACGAAACCTGAGGTGAGGCTATGATTAAACATGACACTTAGGTGAGGTGCCAGTTCATATTGTAGTTCATGTAGTACACAGCCCGGGATGTCATCTGGTCCCATGGATGCTGTATTCTTGGCTTTAGAGAGTGCGTTTTGTACCTGTGTGGCCATTATTACTGGAATTTGGCAATCTTCCAGTATTGAGATGGGCCATTTAGGGGGTGAGAGGGGGGTGAAGTTGGCACTGAATCGATCTGCCAGGATATTGGCAATATCCTTCGGATCAGTATATTTAATGCCATTCTGTTTTAGCTCAGAGCAGATCTGAGCATTGCCATTTAGATTCTTGACATAGCTATAGAATGCTTTGTGGTTGTCTTTGGAATCTTTGGCAATTTTATTTTCATAATTAGCTTTGGAGGATTTTATGAGGCATCTCAGTTTCTTACTGAGGCTAGTAAGGGAGTTTTTTGCATCCTGGGATTTTCCTCTTTTCTGCAAAAGTTTCTTCCTTTTGTTGTAAAGTTTGTTTATGGCAGGGGACCACCAGATTGGCTTCCTTTTTTTGGATGAGAGCATTTTGGTTCTATTTGGGATGGCACGATTCATGCATGAGTGGATGTGCTCGTACAGTGCCTTAGTGTAGGATTCAGCAGTTGAACTTTCAGTTCCCGTCTGCATGGGTGTCATGAAGTTTGTCACTTCTGACTTGAGTAGCATGAAGTTGGCTTTGGAGAAGTTTTTTATGGTGGTTTCTTTACTGGGGGGTGGGGGTGGGATGTGGATGTTAAGGGTGATTAGCTTATGGTCAGACCTGACTAACGAGGGGGTGACCATAGGTATGGAGCATTGATTTCCCATGTTGGTAATGACCAGGTCTAGGATATTGGAGCCCCTGGTGGGACTATGGATTAATTGATCCAGGGTGTTGGAATTTATGAATTCCAAGATCCGTTGCGCAAAGGTGTTGGGACATGAGTAATTTTCCCAGTTAATGGCAGGGTAGTTAAAATCACCCATTATTAGGGTGTTTGGTTCTATCTTAATATTTTCCAGTATGTTTAGAAAGGTGTAGTGAGAATCTTGGGGTATGGTGGGGGATCTGTAGCAAGCTACAATTTGGATTGCAGTCTACCTAGTGTTAGTTGCACTTGGAGAATTTCAGACACATTGTGTTGGCCAACTAGCCTGCTGGTGTGAATATCCTTGGTGAATATTGACACTCCTCCACCTTTAGTGTTTCGGTCCTGGTTTGGTGGCCGAAAAGTGTTGTAAGAGTTGTAGCCTGGTATTGCAGGTGTGCTCTCTGGAGCCTTGAACCAGGTCTCAGTTACTGCACAGATATCGATGTTCTCCATTTTTAGGAGTGCCTCAAGAGAGTGCATTTTGAGGTTTAGACTTTTAGCATTGAGTAGCATTACCTTCAGATTTTGCATGCTTGTACCTGTTACGGTGGTGGTTTTGTCCTTTGAAGTTTGCCTAAAAAAGGCACTATAGGGGTGGCAAGAGCCTTAGCCAGTAACCTGAATCCCAGGGGTGACAGGTGCAGGCCATCTCTGGCAAAGCATCGTGGTCTGTCAATCATGTCGTCCCAGGCAGACAGATACTGGATCCCCTTTGAATGACACCATAAGCTTAGCCAATTGTTGAATTCAATCATTTTATCCATATATTGTGGTATCATTCTGGGTGAAGGCAGGATGCTACTCAGAGCTAGGGTCATACCTGCCTGGGCCACATGATCTGAGAGCTCTTCCATGTCTCTTTTCATGTAGTCCAGGGAGGTACGTCTCAAGTCATTCACTCCAACATGGACAATGACAGAGTCATATTTGTACTTGTTGTGGAGTGACTTGAGTGCATGCGTTATGTGGCGGATCCTGGCACCCGACAGGCAGCTGACTGTAATTTTCTCCTTATTCAACCTGGTGAGAGGGACATCAGTGTGCCAGACTATAGAGTCACCTATGACTAAAGTGTTAGGTACATTGTCTTGCCTTAGGGGCTGTTGCTGGGTGGCACACTGGTGTTGTGAACTATGTGACACATTGGTTGTGATTGGTGTTTGTTTGCGTTTCAGCTTCAGAGGTCTTTGTTGCTTGGGCAGGTTACAGTTAAGGGCCTCTGCATATGTGGATTTAGTGTTGCTATATGTGGGTGTTGGTGGTGCGGGTTTAGAAGGGCTATGTGTTGCTTGAGGTGTAATGTGGGTGTTAACCTTCTCCTCTTGACTGTTTAGCACAATCTTGGGTGGAGAGAGCTTTGCTTCCATTTTGGCTATGTAAGTGCATCTCTCACAGGTTGTAGTGTTGGGTGGTAGGAGGAGAGGGTTGTCTGTGTACATGAGGCAATTGCTGCATTGCCCCAGTATGCCCAGATTCACCAGGTGGACAGGAAAAATCACCGGAAGCTGACCCTTGGACATGCCTGGTTTGGGGCTTTTTTTTTTTCTTTGTAAAGTATAGGAGCTGTTTCCTTAGCAAGGTACTTTGCAATTATAGGCTGTTTAGTGCCTACTATTAATTTCTCCTTGTTAACAAGGAGAGTTCAGTGTTTGCATGAGTTTAAGGCTTCCTAGTGCTTTCCAGCAGATATTAGAGAAAGTGTTAGTCACAGGGATGCTTAAAGGTAAGATTGAAAAGAATGCACTCTGCAGTGTGCACTAGAGAAGTTAGATGTGAAAGTAGGTAACTTGAGTTTTACCTGTTTAAAAAGTTAAGGTTTAGTGGAGAGTTACTATTTTTAAAACAGCAAGATGGATTGAAAGGGGTGGTCACTTTTGTATTTTGGTACTATGAAATACTGTAGGATGGCCAATAAATTTAAATAATTGAAGGGGTGGGATTTCAAAAATGATGATTTTGTGATTACTCACATAAGACAGTGAAAGTAGAGAGAAATGAGATATAGGGTCAGATTAACATAAGAGGCGGGTAACTAGAAAGACAGTGGTATTTAACAAGACAACTTAAATGGGTGAGAGGGCGGGAAAAAATTCTGCCTGACTCAGAACAGAGAGAGCTGTGGTCTCTTTTGAAGTTTTAATATGCTGTTAAAACAGAATGCAAGCAAAACACAAGGTAAAGAAAACAAACTACAGTATTCAAAATATAGAAAGGCAATACAGTAATACAAAAAATAAAAGCAAACTA
The DNA here is from genome assembly GCF_019279795.1 of Protopterus annectens. Taxonomy (NCBI): domain Eukaryota; kingdom Metazoa; phylum Chordata; order Ceratodontiformes; family Protopteridae; genus Protopterus; species Protopterus annectens. The sequence goes on along the minus strand of NC_056725.1, from coordinate 1,528,252,985 downwards.
ACCTTTCCTTCACAGCAAAGTGTAGCAGAGTCTGGATGAGCCTTTCTGGTAAAGCCTTTGAATTGCCTTTGAAAACTTACTTTGTCCTCTGAGTTGTGTAGATTTATGACAGTGTTTTTATCCTACTGTGTACTGCATTCTCAAACTTTATGACATTGTTTTTATCATACTGTGTACTGCATTCCCAAACTTTATGACAGTGTTTTCATCCTACTGTGTACTGCATTCCCAAACTTTATGACATTGTTTTTATCCTACTGTGTACTGCATTCCCAAACTTTATGACAGTGTTTTTATCCTACTGTGTACTGCATTCCCAAACTTTATGACATTGTTTTTATCCTACTGTGTACTGCATTCCCAAACTTTATGACAGTGTTTTTATCCTACTGTGTACTGCATTCCCAAACTTTATGACAGTGTTTTTATCCTACTGTGTACTGCATTCCCAAACTTTATGACAGTGTTTTTATCCTACTGTGTACTGCATTCCCAAACTTTATGACATTGTTTTTATCCTACTGTGTACTGCATTCCCAAACTTTATGACATTGTTTTTATCCTACTGTGTACTGCATTCCCAAATGTTATGACATTGTTTTTATCCTACTGTGTACTGCATTCCCAAACTTTATGACAGTGTTTTTATCCTACTGTGTACTGCATTCCCAAACTTTATGACATTGTTTTTATCCTACTGTGTACTGCATTCCCAAACTTTATGACAGTGTTTTTATCCTACTGTGTACTGCATTCCCAAACTTTATGACAGTGTTTTTATCCTACTGTGTACTGCATTCCCAAACGTTATGACAGTGTTTTTATCCTACTGTGTACTGAATTCCCAAACTTTATGACAGTGTTTTTATCCTACTGTGTACTGCATTCCCAGACTTTATGACAATGTTTTTATCCTACTGTGTACTACATTCCCAAACTTTATGACATTGTTTTTATCCTACTGTGTACTGCATTCCCAAACTTTATGACAGTGTTTTTATCCTACTGTGTACTACATTCCCAAACTTTATGACATTGTTTTTATCCTACTGTGTACTGCATTCCCAAACTTTATGACATTGTTTTTATCCTACTGTGTACTGCATTCCCAAACTTTATGACAGTGTTTTTATCCTACTGTGTACTGAATTCCCAAACTTTATGACAGTGTTTTTATCCTACTGTGTACTGCATTCCCAGACTTTATGACAGTGTTTTTATCCTACTATGTACTGCAATCCCAAACTTTATGACAGTGTTTTTATCCTACTGTGTACTACATTCCCAAACTTTATGACATTGTTTTTATCCTACTGTGTACTACATTCCCAAACTTTATGACAGTGTTTTTATCCTACTGTGTACTACATTCCCAAACTTTATGACATTGTTTTTATCCTACTGTGTACTGAATTCCCAAACTTTATGACATTGTTTTTATCCTACTGTGTACTGCATTCCCAAACTTTATAACAGTGTTTTTATCCTACTGTGTACTGCATTCCCAAACTTTATGACATTGTTTTTATCCTACTGTGTACTGCATTCCCAAACTTTATGACATTGTTTTTATCCTACTGTGTACTACATTCCCAAACTTTATGACATTGTTTTTATCCTACTGTGTACTGCATTCCCAAACTTTATGACAGTGTTTTTATCCTACTGTGTACTACATTCCCAAACTTTATGACATTGTTTTTATCCTACTGTGTACTGAATTCCCAAACTTTATGACATTGTTTTTATCCTACTGTGTACTGCATTCCCAAACTTTATGACAGTGTTTTTATCCTACTGTGTACTGCATTCCCAAACTTTATGACATTGTTTTTATCCTACTGTGTACTGCATTCCCAAACTTTATGACATTGTTTTTATCCTACTGTGTACTGCATTCCCAAACTTTATGACATTGTTTTTATCCTACTGTGTACTGCATTCCCAAACTTATGCTATGATTTTCCTCCTTTCCTTGTACAGCCTATTGGTGTTTGGATTCCATCAGGGTGGCTTTTGAGTTTGCTCTGAGCTTATTCCTGGTAGGCACAGATGTCTCTATGAATCTCTTAACATGACTGTACAGGGTATCTGTGAACAATTCTGCATTGTTGGCTATGATTTGGGGAGCTTGAATTTTTTGCCAGGTTGTCACTTAACAGTAGGAAGTCTGCCTTAGAATAGTTCCTAAATGCTATGGATTAAGCTGGAGTCATGGATTTTATTTTTATTTCAAAGCAGACAGTTTATGGTCCAACCTTACCAGATAGGAAATTACAATGGGGGGGCAGCATTCTCCCCTGTTTGTGAGAAGCAGGTCTAGTATGTTTGCATCCCTAGTGGACAGGTGGAGTATCTCATCCAGAGTGTTTGTGTTTACAAAGTCAAGGCATCCCTAGGCCTATAAGTCTGGGGTTGTGTGTGATTCCCAGTTTGTAGTGTGGTAGTTATATTTGGACATGAATTTGGTATTGGTTTGAATGGTGAATGTCTCCAGTAACTTTAAGTATGAGTTATGGGATTCCTGGGTCATGGAGGAGGATATATTGCTAGCAATAATGTGACATGGGACTTTGCCTATGGTAATTTGGATTTGGAAGCTAAGCTTGTCATCCTGTTTGACCAGCCTAGAGGTGACCTTGTCATTGATGAAGATTGAGAAACCTCCACCTTTAGTCCCTGGCCTAAATGTGTGGAAAGCATAGAAGCCCTATACTACCAGGAGGCTGTCTGAGGCTTTAAACTGTGTCTCAGTAATGTCACAGACTCCTGCATTCTGCAAGGTGAGGAAAGTTTAGAGGGCATGGAATTCCTTGTTTAGATTCTTAACATTGAGCAGTAAAACATTTAGATTCTGCTGGGTTGTCTTTCCTATGTTGGAAGGTCTATCAGTCTGGCATTGCCTGAAAAAGACACTATGATGAGGACAATGTTTTAGGCAAAATTTGAAAGCCAAGAGGGGACAAAAGTAAACCATCCTTGACAAAGCAACATGCTCTGTTGACCATAACCCCCATGCTGACAAACATGGCAACTGGAATGACATCAGAAGCTAAGCCAATTATTAAAGACAATCATCTTCTGTTCATATTGTGGAATCATCCTTAGAATGCCACTCAATGGTTGGCTCATACCAGCCTGTGATACATACTTCCAAAGCTCCATAATGCTTCTCTTCATATAGTTTAGGGTATTATGTCTCAGGTCATTTACATCTGCATGGAGTATGACAGAGTCATACTGGCACATGTGGTCCAATAATCTGAGTTTGTGTATGATCTGGTAGACCCTGCACTCGATAGACAATTGACTCCTTATTCAGCCTAGGACATCTGTGGTTCTCACAAGAGCATTTCATATGAGTAAAATATTGGGTTGTGTGGTGGCTGGCCTTATGGACTTTGAAGATGAGGCTCTATGTAAATGTATACATTTTAACAGAAGTCTGTATGTGTTATGGTGGATGTTGTTTCGGATGAGTGCTTTTGTGGCTGTATGTGTTATAGTGGGTGCTGTTTTTGTCTAGTGCTTTTATGGCTGTTGAGGGTATTTATTGTAGGCCAAATGTCTGGGAGGTCTTTGTATTCTGAGAAGGTTACTTTTAAGTGGCTCCATATATGTGGGTCTATGCATCTGATCCATACTGTTTTTGGTGGGTGTAGTCTTTGCATTACTGACAACCCGGATGGTATTATGAGCAGTTAGTTGTATGTGACAACTTTGTCTCCAGTCACATTGGGTAACTGCATCTCTTCCTTATTAGTTTGATTGAGGATATGTTAGCTGTCAGTAAACATAAGACAATTGCTAGATTGCAATAAATATATGGTTACTCTTTCATTTGCCTGAGTGAGATTTATAAACAGTGATGGAGTTACTTTGCTTTACATGGAGTGGGGGTATTTTCCAATGGTCAGGAATCCTTTGGGGTGATATGTACCACATCAATAAGTCTTGTTTATATTGTCATACGTGATTTGGGCCCTAAAGTGGTATTTCTGTTTTTCCAGTTTTATGATCATGCAAGATGTCAAGCAGAATAAGGTTATCTGTAGCATTGCAGGCCAGGCAGAAATCACCACAAAGAAATCTGTAAGAGGTGTAATAGAGGAAAAGATGTTTTAAATTATATTTATAGCTTAGAGAGATCATACTGATTATCTTATTTCAAAGCATTTTTGTTTTTAGTTGAATCATATGCTTGGATGGATACATTCTAAATGAGGCATTGTGCTCTAATATGAGCATGGTAAGGGAAGAGCAAAGCAGAGCAGCAACTTCCTTGGACCTGGCAAATATGCATTTAAAAATTAGTTTGACTAGGTAAGCAGACATAAAGGAGACTTCTTAGCCCATGAACATGAACAGGTCTCTAGTGACAATATCTATTTTGAGAGGGGTGACATTTATGAGGTCGGTGCAGGAAAGTTATTTTTTCCCAAAGAGGACAATGCTTATCAGATAAAGAAGTCTTTTGGGTCACATAACTCTAAGAAGCCTTAGTAGAGGGCACCTGCCTACCACCCTTCCTGCCCTTGGAGGCCTAGCAGGGTTGCTTGGGAACAAAAGTAGATCTAGAAGGATAATTCCTCTGGGACTTTGGGATAGGAGAGACAAAAATATGTTTAAGGTTCTGCAAGGCTTTGCCTTTCTCTTGAAGAGACTTAAACATGTCAGCAGCAGCAGTCCAAAAAAGATGTTTATTATCCAATGGAGCATCCAACAACTTGGCCTTAATGTCCTCAGGCAGACACTGGAGATGAAGCCAAGAATAATGCCTCACGACAGACCAAAAAGCCTCAGCCCTGGAAGGCTTCTTCAATTTATGTGATCCAAAAGCCTTCTTTATCTGATAAGTCTGCTTCTGTTTGACAGTTCACCCCCTACTCTTAGACAAGGTTCCTTTGTCCCTTCAGCTTTTCATTTGCCTTCCAAATTGGCATCTCATTACTTCAGACTTTTGGGTTCTTTCTATAACCTATTAGAAATACTTCATGGTATTGAAGTCTCTCCTTCCTTTTTTAGGGATTCCTCAACCTCTCTAGAGCAACTTCCTCATTTCCTGGAGGTTCTAGGGACCCTGCTGAACCAAGAAATCATTCAACTTGTCCCCCTTCCCAAATGAGAAAGGGTTTTTATTCCAGGATATTCTTGGTTCCTCAAAAGGAGGGCACTTGGAGACCTATTCTGGATCTCTTCCTGCTCAATACCTTTCTCATGGTCCCATGTTTTTGGATGCTTACTCTTCAAACCCTGGTTCCTCTTTTCCTACCCTCGGCTTTGCCGGTGTCTTTGGATTTGAGAGATTCTTACCTTCATATCCCTATTCACTCACCCTATTTTCAGGAAGTTTTTACATTTCTGTTTCTTCCTTTCATTTTCAGTTCTCTGCTTTGCCCTTTGGCCTCTCTACTGCTCCAAGGGTATTCATAAAATGCCTATATTCTGTGATTGCTTTACGCAGGCTCCAAGGCATTCAGATTTTTCCTTATCTAGACAGCCTTTTGATTCTTCAGACTCCTTCTTAGAGTCTCCTTTTACATAATCTGGAGTTTATCATCTCTCTTCTTCAAAGTCTGGGGTTCACTATCAACTTCCTAAATTTTGTCCTGACTCCCTCTCAGGATCATGTGTATCTGGGATGCAGAATTCAGACAGTGCCAATGTTGGCATCTTTTCCACCTCCAAAAGGTTTTTCATTGACAGCCTTCTTTCAGTTTCTTCTTCCTCTAACTGTCATGCCAGCCAGGGAGTTTTTTTCAGGTCCTGGGATTCATGGGATTTTATATTCCAATGCTTCCCCTTGCCAGACTGCTTATACATTAGCTTCAGTGGTACCTCATGTCAGTTTGGCTGCAGCATTCTCACCCTCTGGATTTCAGTGTATCTCTCCATCCCTGTCTAAAGAAGGAATTTGGGTGGTGGATTCAACAGTTTCTTCTTATCCCAAACGTTCCCTTTCAGTCTACAGCCCCTTCTCAGGAACTGTTTGCTGATGCTCAGACATGGGGTGGGGGGCTTCTTTTGGCCACCTGAAAGTTCAGGGTCTCTGCCCCTCATCAGACATCAGATCATATCAACATCAAAGAGATGAGAGCTCTGATGCTGGCCCTTCATGCTTTTCACCCAATGCTCTCTCCAGGCCCCTTGAAGGTCTGTGTGATGATATCAGGTAGTGCCAGCTCTGCTTGGGGGAGTAGGGCAGTGCATGTGTAATGTATGCCATCATAGCTAGCTGGAGCTCTGTAAAGAATTATATGTCATTTGAATACCAAACTGATTTGTACAGATGAGTGTGTTAAAAATATATTTGTAAAGCTGCATGTGTTAAAAATGCATCAATAATGGGTCTTCCTGGACAGAAAAGAAGTATACATGTATGTCAGGCTGTATTGTTGTAACTGCTAAAATGTATATATTTTAACAAAAGATACTGGAAAGAAAGGGGTTAAGCTTGGCCCAGCTAACCTTAATAAAAATAGACTGAAATTAAATGAACTGGTTTAGGCCATAACAATTTTATCTCAAAGTTCTGAATGCAGTCAGAGATGCAATGTCTGACAAAAGCCTTTCTGCAGGAAGGGTGGAAGTGTTGGAGTTGTTTCATAGCTTCCAAATGCAGTATTAAGCCTCAGCACAATTCAGGGTGTGTATTGTGACACATCTGTGCCAGATCCTGGCTCAATTTCTACCAGATCCTGGCACAATTTCTAGTCAGGGGGCAATGTGGGAACTACAGAGTCAGGTGACCAGATGTTATGTCATTCTGTAACCAGCAATGAAATTGTATTCAAATACTAGTAAGAGATGTGTCAGTTGCACTCTTGGACGTGACAACAAAGAAACTCATCCACCTCATCTTGCCTTGTTCTAGCAAGTAGGGAATAGTAAGTCTTCAGTCACTTAGGAAAATATAGTGAGATTAGTTCAAAGTTTTTTTTTTTTCTGTATCTGTCTGAGTCTTTCCATCTGTGTTGTTTTTTATATTTCCTGTGACTGAAACTCTGGTGTTTATTGTGTATAGATATTCGGTATCTTCATGTTTTTCTTTTATTATTTATTATTAAATATATCCAAAACTTTCATTGCGGGTGGTCTTTTAGAAAATATTTTAACTTTTGAGAATACTTGCATTTATTTAGTGGTACTGTGGCTTCACGTTCCTGAAAGTCTTGCTACTTGGAAACACTACCATTTGTATAAGTATTAATTTTACTAAGAGTAATTGGGTTCCCAGATAACAGCCTTAGAGAAGCTAGCTTTGGGATATTCTGGTGGCAGCGTATCTCGCTCCACCCAGACAATGTATCTACCTTATTGTCTGGCTGGAGGTGGCAAAGTAGGTAAGCTGTGCCAGCCTTTCCAAGATGTGTGTGTGTGTGTGTGTGTGTGTGTGTGTGTGTGTGTGTGTGTGTGTGTGTGTGTGTGTGTGTGTGTGTGTGTGTGTGTGCACGCGCTTGTGTGCGTGTGTGTGTGTGTGTGTGTGAAAATCAAATCTCAAAGACAGTGTGTGTATCAACTACTTTGAACAGGGACAGTGAGAGCACTGATTTCACAGAGAGGGTGGTGGAGTACTTGGCTTGGAACACCTGGCTAAAAACTCATCTCTATAGCTGTGTCAGTGGGGAGTCTTATTTGGGACCTGGAAAGGTAGCCCAGCCTCAGGACTGGAGTGTGCAGTCCCTATGTGCTCCCAAGGGAAAATGTACTTGGTGCAGAGAGCTGCATCTGAAAATGCTGTGTGTGTCTATTTTTTTTCCTCAGTGAACATTCAACACCAGTGTAACTGGTGATGATTGAAGCTTCTTGATCACTGACCCAGAGGAGGGATGTCACAGTGTACACATGCAACACTACAGTCATGTGGCATGTCAACAAGCACAGAAGCACAGAATCTTACTTCCTTTGCAGGATGGCTCTTCAGCTTGAGAGGTGGCTATGAGTTATCAGTTAACTGTTCAGGCAGTATACATTGCTTCACAGGACAATCTACTGGCATACTCTCTGCACAGGTCCAAAACACTGGTTCATGAATGGATGATTCACAGAGATGTGTTTCTGGACATTGTCCATTGGTGGGGTATTCCTCAGGTAGATGTTCTTGCCTCCCTCTGAACAGACAACTTCTTCTCTTCTGTTCCAGAGTGCCATGCCATCTGACATGGGAGATGGGCACCCTTTCTTTTCTTTGGATGGGGATGTTTCTTTGTTTTCCTTCCACTTCCTCTACTCCCAAGAGGCCTGTAGAAGATTCAGCTGAACTCTCCAAAAAATCTTGCTAGTGACTCCATTTTGGCCAAGACAGCACTGGTTCACCCTCTTAATGCATCTGGCCAGGGGCAATCACCACAAGTTACCTCACCAGTTGGATCTTCTCACACAGGACAAGGGATCTCTTATCCATCCTCACTTGTCCACTCTTCAACCGATACTGTGGGTGATAGGGTTTTTATCCTTTTCAGGCACCTCTTTTCTGAAGACATGCTAAGGGCTTTACCGGAGGCAAGGAAACCATCAATCAGAAAATATTATATGTCCAAATGGAAAAGATTTTCTGTCTGATGCCATGCTCATGACCAGGACTCTTTTTAGTGGGAGTCCCTTTGGTCCTGTCTTATTTGTGTGAGTTGCTCCAGTCTGGCCTGGCCTGTTCTTCCATGCAGGTCCATTTCTCAGCCATTTCTGCTTGCTTGCCCTTGAATCCTCCTTTGACTTCTCATTTTGAGGTGAAACAATTTCTTAAAGGCATCCTGCATATTAGGCCTCCAAGGAAATCTATTCCTCCTCCTTGGGACCCTAATTTTGTTGTGGAAAAAAATGACTCAGACTCCTTTTGAGCCTTCAGATTCTGCAACTTTGCAACATTGTTAATGGAACAGTATTTTCTTGCTAGTTCTTCCTTCTGCTAGGAGGGTTTTTGAGCTCCAGATGCTTATGGCCATTCCTTTCTTCCCCCACAGGGACAGGTTCTCCCTTCATACTAATCGTTCTTTTGTGCCCAGTGTAGTAAATGAGTTTCCCTTGAATCAGTCGGTATAACTACCTTCCTTTTTCCCTTCTCCTCGTACAGCTAGTGAGAGGGTCCTGCATACCTTGGATTTCTACAAAGAGCTCAAGTACTATTTGGGTAAAACCAAGACCATTCATAAATCTGATCAGCCTTTTGTTTATTTTCATCCCAGGACATTGGGTTTGGCTATTTCTAATCAAACCATCTCCTCCTGGATATCTAAGGCCATTTCCTTTTGTTCTACTTTCCATGGCAAATCTCTGACTACTTCTGTTAGAGCTCATTCCACTATGGCTGTTGCCTGTTTTGGTGCCTTCTTCAAGGGGCTGGATGCCAATTCCATCATTGAAGCTGCTACTTGGTCTCCAGTGTATATCTTTACTAAGCATTATAAGTTGGTTATGTTTTCTAGTGCCAGAGCAGGTTTTGCTAGAACCATTTTATATGGGTTTGTTAAGGGCTCTTCTCAGCCTCCCTCCTCCCAGTCTGTTTCTTGAGCTTTTTTACTCTCCCTTCTGTTTAGAATACTGCAGCAGTCATATAGAAGGACTTAGTACAGTTTTGTAAAATCTTACTATAACAGTAGATGCTCTTCTCTTCACTGTTGCAGCATTCACTCCCTCCCTCCAACCGCCTCTTGCTTGTTCTGATTTTTGTTTTAGATTCCCTTCTGGCTGAGGGTTCCCTTTTTCTTCTGCATCTTTTCCTTTGGAATGTGCAAGGACACTTCTGTTGTAAGAAGAATATTCTCTCCTGTGGCAATTTGGTTTTGGGTTGCTGCATCCATACGTCCCTTTTATGCCCTACGTTCTCAGCAGGGAGCATAGGTTTGATGTACAGTGCATACAAGATTATTAGGTTTTGGTATACTGGCCGAGCATCATGTTGCCCTGGGCGAGAGATCACTTTGTTTAGAATACTGTAACTGTTATGGTAAGATTTTTTACACCTGTACTATATCAACTCAATGCAGTACTGGGTATTTTTCCTGAAGTTCCCCATATCGTTAAAAACACCTCATCATTATCCATGGATATGCTAGCAATATTTACTTTATATTCAGTTTTGTAGTGCCTGTTTTTTTGCCTGTGTTCTTTATTTACCCTCTTGTGGACATGTCTGGAGTAAGGGATCTTGGGCTTATTACTTAGGTCTAAGATTTTTTCTCTTTTTGTACAGTTTGTTGATTCTGGGCTTCCACAACAGTGGTTTGTTTCTAAGCTTGACATTATATTTGTGATAAATGGGAGAGCATAAATCAATGATGTACGTGGTTGTTTTATTTATGGGGTTCTAATGGGGTAGATAAATTTAAATCACCTTTGGTTGTAAGCTAGTACTAATTTGGCTTTGGAGAAGACTCTGAAAACAGTGGGAGTTAAAGCCATCTTAGATTGGAATCTTATGGAGAAAAATATTTCAAGATGATCAGATGTGAGTAAAATCTTTATATCTACCTATATGGTGGATAATGGAGCTTAGTTCTATTAGTTCAGAGCTCCTATTATGTTATTGCTTTAACATCGAGAGACTTAGTAGTGATGATGATGCCCAGATATCATTATACATATTTTCTAATCTGTAGTATTGGAATACGTTATCTAATTTATGGAGAGAGAGAGCTGCAATCGCCTTGAAGGATTTTGTTAGGGTTAGTAGTTAGACATTATAATTTGTTGATGTAGGTTTCATGGACTGTGGGTGGCATGAAGGGAGTTCTGTATTTTGCAACACTATGAAAGGCTAGTAGTTTCCACTGTATGTGGGACTTCCATGTTGTTTTCTTTCTGGATTAAACATGAGGTAATGTGATTTTAACTAAAAACCAACATGCCCTCACTAGAGACACAGCCACCCTCATTACAGAGTCTATATAAATAGTAGGCATTAAAACCAAGCCAAGAAGGAGTTTTGTCATTATGCTGGAATGCTTCTATAATTATATAGAGGTCTATATTTTCAGGGGTTATGAAGGTCTAAAGGACAGAAAGCTTTTTCTTTAGGGTTCTTGCTTTGAACAGTGCCACATGGTTTGAAACTGGTTGGTTGAAAGGTATATAAGATGGGCTTTGCTAAAAATGGAACTGTGATGGCAGAAAATATCTTTTTTTTTAAATCTTTTTATTAACAATTTTTAATAATGCAATACAAAATGGTAACAGACAATGCACAACCAAAACAATGAAAGTAATATAGACTTATATACAACAGATAACTATTTACTGATATGCCTTATGTCTAACAAAATAAATAAGCTAACAGAGATTAAGCTAGAAAGATATCAAATAAAGTATTCCAATATTCAGAAAAGTGTGTAGTAAGTCTTTGGGTGTATTTCAGATATTTGTGGGCAAGTACGTGTCTGGTAGCAAGTTGTTTAAATCCATCCCAAGTGAGTAGAGAGCTATCCTTCCAGTTTAGGGTGATATAAAGTTTGACAAGGGAAAGGAAAAAAGTATTATTAAAATACAAGTCTGAAGTTTGGATAATCCTGTAGAGGAGATATGTAATATTGCGAATTTCCAGGACAAAGTCATTTTTTTCATATCCCTTTTTTCCACTTGTACCCTAAGGGAGCACCAGAGTCTATACGAGCATTTGCAGCTCCAAAAAATATGGAGCAGGTCAGTGTTGTGATTGGTACAGTGGGGACAGAGGGGAGAGGAGGAGGGATAGATTTTAGAAAGTATGGCAGCCTACTAAGAGAGTTGCAAGCCAGCCCTTGCAAAGCAATTAGGACTGCTTTCTTGACAATCTCAATCCAAGTTGTCACAAACACATTGGATGCCTAAATAAAACCAATCACTGAGCCAATTGTTTAAGTATATTAGTTTTTGTTCCTGTTGTAGCATCAATCACAATGATGATATTGTGTTGTTCATAACTACAGGTTTACCAGTCACAGGAGGAGAAAGTCACTGTGTCTGATTTCATATCATACAAGCTGGAGCACTGAAGGTAGTTCAATACCAAGTATGCAACAATCACATTGTGGGCATCTTTGGGATGAATGCATTCAAGCACCTTGGTGACAGTGCAAAGTCCGAGAGACAGCTCACAACTACTCTGCCTTTGCTAAGCTTGGTAAGTAGTGTGTCTACCTATTTAAATATTGTGTCACCTATGACAAGGATGTTTTCATGTGGGTCAGTACACTGGCTACTTTAGGGTCTTCTTCATACCACTTTGTTGAAGTATTTGCTTAGTGGGTGATGTGTGATCATGCTGCCTTAGTCTATGCCCATTAGTACATCATCTAAGAGGCCCATTACCTAAGAGGCCTAAGATGCTTTGAGAGAAACCTTTTTAGTACCTCATCATATGTAGGTTTAATGTTGTGAGTGTATGGTATAGGTTGGTAATGGCATTAACAACCCTGGTATGAGAGGTACATAAGTTTGCTTCCAGTTCATATATTCCCTGAGCATCTTGGAAATGGATTCTGTACCTGTTAACTATAAGGGACATTCATAAATGCCTAATGCAAGTAGGCTGGCTTCAGAAAGGGTGCTGGCAGACTGTGGTCTCACAGTGTTTGGAATTCAGATAGGGGTGATACCTATAGTATGATCTGAGTAGTTTGTTAGCTACAATATAGCCAATGCAAATTGTTTTAGGACTGGAATGTCAAATCTGGTAAAAGCAAGGCAACTATGATTAGCAGCTGTAGCAGCTAAGTGCAGCCCAGAGCAGCCCGTCTAAATAGCATGTTCTCACTAATGGATTAGGTGGTTGTAGCTGCTAAATCTCTCAATTCTTCAACCAAAATGTTGCTTAGATGGAGAAAACCACTCCATTAAAATACTTTAAAAAGGTCAGCAGGCATCCTTTCTTTTTCTTGCATGTATTACTGTAATGTCTTCAAACTGGAGCTCCTACATTTCAGCCATACCTGCTTTCTTTGATCCTTGAAAACTATGATGACAAGCATCTGTCTCATCCTGATTATTTTACCTTTGATACTGGTTCTGCAATGGTTACCAGCAGTCATGAGGTCAATATTATTCAAAACATGCTGAACCCTGTATGTCTAGGGTCTTGCCTGTTTAAATCAGCTCTAGCAGTACTCAGCTACTTTGCTTGCCTGTTAAAGGACTACTAATGATTGGCAGTATAATCTGGAGACATTGTAGATGTTCATTTTCTTACCAGCTCATCTCTTCCAGAATTTACTGTCCCCACCAGCTCTGGGACGCAGAGTCAATGGCCAGTTTTAAGAAGGATCTAAAGGCTCATTTGTTTCAGAAAATATTTTTTTATACATGACAGAGAATACATTTTATTAGTCAATTGTTGATGTCACATCTGTTCTTTACTATTTTTTAATTTGAATTTTGATTGACTATATAGTGATCATACTTTAATAAAGATAACACTGACTAGCATCTTCTTCAGTTGCATATATACACCTACTATTTGTACCTCAGATGAGATCATTTAAGTGGCAGCAGGTAAAATCATGACAGCCACATAGCTAGGGTACACATTTGGTATACCCCATGGAAGGTAATCACTAGCAACTCCTATGACATAATTCCTTTGACCTTCAATGATGTTTTGTGAAATATAGTTTCATGTACCTAATATGTAATGTAAATCCAATAACAATGTGGTTACAAATGGAATAACCAGTCTCTGTGATATGTCACCTCTGTTCATGTGCTAAACCAGTGCAGAGACATGCCTGGGGGGGCAGCCTCCCCAGATGCAGGATGTTAAGTGGTGCAATCAGGAGTTGTCAATTAGTCCATAGCACACTATTGATATTCAGAAATGAATGTCAAAAGTGCATTTGCAGTGGCCAAGATGCCAAACAACTAACAGCACTAAATTTTAGCTCTGCCTTTTTCTTATTATTCTGACAGGAAATGTTATTATTTTGATGAAGAAACAAGTTGAACTTTATTTATAAGAAATAGTTTATCATCTGTTAATTTTTGAGGAAAATCAATATTGGTGTGCAGTGTTTTTCTATTTTTCCTGTCAGAAGTTCTTAGACAAGTGATACAGTTACGAATAACTCTTGGAATCCACATCAAGAGAGTGTGATGAAAAAGGAATTACAATCCATTATAACAAACATGCAGGAAATTTCAATCAAAATGAACAAGCTTGAGAACAAAACAGACAATATAAAACAAGACAGCACAAAACAACTGGACTTACTTTATGAGGTAATTAAAAACAGTGTGATCAAATTTCATCCACTGAAGAAGCTGTGAATGACATTGATGGCAGACTGACTGAATGTGAAAGTCATAAGGAATTATTACTTAAGCAAAATACATTACTTTTAGAGAAAGTGGATGATTTGGAGAGTAGATCAAGGAGGAATAATATAAGAATTTATGGGATGCCTGAAAAAAAGGAAGGAAGAAATATGGTGCAATTTTTAAACAACTGGTTACCAAAAGCTTTAAATCTACCTGAATCTTTTTCATTTGGTATTGAGAGAGCACACCGGTCCTTGTCTAAAATACCATCTATTAGTAATTCCTCCACTCCCAGATCTACAATAGTCACATTTTTATCTACTCAAGACAAAGATTTGGTGTTAAAATCTGCCTGCTCAAACCTTCTTGTCAAAATAAATGGGAAGAACATTTATTCTGATAATGATTACATTTCTTTTGTCATCTCCAAAAGAATGTGTTCCTTTAATAAAATCCCTTAAAAAGTCTAACATGAAAACAGAAGAACTATTTCCAGCTAGAATATGTATCTGCCTGATGAAGAAAAGATCTTCAACACACTACGTGAAGCCTTGGACTTTGTTCAAAAGAAAAACTTAATAACAGACATTGAGGAGATGGACTGGTCTACACAAAGTTTAAAAAGACATGCAAAAAAGAATGGAAGGTCTGTTAAAGAAGGAGCTAACAAAAAACTTAAAATATATATATATATATATATATATATATATATATTATTTTTTTCATCTTGAGTACTTGGTTTCCTAGCTTTTCTTTTTACTGTGAGACAACAAACAAGGTAAATGCAATATCTTCTGTACTTGCCTTTTTTCCTTTCTCTTTTACGTGTCTCCTCCTTTATCTTTTTCTATTGGTATACTTTCTTTTCTTTTTCATTGTCTAATTTCTACTATTAAGGTGTAAATGTTTCTAGTGAATGGTGATTGTTAACTATGCATAATTTTGACTAGAGAAGCAGTCCACTGTACTGTGTCTGTTGGTTGTCTGCATATGTGTATGTAATGGGGTGGCATGTTTTAAATGCTTATATGAGAATGGCGTATCATAGTTATAGTTTAATTACAGTTGTAGCTCTTAATTCACCTATTTGTGCATTTGTTGTGGTTATTGATCTACTTACTTGTGTGTTCATTGTCATATGTTGTGTGTGTGTGTGTGTGTGTGTGTGTGTGTGTGTGTATGTGTGTGTGTGTGTGGGTATGTGTGTGTGTCTTGTTTTGATAATTGACTGAAAGCTGTCACAATGGTTTGTGTAGTGTTGGGGACTGGGTATACACATTGGGAGGATCTGCAGTCTTTTTAAAAAAAAATAGTTGCACTGGTTTTATTTGATACCTGTTGCTGGCTCCATGAAGAAACAATGTTTGAAAAGAACTGTCTTGAGCTCTTTTTACTTCAGTTTACTTATTTCAGCCTTGTTTCCTGCCCTATGACTTTAAAAATATGCTTAAACCAGTGTCACAGACCACGAGCTGGATTGGTGCCATCATTCCTAAGTTATTGTAGTATGCAGATGCGAACTGAGACACCAGGAAATTATAGATGACCTTTAAACTTATGCTGAATGCCTAGAATGCTGCAATTGCAGCTATTGGTGATCTGGGTGGCTTTTATATGCACAGGTCTTTTCAATAGAAAAGATATCAGAAAATTGCAAATGATCCTAAAAAGCTATTTAAAGATATATGAGCAGATTCAGCAAACTTCCATGCAAGAATAGCTTATTCTTGGACGGAAAGGACCTTTCCCGTGCAGCACGGCAGCGTGCCATGCATATTCATGAAGGCATGCTGCTGTGCTGTAATACAGACACAGTTCTGTGTACGAGTGCAGGGTGTGTGTCTGAAAGCTGTGCTCTCACAATACACACGCTCCTGCACACTAGAATTGCATATGTCAATTTAAATAGAGCAAGATCACTCATTACACCTCTCAACCCATCAGAGTAAGAAATCTGGACAAAGCCATAAGGGACAATTGCCACTACAAACTTAGAAAGTTGATAACATAACAGGTGTAGCATTAGCATGAATTTTCTGAAGGGTATGAAGTATATAATGCACACCTCTCAACCCATCAGAGTAAGAAATTTGGACAAGGCCATAAGGACAATTGCCATTACAAACTTTGAAAGTTGATAGAATAACAGGTTTAGCATTAGCATGAATTTTCTGAAGGGTATGAAGTATATAACGCATACCTCACAACTCGTTAGAGTAAGAAATCTGTACAAAGCCATAAGGGACAACTCTGAAATGTTGCCATTACAAACTTATAGAAAGTTGATAGAATAGCAGGTTTAGCAGTAGCATGGATATTCTGAAGGGTACGAAGTAAAAAACGCAACAAATAATTTTTTTTTCACATCTGCAATAAAGTTTAAGCATAGCTGCATGGGTGTGCCCATTGCTTAGCTATGCTTAGCCCAGCTGAAACTGCAAGATAAGTGAAAGAGCAATAGACATCCAACATAAGCAGTACTGCAGTAGTGTACCGGTTAGAGCATATACTTTGCATGTAGTCATTCATGGTTAGAGCCTTACCAAAGCCATTTCCATTTTGTATGTGAAATAATTACAATTTTAATTTATTTGTATATTTATGTAGGAAGTAACTTATATTTCTCAAGCAGAGTGCCCCATACAGTATAGTCACACAAGAATAAATGTAATGAAAGCACATTGGGGGATGTCAGGGAAGGTAAACAAATTTATAATATGTAATGAATAATGAAACAATCCTATACAGGTGGTAGTCCAATAAAATAAAACATAAGCAATGCTAAGCATTGCACAGCTATGCTGACCGGGTATAATCATTGTGTAAATATGAATGCTAAGCAATGAGTAGCCCAGCTAAGTGGATTTGCCCATTGGTAAGCAGTGCTGAACCTGCCTCTTTAAGCACTGCCAACCTTAGCTTAGCCCGTAACTCAGCATATTCAAAATCATCCAATCATGGCAAAGGGTGGGAAATTTGCCATATTTAAACCTTACAGGTGGGAATACAGCTCACAACTGGTTGTAGCTCCCTACTGTAAGCAGTATGGCAGATGTTGGAGAGGGCATGCACTTTCGGGCACAGCGTTGGGGCATACAGGAGTCCAAGGTCATGGTAGGACTCCTTGTAAAAAAAACATGAGATGAGACTGCTGCAGGACCAGTACCAGGGCTCCCAATACAAAGCAGAAGCCTGGGAAAATCTTGCCTGTGATTTCATCAGTGCCAATGGTATCCCTCAGACTGGTGAGCCGTCCGGCACCACTATGCCGACTTGAAGTGGTGAAAGAGGGAGCTCTTGGAACAGTGGGTCTAAGAAGCAAGACAGAGGGGTGATGTTCCAGCAGTGTGTAAGTATTCATAGCAATAACTGTTACCAAAGTCCAGCCTGTGTATGTAATGGACAGGTATGCATAAATGTTTCTCTATTTTCATTACAACTCCAGCTGAGTGGGTTCTGAACCTGGAAGCCCATGCCAGCAGGTTGCAAAGGCTGCATCATGAGGCTGGTGAGTAAGCTTGTACTATACATACCAAATAAATAAAAAGAAGCAGAATGTCACCTGGTATTATTAAAACTGGGTATGGTTTAAACTGAATAAAGCAGACAATATTGCAGTAATAGTCTCATATAGGTCATATAGTAATAAAATGTAATTGCCTGTGAATAAAAATCTCAACCCTGGACTGGTTGTGTTTAGTCTGCTATGGTATGATTCGAAATGTGTACAAGTTAAGCATAGCAGCTATAGCTCTGAAAGCATTAAACAAGCAAGTTTTATCTGACAAAGTTAGTGCATCTATAACACACAAGAATAACTGATATTACAAATGTCATGCTCCAAGATCTGATATCTGAATAGTAATGTGTTAACCACTGTCTTCCACACTGTGCTATGTGAACAGGTATGTAATGTTGTAAATACAAAGTCAGAGTGTACAACAAAGAGAGAATGAGTAAGAAATCATTCAAGGAAGACACAACAGTGTCTCAATAGTTCCCTGTGATGAAACACACACTTGTCATATTTTTAGCAGAAACAGCCACAGTTCGACTCCCAAGAGTGGTAGTAAGCTGTATGCATAATTTCAACTAAGATTTTGTGAAAATGTGTAGAAACAGTCAGGTAGTATTAACAAACTCTCCCACCACAGGTCTCCCAGGTAAGATCAGTTATAAAGTAGCTATACAAAGACTGTAGTTATACTGTGTCCAACACCCATGGTCCAACCCCAGGGCTGCAAATGACAGCAAGATAAGTACATACACCAAGTGGTCTCGCCCAGGAAATATTTAAAAGTGTCATGCTGTCACAGCTACAGGTCCCTGCTAACAGAAACCAGGGTGACTGATAGAAATCAAGGCAGAGTGTGTCAGTAGCACACATACACACACGCACACACACACACGCACACACACACACACACACACACACACACACACACACACACACACACACACACACACACACACACACACACACACACACACACACACACACACACAGTATGAGTACACATATGTAACCCTGACTATGGGAATATGGGTAGAAACAGTCATGTAGTATTAACAAACATTCCCTCCACAGGTCTACCAGGTAAGAGAAAGTTCAAAGTAGCTATAAGAAGGCTATAATTAGACTGTGTACAAATATACCACTGCCCAACAGAAGGCTATAGTTGTTGTAATAATACCTGTAGAGTAATGAGTAAAGCAATGATCATTAAAGCTGTGACCACTGCAAGAATCTACATTTATTAACTGACCTCTCTCTCTCCCCACCTTATATTCACCAATAATGTAAACACATAAATGAATGGGTACATTTTCCACCAAACCTACTGTTGGGACATGTGTCCTGTTGTTCTAAAAATGTTGAAATGTATTCCAATTAATGTTGCCTGTTCAAATACAATCATTGGTGACCTGCTGCTACCAATGTAACCTGCATGCTTGTGTAATGCCCACTGTGGATCCATATATGCATGTTTTCTGTTTGATATGCAAATGTTCCAAATGTGTTATATTAGGTTAATGGGAATACTCATGCATCCTGTTATAACTAATCCTGGAATGTGTTAACCATTACTAACCAACATATGTTCTAAAACTGCAAGACCATAGCAAGTGAGGGAAGGTCGATCCCAGTGGATCTGCCTCTCCTGCCTCATCTGGCCGTGGCACCTAGCACATCTGGGAACCACCCTGGGACCTCCTTGCCCTCTACTCCTGCACCACCTTTGGGTGGAACTGCCTCAGGGAATGGGGCTCACACCCCCTACTGGGTGCAGGCGCAGACAGGATCCTGTTACCCAAAGCCAGGTCCGGGGTCTGGTACGTAGCGAGCTCTGCAAGGAATTTGGAGATCTGCTACACCAACTTGAGGGCTGCATGGCACATTTAGAGGGTCAGCCTGCCCCTCCTGCTCAGCCCCCAGCACAGCCACCTTTGGGGCCGTGAAGGTGTAGTGGTGACTGTCCATGGGTGAGGACCTCAGTCCCACTGTATCCATCTGGGGGCTCGTGGGCTTCCAATTACCAAACACCCCTCCTCATCCAAGGTGTTTACCCCCACTTGTGTCATATACCACCCCAGTATGCTGTCTTGTCTGTCTTGTCTGTCTTCCTACCCAACCTACCTCCCCAAATATACCAACTATCCTTCCCCCAACATCCCACTCTCACCTCAAAAAAAAAGCAATCTGTTCTCAAAAAAAATTTCGCCCCATACATGGCTGTCCATTTCACGCAAATGTCCACTGGACACATGTTATCTGGTCTAATTGGCTTCACAACTCATTATTGTTGACATCACCCCTCTCTCAGGGGTTTGAGTGTCCAAATATACCTCCAAATTTGGTATATATGCACAGCTGTTTCTGTAGAAGAAATGGACAGCTATGAACATTCCCTACACCTGTCCTGCACATCCTAGCTACTTTTCCTATTGACTTTCCCTCTGCATGCCCCCTTTTGCACCACTTTCCTATCACCCCTTTTTTCTTTTCTTTTAATGAAATTAGCGCAGGGGTAAGCAGGAGTTAGTTGTTTTAAGCAGTAGTAAGCAGAATTAAGCCTGTTTGCACACGGCTAAGCAATGCCCACACAGATGAAGCACTTTTAAGGCTAACTGCGTGTAAGCATATTTAACCAGAATTAGCATAGCTTACCTCCGTGCAAACCCGTGCAAACCCACTTACAACTGCTTAAAAGTGCCTTAATCACTCTGTATCCAACAGACCTTGTTCTGCCCAGCAACAAAATAATCAGCCCTTGCAAGTCTTAAACCCAGGACCCTGCACACCATAGCCACACCAATTTACTACTAAGCCATCTGAGCTGTAGATATGGCTGATTTTTTTAAACATATCATGCAGCACAGTCATTCAACAAAAGGGAAAATGTATTAATTTATATATATATATATATATATATATATATATATATGTGTATATGTATATATATATATATATATATATATATATATATATATATAGTGCAGTCAGACATCGAATCCACACTCTGAACTTCTTACTGCAACAAATCTGACCAAAGGCTGTGTAATGGGGTGAAGGGGCCCAAACTAGGGACCTCTTGTAATTATTGCCCTTATCCCTTCCTCCACGGTAGAGGGGCGGCCACGGTGGTGCAGCAGTTAGTATTGTCACCTCACAGCAAGAGGTTCTCCTGTTCGATCCTCGGCTGGGGTGCCTTCTGTGTGGAGTCTGCATGTCCTCCCTGTGGTCACGTGGGTTTCCTCCGGGTACACCAGTTTCCTCCCACATCCCAAAGACATGCTGTAGGTGGATTGGACACTCTAAATTGGCACTAGGCGTGAGTGCGTGCATGTCTGTGTGTGCCTTCTGTGAAAGGTTAGGCGCCGGGCTGGCAACTCGACACCGTAAAACTCCACTGCCAATCATGCGTGGAGAGGTGATCCACTATGGTGACCCCTAACCAGGAAAAGACGAAAGAAGAAGAAGAAGAAGATCCCTCCCTCCACAGTAGAACTGTTCTGCCTTGCAACAAAATAATAAGGCCTACCAAGTCCTGCACCCAGGGCCTTGTAAACTATGATCAAAGCAATGTACAATTACACCATCTGAGCCCTACAAAATAGTGATGACATTCCAAACATATCAGTTAGTACAGTTATCCAATGGCAGGGAAAGGAGTCTGTAGAATCAGTCAGGTGGTCTGTATATACATGTGTATATGTATGGAGATGCATATATGTGGACAAATCTATACATAACACACACACACACACACACACACACACACACACACACACACACATATATATATATATATATATATATATATATAGAGAGAGAGAGAGAGAGAGATACATCCACATTTCTATCCACATATATGCATACATACATATATATGGAAAGCTGAATAAATACATATATATATATATATATATATATATATATATATATATATATATATACACATGTATACATAAATATACAGAAATATATGAGAGTTACAAAGACATGCAATCAGACAGTCATGCTGCTGCACACTTGAATTCTAAATCTGAAATTGCACTCACTGGAAGTATTCCTTAAAATGGGGAACAATGACATCTGGGCTGTAACAGAAACATATTTAAAGGCAGCAGGAAGCACCCCTGCAGTACCAGCCTATAATTAATTTCGCAACATTTGGCTGCAGAACGTGGACTGAAGCTCCAAAGGTGGTGATATTTTCATATTCATAAAGGATGCACACACCTCCAGAGTGGTAGACCAACATTATGTATTACAGATCCTGCAGCTGTAGCTGACATTGCGTAAGACAGTGGTTCAGGCTGTAGCCTGCTATAGGTCCCCATACATGTCCCAAGACGCACACTCCATGTCTATAAACACTTTGGAGAATATTAGTGTCCAACCTAACACTATCATACTGGCTTACTACAACTACCCCACCATTAACTGGGAAAACTACTTATGTACTGATACAGATGCCCATCACATCGACTTGGTCCTTCCTAACATGGGCGACTGTTGCTCTACACCAATAGTCAACTCCTCCCTTGTTATATCAGAACACAATTAATCACCTTTGGAAATCCACAGCCCTCCTATCCCCTGCACAGGTGACCACCATGAAAAGCCTTTCCAAAGCTAACTATGGCCTCATAAAATCAGAGGTGGCTAACCTCATGGCAGCCATGCAAATGGAGTCTAGTTTGAATGACAGCTGAATCAAACAACAATGCACTATGAACACGTATACAAATGCATGGATACTGCCTTACCCAATGCAACCAGGACCCTCACCTCCAAAAAAAGGAAGCTGATCAGTGGCCCCCTGCCATAAAGAAACTGTACAACAGAAGGAGGGAACCAATATGGAATAAGGTGAAGTCCCAAGACAGGAAATAAACCCTTATCGGCCTCAATGAAAAGTTGAGATCCCTCATCAAATACTACAAAGTTAGCTGTGAGAACAGAATTGGAGCACAGAGTACAGACAACCAAAAGGCCTCATACAGTTATGTAAAGTATCTCCATGGCAGTACCAAGATTTGTTCTGAACTACAAGACAATGGTACCTCCCAGACTGAGCCAACAAATAATGTCAATATACTGGCTGGCATCTTGACTGCAAACATTACCCCTCACTCCAACCCCAAAGCACCAATCACAATACCAGTACACTGCCAGGCACCCAGTATTACTGCAGCACAGGTTAAAACACCACAAAGGCCAAGAATACAGCTTCTGTGGGACCTGACAATATCCCTGGCTGTGATCTACATGAACTACAGAGTGACCTGGCATCTTTCCTGTGTGCCCTGTTCAAGCACAGCCTCACCTCAGTCTTTGCCTTTACTGAATTGTGCACTGCTACAGTCACCCCTCTCCACAAACGAGGTGTGACAACAGACCCTGGGAAATACTGGCCCAACTGCCTGACAAGTCTGTTATGTGAAGCTATGGAATGCATCATGCACCTAATTAACAGGGATATGGGAATCTGCAGATTCAGGATCCCACACGGTTTACTTTTGTGAAGTGTAGGTCATACCTGCTCATTCAACCTGGTCAACTTCTTGGCAGCAGTCACCTCAGCTGTGGATGAAA